>NW_027467782.1:28313897-28603606 GCF_004210375.1 Tachypleus tridentatus | reverse complement strand
TTACTTAGATTAGGTTTCCTAATACATCATAATATTCCTAGCACCTATATCTTCTGATTAGTATAGATCATATTACTACAATATAAATCTTCTTCCTTAGTACATGATCACGGTACTAACATTAGGTCTTCCTTTAGTCTTAGGATCACATTTCTAACACTTGATCTTATCTTAGTACGTAATCGTGTTACTATCACTAGATCTTACTCTTAGTATAATGATCATATTACTGGACACAAGATCTTACTCTTTACTGCATGACCATTTTTCGAACTCTAGATTTTACTTTAGTAGTACATAATCGTTTTACTAACACATGGTCTTCCTTTATAACATGAACATATTACTAATACTAGATCTTCCTGTGGTACATGATCATATTATTACTAACACTCAGGCTAGTTGTCTTACCTTTAGTGCGTGATCAATATATTATTAACTCTAGATGTTCAGTACGTGATAATATTACTAACCCTAGGTTCTTTCAGTAGATGATGATATTACTAACACTATATTCTCCTTTTAGTACATAATAATGTTACTAATGTTAAAAAAAAAATATGATCATATACGAAAGTAACATTACTGGTGTTAGTCAGGCGTACTATGATCTAGTTGTTACTCTATGAAGTGATGATCTTACTAGTGTTAGTGATATGAACCTTGACTAGTTCTTACTCTAGTGTTAGTGATATGAACCTTGACTAGTTCTTACCTAGTGTTAGTAATATGATAATTGAGTAGATCTATCCATAGTTCATGATCATATTACTAACACTAGATCTTACTTTAGTACATGATCATATTTATTAGCACTAGGTCTTCCTGTAGTACATGATCGTATTGCTAACACTGGATTTTCCTTTAGCTCATGATCATATTCCTAAAACTAGATCTACCTTTATTATATGATCATATTTGTAACAGTAGGTCTTTTTTTAGTACATAATCATATTACTGACCCTAAACGTCTTACTTCCTCTGATAGAGCAAGTAACTTCAATTTGAGATCGATTTGAAGTTCCTTCTCGAAAATGAAAGGCCTGGCATGGCCGAGCGCGATAAGGCTTGCGCTCGGAATCTGAGGGTCGCGGGTTCGCATCCGAGTCGCGCTAAACATGCTCGCCCTCCCAGCCGTGGGGGCGTTATAATGTGACGGTCAATCCCACTATTCGTCGGTAAAAAGAGTAGCCCAAGAGTTGGCGGTGGGTGGTGATGACTAGCTGCCTTCCCTCTAGTCTTACACTACTAAATTAGGGACGGCTAGCACAGATAGCTCTCGAGTAGCTTTGTGCGAATTTCAAAACAAACGAAAATTAAAAAATATTTTGATTCTAAGCTCACAATATATTTATTTATTATATACGTCTAACTTCTAGATATAAATCTCAAATTTCAATTGGAAAATAAAGTAGAATTATCTTATTTTCTTCAAGCCTAATTAATCATGTTAAATAATGTTATTTTGAAAGACTGCATGAAAAAATTCCAAGGGTAACTCTATCCTTCAAAATTTTATTCTGTGTATACTTGAATAGATTGAGAAAGTCGTAATAAATCACTTGATGTATTAAGAGTATAAAATTTTGTTATGACTTGAGGTCAATTTTTGTAATATCTATTTGTAATTCTCCTGATTAAATTATCAAATTGGTACCTTTTAGGTGGTTTGCTTGTTTTGTTTTTTATTTGAAGTGAAACTATTAAGCCAGACAACAAAACCTGCTAAATCGATGTCATTTGAAGAACGGTTCCTTAAAAAAAAAAGATAAAATATGGTTGTCACATGGAGTTCACATATCAGCCCATACCGCCATTTAGGGAAGAGAGGGGTGACAGTGCGCTGGTAAAAGTGGTAAAACAAAGGAACCTCCAATAACTCATTAACGTCAAAACTCAATGTGATATGTTGTTCGATAACTGTACACAACTCCTAAATACAAAAAAAAGAAGAACCAGTTAACACATTGCTAGACATAACTTACCTACTGTAAGAGAAAACATAAATAACAACCGAAACAGTAAAGCACATTTAAATCAGTGTAGTCTGTTTTATCGTGACAATAAACGTTATCATATTCAAGACAAGATCAAAGGTCATAGAGGGATGAGATCACATAATACTCGTATGTTGGTACTGTGGATGTCAAAGAAATGAAAGTAAATCATAACACACTGCTTTTGGTTTCAAACACCAACCTCACTAGTTTTACTCCATCTGTCATGCAATTTATTGTGTTGAACGTTGAACTTTAACAATTTATAATCTATTATAGAAAAAAACCACCTACAAATATCATATTAACTTACAATTTGGTTTGAAAAATGTACACTTGGTTAGAATCTTGTTGAGGTTGATACAAACATGTACACACTAGGATAAGGCTGTCAGAAAAAACAACAAAATAGAATGTAACTGACAGAAATAGTTACAAACTAGGATGTATCTAACAGAAATAGTTACAAACTAGGATGCAACTAGAAAAAGAGGTACAAGCTAAGATGTAACTAGCAGAAAAGATAAAAAGTTGGATGCAACTAACAGAAGTAATTACAAAATAGGATGTAACTAGTTAAAACTGGTACAAACTAAGATGTAACTAGTTGAAACTGGTACAAACTAAGATGTGACTAACAGAAACTGGTACATACAGGGATGTAAGATTTATATATAAGAATCATATTTTTGTTTTGACGATATTCTTAAAGCAATTTCTAATCCCAAACGATTTTCTAACTGTCGTTTTAATTTTCCATTAAGAAATCCAGTCTGAAGAACAAACGTGAGAAAGGTAAAACGTATTTTGGTTTTAAAGTTTTAATTAAAAGGATGTTTTAAACTCTATGAAAGTATACATATCACACAGTAATAAAAATACAGACCTAAAGAATAGATATTTTATACCGTTTGACCTCTGCTTTCAGCTGTGGCGACTCCAAACTGAAATACAGATATTATTATTAAGAACATGATTTATAGAGGGCAGTAGTATCAACTTACTACGTGCAGTATATTTTCAGCCATTGTTATGGTTTTTGATAATCATGAGATATTGCATGGAAAACAAGTAATTATTGATAGAAGGTTTATAGAGTTAATACGACGTAACGACGACCCTGAGAAATAAAGAGTTTGTATTAAACTGTCGTCTTTTACGAGGAATTTGTAAATTTGGAAAAACATCTGACTCGAGTCTTAAAACTTTGGATCTGAAGATGTCCATTGCCATTTACTTGAAATTTGTAATTTTTGAAAGAACTGGGACTTGAGCCTTTAAAGTTAGGATCTGAATACTCCATTTTGCTTCTATGTTATGTTTATCTGTTTTGAGCCTACAGTTATACTGTGAGCTGTCTGCGCTCTATTACTAGAGGGTAAACTGTTGCGTTATAAATCCTGAATTTACCTATGTATTTTACTTATATGTATCATATTTATCGTGTTAAAAGTGAAAAAGTAGTGACGTAAGTTATGTAAATTCATGGTTATTCAAGGACATGAAAAGTTGCTTCCCTTATATGTAATTGTATAAAACGCCCATAAAAACTGCCAAAGACAAAATGTAAAACCGAAAATTTGAACGTATCCTCACATCGACTCAACAAACCTTCGTAGACAAATTCAGTGTTGATCGGTCAATAAGGGGCGAAGTAGTTGTAAAAGAAACGCTCATAAAGACCGTAAGCCTTAAAAAGATCTATGTGTTTCCCCCCATGGACCCAATGAACCACCATACCGAGTTTGGTGAAGATCCATCTACCACCGGTTAATGGTAAAAAAACGCTCATAAAACTGCAAAATACAGAAGTGAAATATTCTAAGTATATCTTCATTGACCAGATGGAACCTCTGTATTGCTGTTTGCTGAAATTCCTTACGGCTATAAAAAAAACTGCTAAAAATTAAAAGAACAAGTACGTTTTCTTATATAATTTATCTCAGTGTTCCAAATGTGAGAATACTTTTATTTTTTAGATATTTTGTCTTATTTCAGTTCCATCTATATCCATTTTTAATGTGTGATGAAGTGTAAAACATGGAGAAATAAAATTTTAAAAAAATGACTAGTATCACAAAAACTGATATCCCATACGATACAATACTTTAAACAGTTTACATGCGTTTATTCAAGAAATGTTTGAAACATTCAATATCTAATGTGACTTCCACGGGCTGTAATACACTTTTGACACCGATTTGGCACACTTCGAATCAGTCTATCAATGTTATCTTGGGGTATGGGAGCCCACTTGTCTAGCAGGGCTTGTCGGGGTTCCTGTACATTCTGAGTGGTGCCGTTCAATAACACACCTCGACAACATGTCCCAACAATGTTCAATCGGATTTAACTCTGGAGATTTGGCGAACCACTCAAAAGTCTATATGTCTTCCTCATCAAGGAAGTCCATACGCGTGCACAGTTAGGCGACGGGGGCTCGCGCGTTAACCTGCATGAAAATGAACCCATCGCCGACAGCACCGGCAAAAGGCCTCACAATGGGTTCCAGAATTTCGTCTCTATATTGTCGTGCATTCAGAGCACCCCTGTTGAGTATGAGTAAGTCGGAGCGGCCACCCAAGCATATGCCTGCTTAGACCATTACAGAACCATTACGGAAAATCGCTCTCCTCGACGTCGCCACACTCTCGCACGTCCATCATTATGAGACGCAGTGAACCCTTTTCCGAGTGACGTAAATAGACACTAATCCTAACGTTTCACAAAACTGTTCGATTACGTGTTGGATAAGTTTTCAAGACAAACATTTAATTCGATTTGAATCTTAATTATTTTATATGACGTTCAAGTATGTTAACTAAAGATGTTTTGTATAATTATTTAATTAAAATGTTAATTAGATCATAGTCTATAGATATATGTTGCTGCTATGCTTAAAACCCTCATAAAAGGCCAATATTTGATTTTGTAAGATATACGTTAGAGTTAACACTAAACTAGTTGTTGTTTAAAAACGTAGAAATGTAAACCCTCATTTTACTAAATGTTTTCATAGCGTGGCAAATTGATATAAACTGGGGTATGGTAAAAAACATTTATAAACAACAATCCTTTAAGTATTATATTTCATGTTCTATAAACTAGGTTTTCAGTAACACGTGTCTTGAAGGTCAGAATAGGTTTTCACAAAATTCTTTAACTTGCGCATGTTCACTGAGTGTGAGTTTATAAACGATTGTTTGAAATCGTAAATGTAGCAGAAACTTTAGTGAAAAGGGCTATATGGGTTATGTTTATAGTTTTATAAATTTAAATACTGAGACAATCGGGGTCAAAACGAAATTAAATGTTATTTCATCAATTTCTACCAGGCGTCACTTTGACTAAGATTTGTTTTTAAAAGAATCTGAATTTCTCTCCAACTTTCCGAGTTCAAGATAACAGGTTACAACTAATATCGAAATCACTAAATCACTCAGCGTGAACTTGCAGTGCCGACTGGAGGCAGTAATTACTCAAGCTTACTACTCCCCCTCGCATAAAAAACACAAAATTATTCATTTGGCAGAAGGCCAAAAGTAACGTGTTTAATTGGGTCACATGCTATCGGAATCATGGATAGAATAGCATGTAAACTGATAGAAACAATAAATAATTATATACTGAAGGAAAAAGTGAAGGCAAACGACCAGTTGGTTTTAATTTGGTTTGCTTTGAATTTCGTGCAAAGCTACATGAGGGCTATCTGCGCTAGTCGTCCCTGATTAAGTACTGTAGGAAAGCAACTAGTCATCACTACCCACCCCAACACTTTGTCTACTCTCGTATAATTATACAAGATAACGTGTACACTCTTGTATAATTTTGAAAGGTAATTTTTTTAAACATTTAATTATTTTCCTATTGTAAATAATATGATATGATGATTAATTTTTAATGAATCTTTGTATGCATTGGAGCCTTTTTAACAATAAAATATTGTTTTCACTGCAAAATACTCCTGTCTTACAGGTAAATATCAGTTATTCTCTTTGAAATGAAACATCTGTTTTCAATTGCCTAACTTTAAACTTCATACAACTTTTGAACCACTTACTTAATCAAATGAAATTCTGGTTCTTATTCCATAGTATCAACTATTATTTGTATCTTGATAAAATTATTGCAAATATTAACAACAAAGACACCATGTATAAATATGTTTGGAATCCCATCAGAAAATAATGGTGGTGTAAAGGTTTAAAATTATTTAAGTATGATTATTTACACACATTGAAAAACCTTCAGTATTCTAATGTATTTGATTGTGGTGAAACAAGCTAAAAGAATTAGGAATCGTTTTTTAGAGAATATATAATTTGAAAACAAGAAGGCTATTTTAACCTTGACAAAAGATCTTGATGTGGGCTACCATTGTATTTAATAGCTTATAAGTCTCACTGGCATACAACAACTACAGTAGTGGTTGGAATACTATTGATGTCAGTAGTTTGTTATAACAACAGTTTTTATAATATGAAGTTTGTGAATGCTAACTTAGAAAAGGTATTCACTCCATAACAGCTGTTATACAAGTGTTCATTGTCTGTTCCCTAGTAGGACAGAGGTTAGTGTTTGAATTTACATTGCTAAAATCAGGGTTTTGGTTCCCCTTGGTGGACACAGCAGATAGCCCATTGTTGCTTTGCTATAACAAAACAAAAACATTCTGTCTGATGTGTTTAGAATATTATCCACCATCCACTCACCATATTGTCTGACTGAAATTATATATGAATGAAATCATTAGATCATTAATGCATGTAATAAAACCTTTGAAGTCTAAAGTACATGTAGTTTTTATTTTAATTAATGCATTCAGAGGGAGATGTTAAGTTTCTAGCTTGTTATATTATATTCTTAAAGTTTATTTGCAATTTTGAAAAAAATTCAAATCTAAACCAAATCGTTTAGAAATAGTAGATATTATATTTTTGCCTAAAAACATTGAATGATTTTTATTTCTTAAAAAGTTATAGAAGTTGCTGTTTAAGAGATGTTTTCTTGTAGGAAAGACAAATAGAAAGTTCACTGACATAAGTTTCAGTATTAAATGATGAAGAGAAAAAAACAAACAAACATGGAAATCAGTAACATATTGTAATGATGTAAGGAAAACACTGGGTAAAAAAATTAATTAAAGAAAAACAAACAAACATGCAAATCAGTAACATATTGCAATGATGTAAGGAAAACACTGGGTAAAAAAAATTAGTTAAAGAAAAAACAAAATATAGGAGTTTGAGAGTGTTTATAAGAGGATAACTTATTGTTTAATTTTAAAAGTATAATAAAGAGAACAGACAACTAATATTCATCACTGGTACAACTCACCATTTCAAACAATATAATATTCCTCTTCCACTAATGGTTAGTGTTTAACCTTCCAGTCCTTTTTACCTCAAGATTGATATCTGTAATGTTAAACATCTTTTTTCTTGATCATTTAGTGGGGGTGTGTACAAAGAAAGCATACTCATATCAAGAATTTCAACTTACATTTTTTGTCCAGTGAATAATGTCACTCCATGACCTTTGTTCACTGACAGCATTGGTCATCAAACATTTACAATCATTATCATACTTGGTCAACCAGGAATATTTTAGTTATAACCCATTTAACCTGGACACTATATACAGTACTAAAACTTAGTAAGGAGTGGATCCACTAAGATCTTACTATACCAGTTAAGTGTCTCCTTTATTTTAATTAATTCTATCGCTACCCAATGCACCAATTCTTTAATGATTTTTATTTTACGATTTTCCAATCTTATTTCAGTCCAACCCTTTTAAAACAAATAGATTTACTTTAGTTTCTCAGATTCGATTATTTTATCACTGTGATTTTATCTGAATCTTTTTCAGTCTTCAAATTCTGCAGTATTCTCTGTTTCTGTTTCCAAAACTTAGTTTACTTCAAATGTTTAGAGTTCCCAAGTTTATGTTGAAAATAGTGTACTGAGTAAGAGAGAGAAAAATGATACTTTCCTATAGACCTTTACAAAGCAGAATAATTAGGATAAAGAACATTTTTGAGTCAAATCTGACACATAGTACCTCAGTGCACACCCACACTATCCCCTTACTATGTGTGCAAAGTTTTAGGTTCTCTTCTCTTGGATGCATTGCAGTCACACATACAACTCGTCATAATGTTTATGGCTAACTCTATGTAACCAAGGTATCCAGCTCAGACAGTTCTTATTTTAGTTTGGCTCTTAAAACGTGTAAGCAGATAAACCGTTGTTTCATAAACCGAAACCAGAAGTGTGTTAGTTTGGTGCCAAATCTTCTCACTACCTCCATATGATCATTCCAACGTACTGGTCATTCTGAAAGTCCATTGACCAATGAAACTAAAGTGGTGACCTGAAAATGAACAGGTCCAGTAAGGTAAGAGATTGTACATCTTCACTAATGACAGCACCAGAAATAAACTCCTACAGTCAAGATTCTGAAGGTTGTCTTGTGGTCTGTCCACAAAACACGGTAATGTTTCCTTCTTCACCATTCAATAACTTTATTGGTGCTGTCTTCCTCATAGTTCCTGGACCTACTGAAAGCTACATCTTGTAATGTTCTTTGGAGAAACACAGTAACCCAAAAATTAAAGACAAAACCAGGTAAAGAACAAACTATATCTTAGTAACGAATGACACTATGTGAACTAGATGTACTTCCAAACTGAAATTAAAAGAAACAAGTATTTTCATTTCTTGCTTTTATAGTTCATATGTCATGCTGTGTTCTAGCCAAGAGAGTGCATAATTCTTCTCGTGATTTATGGCATGCGCACGTTTTACTGATTTGTAGTACTTGTCTGGATAAATAGTAACCTATGTTTATATCTCTAGTATTTGTTTAGATAAACAATCATCTATGTTCTGATCGCTAGTATTTGCCTCGAAAGATACTGTTGTGTGTTACGATCCTTAGCACTTGCCTGATTAAAAATAAGCTCAAATTACGTTTTCTTACAATAAATAGTTACATGTGTTCGTATATCACTCTATAGTCTTAAATACATTGTTCCCAGACTTCTAATCTGTAACAGTTGGAGATTGTGAGTAATAAAATACATCCAGATATTAGCATCATGATTACATTAAATTTTAACATTAATCCTTGTCTCTAAATATTCCACTTCTATAAATACACTATAAAACTGAATACGCACGTTTCGAACCCAAGAACCTTCATTTTGAGATCAGGTACAGAGTTAGAGGTCGTGAATCGCTGCACTACACTTTTCTGATAACTTATATACAGCTGTTGTATACTTGGTATGATCTTGTGTTTAACGCGCTCGACTCTGAATTTAAGGGTCATGGGTTCGAATCTCCGTCACCAAAAATACTTGCCTTTTCATCCATGGGGCATTATATGTGACGGTCAGTCCCATTATTTGCTAGTGAAAGCATAGTCCAAGAGTTGGTGGTGGATGGTGTTTAGCTATCTTTCTTCTAGTTTATGGTTGCTAAATTATGAAAAGTAAGTAGAGATAGCCCTTGTCCTGCTTTTCGCAAAATTCAAACCAAAGCGATATGTCTGTAGAGTTAGAAGGCTAGACACCAGGTTTCGATCTCTGTGGTGGGCAGAGTACGGATAGCTCATTGTGCAGTTTTGTACTTAACTTCAACCATTTTAAACCACATTTTATGTGTGTCCTATCCTCCGCTTGGGGTGATTTGTTTTTGAATTTCGCGCAAAGCTACTTGAGCGCTATCTGCGCTAGCCGTCCATAATTTAGAAGTGTAAGACTAGAGAAAAGGCAGCTAATCATCACCACCCACGGTCAACTTTTGGGCTTCTATTTTATCAACAAATAGTGGGATTGACCGTTACATTATAACGCCCCCAGGGCTAAAAGGGCGAGCATGTTTGGTGCGACGGGGTTTCGAACCCGCGACCGTCGGATTACGAGTCGAACGCTCAACCCACTTGGCCATGTCGGGCCACGCATAGATGAAGAAACAATAAACTAATACTATAAGATGGCTTATTTCTTTACGAAACATGTACATCCTAGAGTAAAAGACAAAATAAAAGATATAACATTATTTCATACACTGTTTGACAGAGTATTAGTACTGAATTTAAGTTAAATGGACGACAACTATTGTAGAAACAAAAGTGTAGAGGAAGGCGTTTCGATATAATATGGCCTGGCATGGCCAAGCGCGTAAGGCGCGAGACTCGTGTCGCGGGTTCGCGCCCGCGTCGCGCTAAACATGCTAGCCCTCCCAGCCTGGGGCGTTATAATGTGACGGTCAATCCCACTTTTCGTTGGTAAAAGAGTAGCCCAAGAGTTGGCGGTGGTGGTGTCTTACTAGTCTTACACTGCTAAATTAGGGACGGCTAGCACAGATGGCCCTCGAGTAGTTTTGTGCGAAATTCCAAAACAAACAAACAAATCGATATAATATTTTACCGTCCATTCAACTTAGTTTCAAAAAATACAATAGTTTGTGGGTTGAGCTTGACCGAACGGTTTACATTCGGGCAATGCATCTAAAGATCCATAGTTCACGTTTCACCTAAATATAAGCGCGCCAATAGTTTCAATAGTGGCAGTGAGATTGAAGAATTCGAATAGAGCAATTTTAGAGTTGATAGTAAATGCTGCTCGTATCTATCTATCAGTCCAAAATTAGGAAAGCTAGCACAGAGACCTCTTGCGTACTTATGTTCAAATATCCAAGTAAAACAAAATTTCGTTTTGTCGCGTCAATAATAGTTCAGCGGGCTTTGACACTAAAGCCAGGAATTCGATTTCTCGCTGCAGACAGAAAGTATATAGTAAAATATGGAGCTTTGTGCTAACCTAAGAAAGAAACAAACAATCGTTTTGTTATATTTCACTGTCGAAAACTCGCTGTTAAAAATAATTATAAACCATATTCCCAGCTGCAAAATTCAAACCCAAAACAGTTTTATTAGTTGCTTTCTTGAAAATAATGACAGAAATCTTCAGTAGTTGGCTCTGTCCACATACAGCAACAGATGAAATCATAGTAAACAAAGACCCTAACCGTCACAAACTCACTTCGAGTTCGATTTATTACTAAATCATTGTTGCATCTGATAGATACCGCACCCTGCGATTTTTTTTTCTGAGTTGTTTAAAGTTTTGAAATTACAAACACTCGGTTTGCCATTTTTTGTTTTTTTCTTTCTGTTTTGTTGCGGAAAAAGAAACCGCGTATCTTAATGTATCGTTAGTAAAAGAGTAGCCCAAGAGTTGGCAGTGGGTGGTGATGATTAGCTGTCTTCTCTCTTGTCTTACACTGCAAAATTAGGAATGACTAGCGCAGGTGGCCTTCGTATAGCCTTGCACAAAATTAAACAAAACAAACAAACTAATTAACGTAAAACGACTCAATAACAGCGATAGCGAACACACAAACTGGTTCCCAATATCCACGTGACTTTCTTTTATCTAATTATGCTGTTGAAACAACTCTAATCACTCCACAATGTCTCATAGCTTAAAATGAAAATTCTTGGCCTAAGGTATTCTTGGTATTCTTGACCTAAGTTATTAAACCTTTTCATGTCAATACTATCTTTAGGACCCGCAACTCCCACTACCGAACATTTAAATTACAAAATTAAAAAAATATAGTATAAAACAGTATTTCTGTTTGTACACCTATACTAGACAGCTCAAAGTGGCTTTAAGTCCAACAAACAAACACATTTTTCAACACTTTTATACTCTATAAAATAATTTACAGGCTTCCTAGTTTAAAACATTCTAGCTTATACTAAATGACAAACAGTACCACAGCCAGCTACGACTTGCGGCTCAAGCACTACGAGATCTCATGAATACAAAAATATACACAACTTCTATTTCCGAACTTATAATTAAACAAAAATTAGGTTAAATATATCTACTAACGTTCAAACTTGCTGTTCTCAACTGTTATGTTTCAAACATTTCATTATGTTCATTATTTTCGACCTTTACTTGCAGCCATTTATTTCGAACAACACCTGAACCAATGTTGTTAACCTGGAATGCAGACACATGCGAACACTACCAGTGAAACCAGAACTTGATGTTTGGAACAAGAATACAGAAACATATGAACACTACCAGTAAAAATAAAACTTCACTTTTGAGCTAGAACACAGACACGTCCAAACACTACCAATAAAATATAAGCATGGAATTTTGAGTTAGAAGACAGACACATGTGAACACCACCAGTAAAACCAAAAACTGACGTTTTGAACTAGTAGAATTACAAATAACACGAGAAAGATAAGGTCATAAAAGTTAACTGGTTCTGTTATACAAATTAGATTATGATTTCAGTTTCACAAATAATACGAAATATGTTGGTCTAGCTACCAGGTAAACATACAAATTATGAACATCTGAGAATTGTAGTTTCTAGTCAAACGAAATAATATAAATTTGAAGGGTTTAAACACTCACATCAGACTATGGATAAAATAAGCATAGTTGAATATATACTCTTCAAAACAAGAAACGCAAAAGGCAAAACATGAGACAAATTGTTAACAAGTTTATTCCGGGTAGTTCTGTATGAAATGTGTAAAACTTTGCACATTCAGTGCTGAACATCCAAAGTCTGCAAAGGCGAAGTCCACGCTCACTAGTTGAAGTTTAACGTCACTCAACGTCAATAACGAGTATGCCCCCGTAAGCATCAATAACTGCTTGGCATCTCCTGCCCATGGAAGCGATGAGATGACGAATCACATTCTGTGGAATGGCTGGCCACTCAGCCTGCAAAGCTGCTGCAAGATGAGGTAGAGTCTGCGGTTGAGGTTGTCGCCGTCGCAGACGTCGGTCCAACTCGTCCCAAAGATGTTCGATGGGGTTTAAATCTGGTGATCTGGAGGCCAGGGAAGAACGTTGATGTTGTGGTGTCTCAAAAGACAGTGGTGAGTCGGGCTGTGTGAGGACGGGCGTTGTCATGTTGAAAACGTCATTGACGTTCACCATGATGGGTTGAACATTGGGCCTAAGAATCTCGTCGACGTATCGTTGAGCCGTAAGATTCCCTCGAATGTGCAAAAGGTCTGTTGAGGCAGTAGACGTCGCAGTGGTGGTTTTATCCCGAAGGTGACGAAACCTGATGTAGCGATCTTGTGCAGGCGTGGTCACACGAGGTCTGCCAGATCGTGGACGGTCACGAGTTGATCCATGTTGTTGGTGACGATTCCATAGCCTTGTGATGGTGCTTGGGTGGACATTCACAGCTATGACAACATATGTTCGAGATTCGCCTGCTTCCAAGCGACCAATGACGTTGTTGCGTTGTGCTTCAGTCAGTTTTGACGTAACTGTATTGCATGTCGGTGGCTTAACACTGAGCTATGGAAACCGAGAACCCGTCACTTTTATAGGATTTAGCACATGTTGCACTTGCAGAACATGCAGATCTCTCAAAAACTTTATTGGACACGAACGCGTTTTGGCGAAAAATCCGATGTTTTCCTCTGTTTTCAAAATGCACAACTGTTATTGTCATTTTGGTCTAACAATCAGTGCCTTAACACGTGTAACATCACATACTCTGAGCTTGTAACGTTATTACATATATTTCTCTTTAAAATCAAAAATATCCCTTTGCATTTCTTTTTTTGAAGAGTATATTTCTACTTCCTGCTACCACATCAACATGGGTGTCAATCACTGATTAGAGAAGTGTGTCCTTTAATAGCTGAGGATGTACTATTTCTACTTCCTGCTACTACATCAACATGGGTGTCAATCACTGATTAGAGAAGTGTGTCCTTTAACAGCTGAGGATGAACTGTTTCTACTTCCTGCTACTACATCAACATGGGTGTCAATCACTGATTAGAGAAGTGTGTCCTTTAACAGCTGAGGATGAACTATTTCTACTTCCTGCTACTACATCAACATGGGTGTCAATCACTGATTAGAGAAGTATGTCCTTTAAAAGCTGAGGATGAACTAAACTTTTCAAAAAAAGAAGCGCAATAGGCAAAATTTGAGATAAATTGTTAACAAGTTTATTCCGTGTCGTTCTGTAAGACATTTTGAAACTTTGTACATTCACTGCTGAACATCCAAAGTCTGCAAAGGTAAAGTCCACGCTCACTAGTTGAATTTTAACGTCACTCAACGTCAATAACGAGTATGCCCCCGTGAGCATCAATAACTGCTTGGCATCTCCTGCCCATGGAAGCGATGAGATGACGAATCACATCCTGTGGAATGGCTGTCCACTCAGCCTGCAAAGCTGCTGCAAGCTGAGGTAGAGTCTGCGGTTGAGGTTGTCGCCGTCGCAGACGTCGGTCCAACTCGTCCCAAAGATGTTTGATGGGGTTTAAATCTGGTGATCTGGAGGGCCAGGCCAGAACGTTGATGTTGTGGTGTCTCAAGAAGATAGTGGTGAGTCGGACTGTGTGAGGACGGACGTTGTCATGTTGAAAAACGTGGTTGACGTTCATCATGATGGGTTGCACATGGGGCCTAAGAATCTTGTCGACGTATCGTTGAGCCGTAAGATTCCCTCGAATGTGCAAAAGGTCTGTTCTGGCATTGTAGGCGATGGCAGCCCACATCATGACGCTGCCACCACCAAATCTGTGTTTTTCAGCAAAACGTTCACCTCGGCGACGGTCAACACGAGTCCTTCCATCCTGCCTACAAAGCATAAAACGCAATTCATCGCTGAACCAAACATGCCTCCATCGTCGATGATACCATACCCGATGTGCCTGAGTCCATTGCAGCCGTGCTTGACGATGTTGCTGGGTGAGGATGATGCCTCTGACTGGACGTCGAGGTCGGATTCCTGCATCTCGTAGACGGTTGCGTACGGTCTGATCGGAAATTCTACGCAGCCTTGGTATGTTTGAGGCAGTAGACGTCGCAGTGGTGGTCCTATCCCGAAGGTGACGTAACCGGATGTAGCGATCTTGTGCGGACGTGGTCACACGAGGTCTGCCAGATCGTGAACGGTCACGAGTTGATCCATGTTATTGGTGACGATTCCATAGCCTTGTGATGGTGCTTGGGTGGACGTTCACAGATCTGGCAACATCTGATCGAGATTCGCCTGCTTCCAAGCGACCAATGACGTTGTTGCGTTGTGCTTCAGTCAGTCTTGGCGTAACTGTATTGCGTGTCGGTGGCTTAACACTGAGCTATGGAAACCGAGAACCCGTCACTTTATAGGATTTTGCACATGTTGCACTTGCAGAACATGCAGATCTTTCAAAAAAATTATTAAACACGAATGCGTTTTGGCGAAAAATCCTGTTTACCTCCGTTTTCAAAGTGCACAACTGTTATTGTCATTTTGGTCTGACAATCAGTGCCTTAACACGTGTAACATCACATACTCTGAGCTTGTAACGTTATTACGAGTACAGGTATTGTAACAGTTATTACAGGTGCATATATTTCTCTTTAAAATAAAAAAAATATATCCATCTGACTATAAATTATGTATAAATACATTCACCATATAAGTTGTCAAACTTGTTTTATGGTATAATAATTTCATGTTAACATTGATAATGAGAAGATAATTCAGAAAATGTCATAATTAGTTGCAAATTGTTAAGTTTAGATCTTCGTGTCAGATCAATAAAATATTATTGGTTTAAGTTTGTTTGGTTTTTGAATTTCGCGCAAAGCTACACGAGGGCTATCTGCGCTAGCCGTCCCTAATTTAGTAGTGTAAGACTAGAGGGAAGGCGGCTAGTCATCACTACCCACCGCCAACTCTTGGGCTACTCTTTTACCAACGAATAGTGGGATTGACCGTCACATTATAACGCCCCCACGTTTTCAATGTATTATATGTTTGATAATTATGTAATGTGGTGTTCTAACTTTCATTAATTAACATATATTACCTAAACTGAGAATAAACTATTTTATAGGGTAGTGCATGTGAAAATAAAGTATAATGATTTTAATTATATTCTAATTGTTTCTTGTCTGTAACAATTAATGATAACGGTATAGTTAGCCAGAATAGTTGTTTAAGTTTGTAACTACTACCATATTTTTCGGTGTACAAGATGATTCCAAATATAAAACGACCCTGGATGTTTTGAGCTAGTTAAGTGTATTTCTTTGAGGTTTGGTGTATAACATGACCTCTGTTGTCTGTCAAGTCTAGGATGTTACTTTTGTAAAGAGTATGTGTCACTTTTAAACAATGAACTCTAGGATATTCAATATAACCACGATTGTGTTTTTTCATGCAATTCAAATGCTACACACAGCTCAATCCGGCCTTCATTATATCACAAACATGTAACAAGCAACTTTACGAAGTTTTCATTACATTTTAAATCGTTTTATATAATCAAAATATCAAACCTTATGATGTTCTACAAAACCATATTGGGCCTAACATGGCTAGGTGATAAAGGCGCTCGACTCGCATTCTGAGAGTCACTAGTTCGAATCTTCATCTGATCAAATATGTTCGCCCTTTCTGCCTTTTAAGCGTTATAATGTGACGGTCAATCCCAATATTAGTTGGTAAAAAAGTAGCCTAAATTTTGGTGGTGGATGATGGTGACTAGCTGTGCCTTCCCTCTAGTCTTACACTATTAAATTAGGAACCGGCTAGCGCAGATATCCTTCGTGTAGCTTTGCGCGAAATTAAAAAGAGCAATTAAAACATGTTAATAAAATTAACGTGTGCTACATACAATATTACCAATATTTTACAATGACAAATACGATCAAAACATTTCAGATCAAAATGACTTGATTAATTGTAATTAACACGTTTGAGAAATAACTTCTAGGTGTAAAAACTCGAGACAAATATGTCATTATAACACACTAGATGGCATGATATCGACTCATTTACTGAAAAACGTTGTTGTTTTGAATTAAGCACAAAGCTACACAATGAGCTATCTGTGCTCTGCCCACCACACTGGGGGGCTACTAAAAACAAAGTAAAATAAACTACACAATTTTGGATAAATATGCTACCGACCGGAGAGTTCTTACTACACCTTTACTTTTGAGCCTATGTATTCATAGGTCTTATAAGACGAGAGGTGAAATCAGACATTGTTTTAAGACTAAAAAGTATGGTCTTATACACTGGCTTATACCGGATCATCTACTTAAACTACGTATTTTATTTTCATATTAAAATCTGTACTGGTTCGGTTAATAGTTGTATTTTAAAATTATGTATTTCAAAGTGGTGTTTCATAGTAGATTGCGTAAAGTACGACGTACTGCAAGATATATAAAATAATTAATATTCTAACTAGTTTCTTCACTAGTCAAGTAATCGAAGTATCAGCATATTCTAATTTGCTAGAAGGACAGAAGAAAGTCTATGGGCTTATAACACTAAAATCCATTGTTCGTTCGTCGCCGTAAAATATATATTGTCTATCTTTCACATTCAAAGTAAAAGATGTGGCATATTTTTTTATGTTAAAGTAAAATATATGTTGTCTATCTTTCCCATTCAAAGTAAAAGATGTAGCATATTTTTTGATGTTAAAGTAAAATATATATTGTCTATCTTTCACATTCAAAGTAAAAGATGTAGCATATTTTTTGATGTTAAAGTAAAATATATATTGTCTATCTTTCACATTCAAATTAAAAGATGTAGCATATTTTTTTATGTTAAAGTAAAATATATATTTTCTATCTTTCACATTCAAAGTAAAAGATGTAGCATATTTTTTTTATGTTAAAGTAAAATATATATTGTCTATCTTTCACATTCAAAGTAAAAGATGTAGCATATTTTTTATGTTAAAGTAAAATATATATTCCATCGTTCGTTGTGAAAGTAAAAAAAACATGATCTATCTGTTACTGTGAAAACTAGCAGAGACGTTATTTTGAAAAATCTTTAGCGGTGTTTTGTCATTAAAACGTCGGACGATGTAAGAGGAGGTCTTCGGTCTTCACTCAGTCCGGTTCATTCTTTAAGTTATTCACAAAACGAGAGAAGTGGCATGTAAACATATACTCACTCTCTTCACTTTCACAACGTATTTGTTGTATTTATTTATGTACCTCTTTCAAATATTTTCCATTTTGCTGTTATATTAAAGCAAAGAAAAACAAACAGTACATTAGACAAATCAAATGATAATTTAAGTTTAAATTAAGAACACAAAATGTTTTTGTTTGTTTCTAATTCAGGTTTAATCCAAGCTAACAAGAATGACCACATTCAAAAGTCGGATACCGGAACTGTCTAAGAACACAATCTGAAACCGACACTTGGCTACAATCTCTGTGAACGTTTGTTTGTTTGTTTTGAATTTCGCACAAAGCTACTCGAGGGCTATCTGTGCTAGCCGTCCCTAATTTAGCAGTGTAAGGCTAGAGGGAAGGCAGCTAGTCATCACCACCCACCGCCAACTCTTGGGCTACTCTTTTACCAACGAATAGTGGGATTGATTGGGACATTAGAACACCCACGGCTGAAAGGACGAGCATGTTTGGTGTGACGAGGATTCGAACCCGCGATTCTCGAATTACGAGTCGAACGCTTTAGCCGAGCCGTTTAAAATGATAGGCCACAGTTTGTTTATTTAATTTCTTAATTTCGTGCAAATCTACGTGAGGACTATTTGCGCTTGCCTTCCCTTAGTGTCAAGTTTTGTGTTGATTGGTCAAGAAATGAGGAAACATGGAAGGAAAATATATTCAATGATAGTTATTATTTCACTCGACAATATTATTTGTAAATGTTTAAGTATTATTGGCTGTTGTCGTTTATTGATAAAACAATGCATTACGTAACAATAATTAAAAAGTAATGCTTAGATTGTTTGTTTGTTTTGGAATTTCGCACAAAGATATCGAGGGCTATCTGTGCTAGCCGTCCCTAATTTAGCAGTGTAAGACTAGAGGGAAGGCAGCTAGTCATCACCACCCACCGCCAACTCTTGGACTACTCTTTTACCAACGAATAGTGGAATTGACCGTCACATATAACGCACCACGGCTGAAAGGGCGAGCATGTTTGGTGTGATCGGGATTTGAACCCGCGACCCTCGGATTACGAACCCAACGCCTTAACACACTTGTCCATGTCGGGCCTCTCTACGAACGATTGTGTGATATTTCATTTGTTGGTAGTTAGGTTCACATGAAAGTAAACTTTTAAATGAATCTAAAACAAATACATTTCTTCCATACCACAGTGGTTTAGTCGTAAGCTACTAATATTTAAAACAGTGTTTTGATACTTGAGATGAAAATGGCGCAAATGGGCAGTTGTGCAGCTTACCAACAACGAACAAAAATACATATTGTTTTTTCTAATACGTATTCAAAATTTTGAGCTCAACTTTTGATTAAATAACACTATTATTAGTTTTCTCAGCGTATTTCTACCCAAATAATTAAATTAAAGCTAATAAAACAATGATATTATTTGAGTTTTACTGGTTCCAAAGAAGTGCTAAAAATCCAAACTCAAGGACAAACATAGACTGTCGGAAACAGGTGTGTTCAGATGCACCCTAGTGTCAAAATATCGAACAAATGGCTATCGATAAACTTTCATTCACGAGTGAGTTTGTATTTTCTAGTTTGGAAGTAGTCGCTTTTCTTTATATCACCCTTGTTGAAAATGCATGGTAGCTGTTTGAATTGTAGATGAAACTGTTTGGATGGGATATTCTACGTAAATGGAATGTGTCTTTAGTTAGTTTCCGGTAGAACGACTGACAAGCAGAATACACGTAGATACTTCGTCCTTGTTTGAGATAATAGATTCTCCTCAGGTACCAGCAAAATTGCTCTAAAGACCGAGGACTGGGATTGATATAAAGCAGTTTGTAAGTTTTATCTAGGAGCTGTATGATGATATTGCGTGTGTGTGTGTTTGTGTGCTTTTTCTTTTAGCAAAGACACATCGGGCTATCTGTTGAGCTCACCGAGGAGAATCGAACCCTGATTTGAGCGTTGTAAATCCGAAGACCTACCGCTGTTTTAGCGGGAGCCGTGATGCTATTGCATAAAAAGAACAGCTGATGAATGGGTTATTAATACACTGAAGAACAGTTGATTGGTTTTGTTGTTAACCTGTAATTGTGGATGTGTGTTTCTAACGATAGAGGAAAGAGTCAACCAACATGAGTCCTGGTGGGCTGTCCATTCCAACCCCATATATTTCTTCATGAAAGGTTTCGACAGTTTTCTCAAAGTTGTCTTGCTAAGTCATTAATTCGAATATTAAGGAAATGTTTAAAGAACCAGTCGTTTCGCACATAGAGATATCGGTATAAAGATATGAAAAGTGACTTAAAGTTTATGTTAAGAAGATACTTTCACAAACAAATTGAGAAAAGAGTCACGAATATAACTGGTAGTTCAAGAGGGAATATGACCAGAAATGTTAATAAGTTGTGGCGTCTTGACTAAAAAGGAGAAAATACTGTCAAAGAGACGTGTTTGTCTGATTAGTGAATAACTGGGAAGTCTTATGACGTATAATATATATAAAGTGGTGGAGTATGTGTGTGTTTTCTTATAACAAAGCCACTTCGGGCTATCTGCGCTAGCTATCCCTAATTTAGCAGTGTAAAACTAGAGGGAAGGCAGCTAGTCATCACCACCCACCGCCAACTCTTGGGCTACTCTTTTACCAACGAATAGTGGGATTGACCGTCACTTTATAACGCCCCCACGGCTGAAATGGTGAGCATGTTTGGTGCGACCGCTTAATTTTCACTGCTAAATTAGGAACAACTAGCGCAGTTAGCCCTCGAGAAGCTTTGCGCGAAATTCAAAACAAATAAACAATGATCCTACTTGTTTGGTCCTGCGCCTAACGTTTACATGGTTTCATTATATCCAAAAATTTGGCTCCTAGTAGTATGTCTTCGGAATCCCAACGTAAAACCGGGTTTCCATGTCCGTGGTGGGCAGCGCACAGATAGCCCATTATGTGGCTTAGTACTTAATTTTAAACCAGCTAAGACTATCAATAGCATGGCTACATATTTTGGTTCTTTCAATAATGTATACTGTTGATCTTCGTTGGGTGTTTGATTTTGTTATTCGGGTGGACAGCATAGTTCTAGATGTAACTGGTTTATCTTACATAAGACATTTTGTAAGTTATTAAAATTAATAAGGTATATTTTATCCAGATAAGATTTAATTAATGAAGAACATGTTTATCAAAGAGTGATCGTTAAATAAATGAAAAGTGATCCTAAGATCGGAAATCGATCGATCAGATCGTTTTGTTCATCACGGTGACAAACAATAAGCACAAACATTATATTTAAACGATGTTTGGTGTTAGAACAATGAATGTTTTGTGTTTACCTTTATAGAGAAAGCTGTGTTCTAAAACGAGTTTTCCTCCAACATGAGTGAAGATCGTAACCTCCTCTAAAATCATTGATTTCAAGAAGGCCGGTAAAAGTTACACTGAAATCAATACCAACCGGCAGAAATTATGTGGAAGTCATGGTTATCCTAGACTTTAGATGGTGTAAGTTTTACAAGCAATACAAGCTTTAGGGGCTTAGTCCCAAAGGTTTTCAGTTAAACCGGTTACAAAGGGGGGTTAACCAGAAACATTAAATCCTAATCAAATGAGGTCAATGTACAAACAATAATAACAAAAATAAACTTTATTCATCCTGCTAGACGCACTTTCTGTGTTTTAGATCGTGGTTACGCCTAATATAAGGAAAGTCGTAAGATATAGTTGAAGATCATTTATTATTGTTTTTAATAGGCTCACAAAGCATCATAGATGTTATGAGGATGTTGAAAACCATTCACACAGTGCAGTTCAAGGTTGACAAATAACTGTCCTCAGTAAAAATAGTCTTACTCTTGGAAATGTTTATCAACATTGAAATAGCATTTTGGAAGTTGTAATCAGTGATGACGAGAAAACCCAGTTGTAGGGAAATATATATGTGTAAAAACGGCTGGTTTGGGTTGAAAAAAGTTTTATGTAGGTTTGTGAACCTGACGATGACCGAAATGTTGTTCGGTCCTTTACAATTTTCTCAACCCAAACGTTTATATATTTTGAAAGTTGTATTGAATGTTTCAAAACAAAACATCGAGTCCTTGAAGTTGAATATGAAGAATTGGTCTAACGAGTGTGTGGGTTTTTATTTTAGGAAAGCCACAAAGGCTATCTGCTCAGCCCACCGAGGGGAATCAAACCCCTGATTTTAGTGTTGTAAATCCGGAGACATACCGCTGTACTAGCGGGGGGCTGGTCTAACGAAAGATCTTTGGTTCACAGTTGCCAACAAAGCAACACCAACAACCCTTCTCTACTTCAATTCGTGATTACGAGACAACCCATTTGTAGAGAAAAATATATATTTAAAAAAGAACACAAAAGTCACTTTCAAAAGTTTTGAACGCTGCAAATCAAGTAAACACAACATAACCATAAAAAACATCCAAATACTAAATAAATAAACAAACTTAAAATTGAAGAAGCCTTACTTATACAACAACTCTAGCCCAAAATTAACCAATACAAAGGAACACCTTTATAACTATATTAATAATATAATATAATACAATCAAACCTTCTAAGTACGCCCTCTACATTTCTACACTCAGTTTAACCCCTTCAAACATGTGGTCAGGTATCGGTCAGTAACCCTTTCTTTCTTTGTGAACCTGGCGATGACCAAAGAAGGTCGAAACGTTGTTCGCTCCTCTGCATAGTGCTTTCTCTATCCATTGTTTGTTTGTTTGTTTTTTGAATTTCCTCGCAAGGCTATTCGAGGGCTATCTGCGCTAGTCGTCCCTAATTTAGCAGTGTAAGACTAGAGGGAAGACAGCTAGTCATCACCACCCACCGCCAACTCTTGTTCTCTACCCATACCAACCGCTTTTACACATAACCTTCTCTACTTTGTATTACTATACAAACATTTCGTCCAACAATCCACAGTCTCTTGGATTCAGGAACAAACTTTCTCTATTACTCGTACACTACACATGTTATTGACTGAGATATTGTAAAAGTATTTAAACAAGTAACCGAAACAGTTGAACTAAATATTTGACAATCCTTAGAAATTGTTAAAAATAGAATTAATATAAACAAACATTTAGGCCATGGAGTCATGGAAGTAATTTTTTTTGAAATCGTTGTTGTAATTGTTTTGAATTAAGCACAAAGCTACACAATGAGATACCTGTGCTCTGCCCGTATTGAAACCCGTATTTTAGCGTTGTAAGTCCGCAGACATACCGCTGAGCCACTGGGAGGCTTGTTTTTGTGAATGGCACCATTGTAAAAATATGTTAATTACATAAATGCATCGGTTGATGATTGTTTGTTTGTTTTCGAATTTCACGCAAAGTTACACGAGAGCTATCTGCGCTAGCCGTCCCTAATTTAGCAATGTAAGACTAGAGGGAAGGCATCTAGTCATCGCCAGGCACCGCCAACTTTTGGGTTACTCTTTTACCAACGAATAATGGAATTGACCGTCACATTATAACTGTCCCACAGCTGAAAGGGCAAGCATGTTTGGTGTGACAGGGATTCGAACCCGCAACCCTCAGAGTACGTCTCAAGCGCCTTAACCACCTGGCCATGCTGGGGCCTCATGTTGATGAGAAGCTTTATATTTACTTCGTGGTCTATCATCTGGAAAATTGTGGAGTTGTTTCTACCGAATCATGTAGAATTATTACAAAAATTTAACTTATATATATTTTTTAAAATTTTACAAATAAATTACTGTGCAGGTAAAAACTTCAATGTCTAGTTTGATTTTTTTTTTTTTTACACAAGAACAGTCTAGTTTTAGGAATTAAAGTAATATTGTTATAGTTGAGATCGAGTTTAGGATCTTCGTAACATTCAAAACATCTACAAAAGTATACAGAGCAAAGCAATTTCATTTAGAAAATCAGTATTCAATTATTGGATGACCACTCAAAAGAGAAGTTGTACAATTACATTATGATCCTCAACAACTGGTGATTCAAGACGAATAAGGATACGTTTATCTAAAGAAGTGTTTGTAAAGATATAAAATAGTTCTTTCAAACCCCGAGCTGATTTCCTTCCTCCTCACTCTCTCTTTATAATTACATCAGGGTTCAGCCACTTTATACGTCAACTAACTGTATTTGTCTACTAATTGTATTTGTCCTTATCATAAAGCGTCAGATGAGGTGCCTTATAATTCCAGATGCCAGCCACAAATAGTAACTGATTTGATAAGTGGAAATATAGTCAAGTTTCATTTGATTATGTATGTGTTCATTAAGAAAATTCATCATAAAAAAAAGGCATAATGGAACTTTACATTTTATGTCATTTTAATGGCTTGTCCTAAAGTAACGAAGAGATAGTATCTACAGTTATTAAAACATGTCTTGTATTTCCAACATCGGGTCCGAGACAAATTATATTAAAAACATGGTAATTCCAAAACTTCAAAGATAATAAAACCCAAAAGATAGAAAAGTCATTAACAAAGATTATGGGAAAAATATTTGACGAAAATTAAACAAAACCCTACAAAACTTTTGAACAATGATGAAACCAAAATCAACACGTTTCAACGAGGGTAAGACAAAAATTAAAAAACAAGTTGTTTCATAAAGGAAATTTTGAAATTGTTACTCAATTTTATAAAACACAAGATATTAAGTTGTTTGTTGTTGTGGTTAGTTCTTACATTTCATTTCTTTCAAAGATACTCCAGGAATATCTGCTCTTACAATCCTTAACTGTAAAGTTATAAACTAGAGGGAAGTACGGCTGGGAGGGCGAGCATGTTTGGGATGCGAACCCGCGACCCTCAGATTACGAGTCGCACGCCTTAACACGCTTGGCCATGCCGGGCCACAAAGAAGCGATTCGTTAGACATACGAGTGTATATGTGTGTGTGTGTGTATCTTTTATTTTAAAACACGCCAAGAAACTGGAACACATCTGGTAAACTTTCAATACTTTCAAGGCAAGAATAACTCTTTTAAAAATATATATTTCTTATGTTGCATTTTTCATGTTTCTTTTCGTAAGGTACACAATGACAGCCCAAAACAGGGTGAACTTTCACGTCCATTTTTTCGACGTCACTTAATTGGACAAGGTATTAAACCTGGCATCATTAGTAAAGGAGGTAAAAGGTAAATCACTCAAGATCTGAGCCACAAACAGGTTTAATTTTATCTTATTTCCCTCCCTTCGCAAAGCACTTTGAAATAGATCATTAAAAAAAGTAAAGATAAAAAAAATAAAACCTCTTGGGTTTAATTCCAAACATTACATAA
Source organism: Tachypleus tridentatus (assembly GCF_004210375.1). Taxonomy (NCBI): domain Eukaryota; kingdom Metazoa; phylum Arthropoda; class Merostomata; order Xiphosura; family Limulidae; genus Tachypleus; species Tachypleus tridentatus. Next base: position 28,578,339 of record NW_027467782.1, on the reverse strand, counting down.
AAATATTCAAACCTATTGAGTTTAATACCAAACATTACATAAAAATATTCAAACATATTGGGTTTAATACCAAACATTACATAAAAATATTCAAACCTATTGGGTTTAGTACCAAACATTACATACAAAAATATTCAAACCTCTTGGGTTTAATATCGAATATTGCATAAAACACTTCAAACCTCTTGGGTTTAGTACCAAACATTACATAAAAATATTCAAACATATTGGGTTTAATACCAAACATTACATAAAAATATTCAAACCTATTGGGTTTAGTACCAAACATTACATAAAAATATTCAAACCTCTTGGGTTTAATATCGAATATTGCATAAAAACACTTCAACCTATTGGGCTTAATACCGAATATTACATCACAAAAAATCAAACTTATTGAGTTTAATACCAAATATTACATTAAAAAGAATCGAACCTGTAGAACTTTATGCGGAAAATTGAACCAAAGAGAATCAAACATATTAGGTTTAATACGACATATTACATCAAAACGAATCAAATCTATTGTGTTTATTTCGAAACATTACATAAAAAGGATTCAATCTTATTGGGTTTAATACCAAACATTACATAAAAAAGAATTGAAACTACAGGACTTCATACCGAAAATTACATCAAACCTATAGGGTTTAATGCCGAATTTTACATCAAAAGAATGTAAACCTATTGGGCTTAATACCAAATATTGCATCAAAGAAAGTCAATCCTATAGGGCTTATCACCAAATAATCTGGCATCAAAGAGAATGAAGCTACAGAACTTCGTACAGTTTGTTTGTTTGAAATTAAGTATGAAGCTACACAATGGTCTATCTGTGTTCTGACAATCACGTGGGGGCTTAATATTGGACATTGTGTATATTTCACTTAATATGAGAAGTGATTCAGCTGAAATGTTTATAGTGGAGATGTACGTACTCTATCACAAGGATTCATGGTTCATTTAATATGTAGTAAGTTTTCACAAGGGTTCATGGTTCATTTAATATATAGTAAGTTCCCACAAGGGTTCATGGTTCATTTAATATGTAGTAAGTTCCCACAAGGGTTTATAGTCCGTTTAATATGTAGTCAGTTCCCACAAGGGTTCATGGTTCATTTAATATGTAGTAAGTTTCACAAGGGTTCATGGTTCATTTAATATGTAGTAAGTTCCACAAGGGTTTATAGTCCGTTTAATATGTAGTCAGTTCCCACAAAGGTTCATGGTTCAATTAATATGTAGTTAGTTCCCACAAGGGTTCATGGTTCATTTAATATGTAGTAAGTTCCAACAAGGATTTATAGTCCGTTTAATATGTAGTAAGTTTCCACAAGGGTTTATAGCCCGTTTAATATGTACGAACCTCCCACAAGGGTTCATGGTTCATTTAATGTGTAGTAAGTTCCCACAAGGGTTCATGGTTCATTTAATATGTAGTAAGTTCCCACAAGGATTTATAGTCCGTTTAATATGTACTAGCTTCCCACAAGGATTCATGGTTCATTTAATATGTATTAACCTTCCACGAGAGTTCATGGTTCATTTAATATGTACTAACCTTCCACGAGGGTTCATGGTTCATTTAATATGGTGTTAGAGGGATTCCAATCTGCGGCTCTCATATTACAAGTCCAGTTCCCCTAACCTCCTGACCAAGCCTAAGGAACTTTACGAATTAAAAATAACAACTAATCAGATTTCTAAAACAGTAAATAAATAACATACAACGTTATAATCGATATTGATTCAAAGTTTTTCCCGAAACATGCGGAAATTTGACAACAACCGACACAACAACATAAACACTTAAAGCCTGTTTACGTAAAACGAAACACTTTGGAATATTATTATACAGTTTTTATACAGTTTAATATCTTGAATTATAATAGTATATTCCTGCAAGACTATTTTCTCTCGCGGAAAGTAAAAAGAGCGTGGCCAAGGCGTTATAAAGCAAATCACAAGTGAGCCTAACCTATTTTCTCATTTTTGATTCAACACAATTCAACATAGAATAAATCCAGTTTCATTTATTTCAAATTTGTGTATCTTTTCTTGAAATGACCAGTCGTGTTCACTATCCCCGGCAGACCACAGTTTGTAAGCATTTTATTTCGAGATGACTACTCATGTTCACTGTCCCTGGCAGACCACAGTTTGTAAGCAGTTTATCTGGAGATGACTACTCGTGTTCACTATCCCTGACAGACCACAGTTTGTAAGCAGTTTATCAACCGATATCATGATGGTACATAGTGAGTTTTAAGGTGAATTTAATTCCCTGTACACCACATTAATGTAACATCTTCATGATATTCAATTTAAATGTGTCAGTATTTAACATTATTCAGAATCTAGTTCATGACGTCCGTATGTGCAAGACAAACATATCTTACTCGTGTCTAGTATTTTGAAGAAGTTTCTTATGACTGAACACAATAACCCTTTAGTTACATAATCATTTATTTTGAATCTCAAACTCTGGAAGAAATGAATATTAAGACAAGATAATTTTCTAGTCATAAAATTATGACTGTGGGCGTGATAGACACAGAAGGATTTTATTTGAAACACGGACCTTATGTGTTTCATGATCTTAGAAATAAATATTTAACTGCTGTGAAAACTGAGGTACTTGTTAGCTGCTGTGAAAACTGAGGTATTTGTTAACTGCTGTGAAAACTGAGGTACTTGTTAACTGCTGTGAAAACTGAGGTACTTGCTGACTGCTGTAAAAACTGAGGTACTTGTTACATTGATCTTACACAAAGAAGGGACGCGTGAGTTATTCAGATCTATAGTCTAACTAGAATAATTAGAGAAACCTTTACTAAAACACCAGGTTTGATTTTGTATGGTTTGAATTTCGAGCAAAGCTACACCTACGCTACCCGTAAGACTAAAGGAAAGGCAGCTAGTCATCACCACCCACATCCAACTCTTGGGCTACTCTTTTACCAACGAATAGTGGGATTGACCATAACATTATAACACTTTGCCCTCCCGGCTAAAAGGGTGAGCATATTTGGAGTGATGGGGATTCGACCCTGCGATCATAATATTACGACTCGAGAACCATAACCTCCTGGCCATGCTGGGTCACCAGAGAAACAGAAAAATGACCCTATTCTGACAGACATTTTGTGTCATACGTTGAGTTATTATGGTGCCGGGCCACCAGAGAAACAGAAAATGACCCTATTCTGACAGACATTTTGTGTCATACGTTGAGTTATTATGGTGCCGGGCCACCAGAGAAACAGAAAAATGACCCTATTCTGACAGACATTTTGTGTCATAAGTTGAGTTATTATGGTGCCGGGCCACCAGAGAAACAGAAAATGACCCTATTCTGACAGACATTTTGTGTCATAAGTTGAATTATTATGGCAGCTCAGAATTAATCCTTTCCCAATACCGAATCCATTCTGTCGATGTGATAACAAACATCGTTGAATCCATTCTGTCTATGTGATAACAAACATCGTTGAATCCATTCTGTCCATGTGATAACAAACATCGTTGAATCCATTCTGTCCATGTGATAACAAACATCGTTGAATCCATTCTGTCCATGTGATAACAAACATCGTTGAATCCATTCTGTCCATGTGATAACAAACATCGTTGAATCCATTCTGTCCATGTCATAACAAACATCGTTGAATCCATTCTGTCCATGTGATAACAAACATCGTTGAATCCATTCTGTCTACGTGATAACAAACAAAATATATCAGTTTCTTTCTACATCCTTTGGTCTTTCTTGTAAATGTTCATGTAAATGATAAATTCGTTTATTGTTATTATCTCGGCATCTGTATAAATACAAAGCCTACGTAAAAACTTAAGTTTCAGTATTGAAGCTAAGAGATTTAAGCTGTTCTCTGTTGGTAAGGATGATCCTAGCTTTAATTAATTAGAGAAAGAAAGGATCAAACACTGATACATAGAAACAAGGGATTAAAAAACATTGTCTGTACTCACAATATAACCACACAAAAAACATTGTCTGTACTCATATGAATGATATTTTTGCAGAACAATAATAACTTGATAGTTTGATGTAAAGTGAAGATTTATTCTGCATTACGCCTGATGACTAAATTCAACACATGTTTTCCACGTGTGTAAACATCAGTATCTGCAGTACTCTGCTCATGACACTGTATTTCAAAACGATCTGGTTTAATAGCTATTTAGATACATAGAACCTAAATCATTTTCCGTTCCACTTCAAAACATAAAGTCTACTGCTTATAACTTATTTTTAGATTAAATATATACACATCCAGTTACAGGACTTTTAGATAGTCATTACTTTAATGAACATACCATCTCCATTTTAAACGTTACAATATCGGATTTACGGTTATCAACATGGTTGGCAAACATATTTCTTCTCGACGGTTACAAATTTATGTTAATGTTCACCTGTGAGGACAAAACTACTTTAATATGTTTAGTGGAAAGGAGCAACAGTTTATGGTGACCAAAATGGCGGCAACTGGCGTGTCTTTCAATCATGACTCGTTTGGTACTATGAAAAATGTCTCAGAATAGCCTTTATCCTTGTGAATTAGATGTTGGGTAAATCGGGTAAGGAAAATCCGCCTTGGCCTGGCATGGCCAAGCGTGTTAAGGCGTGCGACTCGTAATCTGAGGGTCGCGGGTTCGCATCCCCATCGCGCCAAACATGCTCGCCCTTTCAGCCGTGGGGCGTTATAATGTGACGGTCAATCCAACTATTCGTTGGTAAAAGAGTGGCGGTGGTGGTGATGACTAGCTGCCTTGCCTCTAGTTTTACACTACTAAATTAGGGACGGCTAGCACAGATAGCCCTCGAGTAGCTTTGCGCGAAATTCAGAAAACAATCAACAAATTTAAAACAATCAAAATCCGCCATCTACCTTCTTATGCTGAAATCAAATTGACGAAGCACGAAAAGACATATTTTCCAATAACTTGTCTTCACAGTACCTCTTTCGGTTAGAACTGATGAAACAACTACAACAAGTTGCAGAGTCTCATGTGAATTTCTCGATAGTTTCACTCTGTTGTGAATACAGAACAAAGTGAAACCTTTCTTGACTGAATCTAAGATTAGTTGTTAGGTACTAAGTTATTTTAATAAAGCTTTTTTACTGATTTTGATACTGATCGTAATAGGATCATAATCCGGGTTTTAGAGGTCAAACAGTTTCTTGAAACATTATTTTATTTCTCCATAAAGATTCTATTCTTCATGAGTGCATGGAAGTCGTAATAAATTATCCGTTTATGAGCTTCAATTTGAAGGATGCTATTAACTCAGTATTAAATAGACAAAATTAAAGAAGCAGATAAATTGGAAGCACGTTGTACAAGCCACAACACTATAAGTGTACAATTAGCAACAGAAAATACATTATTTCTAGACATATTTTTTTCTCATTGTTTCAAAAAAAACAACTGAAACGTGTATTTCTTATGTTGGTTTATTTATTTCATTAGTGATATGAATATTTGTTTAAGTAAGGTTGTTGTATACCTACAGTCTCACAGAGGTTAAAACACTAACTTATGAACGAGCTCTACTCTAATGTCTTCTTATTCACCTTTTGTTGTAAGACACAAATTCAAATCTCGGAGGTGTCAAAAATAGTTATCAAACAAATTATATTTAGACGTTAAGTTATTGTACATCATAGTATTAATGAATTATATGGATGTATTAGGTTTGACAAATAAACAAATACATGTAATTAAGACAAAAAAATACAACTTTTATTAAATCGATTACCCTCTTATTTATTTCTTTGACACTCGTGTTGTTCATACCTTAACTTTTCATAAACTTCATATAACAAATGAGTTTCACTCTTCGATGGGTTGACAATTTATAATGCTAAAATTTGGGTTTTGAATTCCCTGAGTAGGAAAAACTGCAAATGGTTCGTCCACTTCATTGCTTTGGACTTGACAATTGACCAACGTGCCCCTAGCAGCATAGCGGTATGTCTGTGGATTCACACTGCTAGAAACTGGGCTTCGATTCCCGTGGTAGGCAGAGCACAGCTTACCCATTGAGTAGCTTGTGCTTAATTCCAAATTAATCAACAAACGTTTAGCGTGCTTATCTTTTACACGTGCTGCCATCTGTTATGCACGTCTCTGTACTATGAATAATTTCTACATATTTATCTTGCTGTTCAAGAAATGCTCATTTTCGGACGTTTCTCATTGTGCAAAGAGCAAAAAAATAATAACTGGATCGGTAGGATTAAGGATTAAAAAATTCTTTATCGAGATTTAATTTAATTTCCATAAATAATTCTAGTATTAAGAGTTCTACTTACAGTTTACATTAAAATGATTTCAGTATTTTACGTTTTGCAGTCCACTTAAGTGAAATCAATATGAGCAAAGCAAAGTTTGAAGAAAAACAGCAAAAGGTAAAACAATATTAGAAATATACGCTCATGAGGGAGATATCGCGCTGTTATACATATATCACAAGGTACGACTTGAAATTATTATTATTCACAAGCTTTCTCTTGTAATTCCAAAAGGTGCTGGTCATAAAGAAAAGATGGAGGATTAACACACTGAACTTTATTTTTTAACATTCATAAATTTTGTATTTTACATTTTTCAAAATTATCTTTCTTATATGTTTAAATATTAGCATGAAGTTAATCGAGAGGTTAAACGCAAACGTTCACGAACTTGGCAGGGGTTTAGTTTATAGAGAGGGAAGTTTTGAGAATTCCCACCCTCACTGAGGAACGTTGTGGTTCGTCTGCGTCCCCTCACGTGAGAGATTATTTAACTGTACTTGAAACTTTGCCTGTATTTAATTTTTACTTGTTTAAGGTATAAAAAATCGAGAGTTATCTGCGTCATCCATAATACTCAACAGATACACTGGAGTGAAGACAGCTGATCAACAAGAAAATCTCCAACTCTTAGGTTACTTTAAAGGAATAGTAGGGTTCGATTGTCGGTCTTACTGTCATTACTTCAAAGTCATGATGTAATTTTATGATAAAGGGATTCGAATATTAAGCCGGTGTATTAATATTCTGGCTTGCGAGGCACACGAAGCTACGTCCACAGTTTCGGTTCTTCTGGTCTGATCTCTCGTGACTTAAATGCTCAACATGTTGTTATTTATATGATTCTATTACTTCCCCACTGTTGCCTAATTATGGACGATCCGATGTGCCACTAAAATAATAAGAAATGTTCAAATTTGATTGTTATGCACTCAATAGAATAAAGTAATAATTATTGTATTGCAAAGTTGAAATCTTAATGTTGCATTCTTTGGTTTTGTTTTTCTCCAGAGTTAATATTTCTTGTCTTAAACGTCTTGAAACGTTTAAGTTGGAAAGAAAAGTTTGTTTGTTTGTTTTAGAATTTCGCACAAAGCTACTCGAGGGCTATCTGTGCTAGCCGTCCCTAATTTAGCAGTGTAAGACTAGAGGGAAGTCAGCTAGTCATCACCACCCACCGCCAGCTCTTGTGCTACTCTTTTACCAACAAATAGTGGGATTGACCGTCACATTATAACGTCCTCACGGCTGAAAGGGCGAGCATGTTTGGCGCGATGGGGATGCAAACCCGCGACCCTCGGATTACGAGTCGCACGCCTTACGCGCTTGGCCATGCCAGGCCACAAGGAAGAAAAGAGTTTAAAAAACTGAGAAGGCAAATAATTATACAAATAAAATTACCTTTTTTAAAAAATTTATACTAACCCTTAAATGTAACATTTGTGAATTTTGGTAGTTTTCACCAATTTGAGAACGTAGAGTGTCAAAATTGAATGATAAAAAAATGGAGCGCCCCTGGTGGACATTTATGGTGTTGTTTTTAGTATAACTTTTCTGTGTCTAAATAGTCGCATTACAAACATGCTCGCCCTCCCAGCCGTGGGGCGTTATAATGTGACGGTCAATCCCACTATTCGTTGGTAAAAAAGAGTAACCCAAGAGTTGGCGGTGGGTGGTGATGACTAGCTGCCTTCCTCTAGTCTTACACTGCTAAATTAGGGACGGCTAGCACAGATAGCCCTCGAGTAGCTTTGTGCGAAATTCTAAAACAAACAAACAAACAAACTGTGTCTAAATAGACATTACAAAATAAACAGCAATATTTATAACTACGATATGCTGTCAATATACAAGAATGTTGTAAATATACATTCAAACATTATCTTACATCAAAATACAAATACATTAGAGAAACATATTTTTTATAATTTATGTTGAAATCAGTGAGTTTTTCCCTCAGTATGTCAATGGTAAGTTTCTAAAATTATCATGTAACATCAATAATCAGTTTTCAACTTCCCGCACTGGACAGAAAGCAGGTAACTCACTTTGTATGTTTCAGCACAACAACAGATATATACAAATAGATAAAAAAAAACAACAAATATATACAACTAGATAAATAACAACAAATATTGTCAGACAACTAGAAAAACAACAACAATAAATATGTACTGTCAAACAACTAGATAAATAACAACAATAAATATATACTGTCAGACAACTAGATAAACAACTACAAGAAATATATAGTGTCAAACAACTAGTGAAACAACAAATCCTGTCAGACAACTAGGTAAACAACAACAACAAATACTGTCTCAATTTTAAAACACATTGGAGGTTTGTTTCACTTAGCACAGAGACAAACAACGGATTATTTTTGAAGTATCTGCTGGACTCTCAGTTGAAGAACTTAACTTTATAAACCATGAAGCTTTCCACTAGTCATAGAAGGACAGGTTATAAACCATGAAGCTTTCCACAAGTCATAGAAGAGCAGGTTATAAACCATGAAGCTTTCCACTAGTCATAGAAGGACAGGTTATAAACCATGAAGCTTTCCACTAGTCATAGAAGGACAGGTTATAAACCATGAAGCTTTCTGTTAGTCATAGAAGGACAGGCCAGAAACAAACTGGTTCGTTTATGAAAGGTTTGTATAAACTTATACTCTAAAAGTAACTTAAGTTTGAAATGTTTTAATTTCTAGCTAAAAAGATCAAACATTTAGGGTGTTTTTCTTATAACAAAGCCACATGAGGCTGTCTGCTGAGCCCACCGAGGGGAATCGAACCCCTGACTTTAGCGTTATAAATCCGAAGACTTGCCGCTGTACTAACGGGGTGCAAACACTTTTTTGAAATATGAAATATATATTTATTGAACATGGATGGTCCATATAAACTCATGTTTGATCACGTGGTTTGTATTTATAAAACGAAATGATATTTCTTAAAATGTAAAAAATACGCCACCTATAACAGATCAAATTTGGGTTATTTTAAAAATCCAACCTCGTTATATGATAAATTTCTCCAATAAATATTGTGCGTCCATAGATTATTTTTACTTATATCTAAGGAGAATCACTCTAGTTTGTTTGTTGTTGTTTTCATCTCAAAATACTGCTCTTACTGTTTGGATAATATGTGTAAGAGAACAACTCGCTAAAAATTCAAATAACTTTAAAGCAATACACATGTGGAATTATAGTTAAAATTAAGTTCAGACTAAAGCTAATTTATTTATAATAGGAACTTCCTTTTTAAAATTCAGATGCTGATGTTCTCTCACATACATCTCTGTGCAATTTGAAGTAAAATCAAAATACATAACTAAAACCGCACTCTTGGAATACCATTCTTGTATAGTTTCGACCCAATTCAGTGGAACCCCTCTAAAGCAGTCACCTTCGGGACTGAGACAAATTGGCCTGATTAGAGGGGTTCCACTGTACATAATTAGGGGTTATGTAAACAAAAAAAGGACTGTGATTGAATGACTTCTTTCAAGGGGTGGCCGCTTAGAGGGGTTCCACTGTACATGATTTGGGATTATGTAAACATAAAAAGGGACTGTGATTGAGTGACCGAATCTGAGGGGTGGCCTGCTTAGAGGAGTTCCACTGTACTTCAGATTTGTGTAGTTTATTTAAATAGTTAGAATGTTTTCGTTCGGTTTGGAAGAAACTTCATAACATAAAAGTATATTTTGTTTCATGGATTGGTTAGCATAAAAATACCATAACGGAACTATTTTGGTACATAAAACTTAAGAAAAGTTTGTACTTTTGGTTATGATATACCCTCAGGACACAACACGTTTGGGATCAATTTGTTTGTCAACATATCAAGTATTAGTTTCGAAATAGAATTAGGAATGTGTTTCGAGAAACTAAGAGTTATTCAGAAATGAAAGTTCTAGGATGTTCAACACCTAAAAAAATGTGCTTTGTTAACAAACAAACAGTGCGACTGTTCAGTAATTTCATCCACACCACATAAATTCCTCTCCGATAACACAAACGGTGTTCTAGAGTTATTATTTATAAGTATCTTTAAAAAGTATATCTTGTAAGTTCTCCTATTTAAAAGAAAAGAACTTCCAAAATTTAAATGTTTTAATTAATGGACTTAGGTTCAGCATGGCCAGGTAGGTTAACGCGTTGGACTCGTAATCTGAGGGTCGAGGGTTCGAATCCGTCTAACACCAGAAATGCTACACTTTCAGCCAGGGCAGGTCGTTAAAATGTGATGGTCAATCCCACTATTCGTTGGTAAAAGTGTAGCCCAAAAATTGGCGGTGGGTGGTGATGACTAGCTGCCTTTCCTCTAGTCTTACACTGCCAAATTAGGGACGGCTAACGCAGATAGCCCTCGAGTAGCTTTGCGTGAAATAAAAAAAAAAAATTAATGGACTTATGAATAATATCCAACAAGGCGACGTCAGAAGCATCTAAACGTTTCATTTAGTGGATTTAGAAATATGTAAAAATCCTGTGTCGATAACATTGAAATGTTTCATTTGGTGAATTTAACAATAATAAGTAACAAGTCAGTAACATCTAAGTTCTTGAGTGTTTTTGGCTGTGAAGAGGATGCTGCTAGTTTATAGAACGATTTAGATGATTTAGTTAGTTGGCAGATGGGTTGTTTTCATTATAATAAAACTCAAGATGATACATGTAGGTTATGGTCATTTGAATTATAAGTATAATTTGGATGGAAATAACCGTAACAATCTCTAAAACCACCAAAACAGGCTAATAATGGTAGCAGTATTGCAAATAAGATTTTAGGTTGCGTCTTTAGAATATTGAATAAAAGTCCAAAGAGGTCAAAATGTAATTGGTAACAGTTGAGAAAAGGGTTGGTTACCAGACTGGGCCTGAAGGGTTGTCATACAAGAAGAGATTGAAATCTCTCAAGTTGTTTTCTCTTGGAAGAAGACTTAAGAAGACCTGATTGAGACGTATAAGATTTCAAAGGAAATTTACGGTGTTGATGCATCATTTTTGGTTAATAGTGATAATGGTAGGACACAAATATAAACATTTAATATGAGCCATCTTCAACTAAGAGTTTTATTGTTCTAACAGAATGTTTGGTCTTTAAAACTAGTCGCATTTGAATGGTGTGGAGGCAGTAAGTTTAAGTGAATTTTGGATAAAGCTTAACAGTTAAAAATTCACTTGCTAATGGCTATCAATGCACTCTCAATAGTTATAGGAATGATAATGGCTGGCTTAAAGATTTTTATTTTTTGTGCTTAAAAGTTTTAATGTAGTAAAAATAGTATCGCTTGAAGGTGACAAAAACATTTTGATACCATTTAGACATCTGTAAATTTCTAGTAGTTGTAAACATTTCTAGCTTCATTGCAATTAGTCAATTGGTATATATAAAGTACTCACATCTCTTCTCATGTTGGTTATAAGTGTAGACAGTCAGTTTTCCCATTGTCCTCATTTTTTATCATTAAACAACTTCGATAAATGACTTACAGAAATAACATCTCATCATAATTTCACATTTCTTCCAGTGTGAGAATGTTAACCTTATAGTCTAATTACGATAAACTCTATATTTATTAAACCATAAGATATCTGTGTTCACAATACAGAACATAACCTATCGGACAAGAAGGTAAATATCAACCCCCAAAAAATGTTATACAACAATATAGGTGCAATTATTTATTAATTAATGTCTGTTACATTACTGTCAATATGTTAAGAGATAATTAGTTCGTTTTATTCAAAACAAATTAATGTTACGTATGCAACGTCTTCTGATGAAACCTGTTTTTTTGTTTTGTTTTTGAATTTCGCGCAAAGCTACACGAGGGCTATCTGCGCTAGCCGTCCCTAATTTAGCAGTGTAAGACTAGAGGGAAGGCAGCTAGTCATCACCACCCACCGCCAACTCTTGGGCTACTCTTTTACCAACGAATAGTGGGATTGACCGTCACATTATAACGTCCTCACGGCTGAAAGGGCGAGCATGTTTGGCGCGATGGGGATGCAAACCCGCGACCCTCAGATTACGAGTCGCACGCCTCAACACACTTGGCCATGCCGAGCCCTGATGAAACCTTCTGAACACATCCAAAGGCTGTCTGTGATTTTCAGTTCTTTGGTGTCATTTGGTCTTTACAAAATGTACGATATCTTGTAAGTCCTCAATTGGCTTACAAATACTTGATCTTCAGTAGATAGTTTAGTAAGAATTAAGCTCAGTTTTACTCATTACCTGTTGTTAAAATTAAGCTTTCAACGTAATTGACCGATAAAATACAATTTAATTTAACACATGTGAAAATAAAAGGAGTTTTGTAGTATTATGTGATAATGTAAAAAGTCATGTGAAATTGAAATCAGAAGGGTAAAATTCACACTTAGAAAGAGGAAACATTATATGTATGTTTACTTGTTGAAAATTACGAATATAATATATTAAACACACTATAATTTACAGTTGTTGTTTTTTATGATAGGGTATGATCGTTTCTAGTGTCTTTCAGTTATCCGTCTAATTCATAGTCGTCATTATACAAAATAAATTGCTTATTTAACTTAAACTAATTTTTGCTTTGCAAAGGTAGTATTTAAAAAGATACCGATAGATGGCAGTGGTTTATCGAAGTATGTTTGTTTGAAGTCGAGCTCGCGGGTCGTGTGTTATGAGTTGCAGTTATTTATCAAATACAATAAGCAAAAACGTAACATGTGTTAATGAAATCGTCTGGAATAGTGTTTGCTGTTTCGATACCAAAAAATATTTTGCTTCTATTGCTATTCAAGTTAGTGAAGTTTCGATATAAACTGATATTTATCACTGCCTGTTAAAATTATTATCGAGTGTAATATAACGTCTCTCATTGTCCACTCAGGAGTAAGTTAATCGTCCCCTGTTTAAAAACAAATTAAAATGACTCGCGTTCCTCACTTTCAATTCATGGATGCATTAAAAGAGTGACAGTCAAATCCTCCTATTTGATTAGAGTAAACTAAGGGTTAGAAGTGCTAACGTTGAAGTTCATTTATTAGCTGTCTTCTTTCTAGTCTTTCCCATGAAAATTAGGGTCGAATAGTACGCTATGCAGTTTTGTGTGAATATTCGAAAGGGGTCAAACTAAACGACCTCAAAATGAAGGAAAACAAAAACTCAAGCAATAAATTTCCAAAACTACTTGTTAATATACTAAAATGAGTTTTCTTTTTTACCAAATTAAATTTCTAAGACATGAATCATAGCACCATAATAATTTAATATGATAATATAACTCATTCGTTTACGCTAACCTTCAAAGAAACGTGAAATAAGCCCCCTAGTGGCACAGATGGATATCTGTGGACTCACATCTCTAGAATCCAGGTTTATATACCCGTGGTTGGCAGAGCACAGATAGCCCATTTTGTAGCTTTGTGCTTAATTGCAAACAAATAAACCATAAAATAATTTCAAGTGTTTGCTTAGAGGTAAAATTGTGAATCATATTTGTACATCATTCACCCTATAATAGTTTTAAGCCTAATTTTGAATAAATTTTGTTCTTCAAGACTTTCGAAAAATAATGTTTTGTTTTGTATTTAATCTGAAAACGTTATTAAATAAAGAGAAATTAGAAAAGTTTTATGTGATTTATACAAGCTGAGGTCCTTTGTCCGGATAATGAACTTAAAAATAAAATGCGTGGGTTGATGCTATAATAAACAACAGAAAAGTCCTAACTTTCACACAATTTATTTATAACATAAAATATTATTACATTCCCCGTTATAATCTTACCAAAACTGTCTATAGGCTATGAGAACTCAATATTTGTATCTTTAAACAAGGTATACACTGTGCAATGGTCAGTGTGACTTTGTAGGAAGAGGTAGTGGCCAAAGTTGTGGCAGAATGGACACTTTCTTTCACCCGCTTTCAACACCGGGATCCTAAAGTTCTTTCACAGTGTTTCATGTAATTAATTAGCATAGGTCATTGGCTGAAGAAGTGTCTTACGGACCGAAGTTGAAAGGTCACGGATCAAAGAAGGAAGTTAATATATCTCAAAGGCTCTTCTTATCAGCATTGTTGTGGCTGTTGAAGCAGAAACTTCAGTTCAGTTTATGTATTATTGTTATAAGTATGGCCATTTTTTTCATTTAATTTCACCACAAGTAATACTATAGCTCTGTCCGAGACATGTAAGACGTTTATACGGCCTTTTATACACTGCATGTATGATGTGTTATGGAAAATGTAATATTCTTTATTTTTTATTGGGTTATATATATAAGACGTGGCGCCATCTATGAATATAGCTGACGTTAACGTACATCAAAGATAATTCCATATATATCTATTGAAACAGGGAACTTAAAAAGCTTACATCATTACATACTTCGATGCCAAATCTCGATCCCACAACAATTTCAAGGTTAAATTTACAATTCAACTTACTTTTCATTGTTAGTATCACTCATGTTTTAATTTCTCTGCACTGGTATTATTTTCTGCATATTACATCACATTATCACTTTTCTATTTCCCACCGTGTTTTGCCATTTCTTGATTTTTATTTTTATATTGTCTTCATAAACATCTCGCTCAGATCTCTTCTAACTCTTCGTTTCTCCAAGAGAAAACGATTTAAAATATTTTAATCTATTATTACATGACAACCCCTCCATCCCAGTCACCGTTGCAGTAACTCACCTATGAACCATTTTCAATAATTGAATATCTTTTCTAAGGTGAGAAGCCAATAACTGAACACAATGTTCAAAATGTGGTACGCCACCTATGTAATGAAATGATAACCGCTTTAGACTTATATTCAACATTTCTTTAGATACAACCTAAAATTTTATTTGCCTTACCACTAGCAACAGCACACTGCTTGGATGTCTTTAGAGTCTGATCAATTACAGTGGAGCGCCGTTAAGCCGCGGTATTTGGTGGTGGGAGAGTCAACCTGCTTAACCGCGGCTTAAACCTTTGTGACTGAAAAGCCGAAGTCGCCAACAGCTCCGCCGAGGAGCTTCATCCAAACCATTGCGTGATCATCACAATATTAATGTATAGACTATTCAGATACAATTGACAAGTGCCGTTTTAACACAAACGACCAATGCATTGCGATGGTTCGCTTTTCCCTGTAAAATTCCGTCTTCCCGTGTTACATGTCAATATGATATGCCCAGTATTAATTCAGAAACTGAAGTGATTTCTATTGGGCTTGTGGCCAATATTTATACAATTCCATAACAATATCGGATTATCGAATTAAAAATAATACTTTAATTATTGATCACTTTTTTTCACGGATTTACCGCGGATTAACTTTAATGTATGGAGAGGTGTGATTCGGTAACAATGGCGGCCTCCATAAAGCTGACATAGAGAGCGGATAATGTAGATTAACGGTAAATTTCTATTGTAATATATTTTATTTATTTCCTAAATTAAAGCAAATCCTTTTTAAATATCCCCTTGAAGTTATAAAGACAAGGAGAGTGTGAGAAACTTTAAAAAGCCAGGTAGTAGATTTAATACATCAAAAATTTTGGGACAAGACTTGCTACAGCGGCTTGAGCGATTTCGCGGTTTACTGGTCCGCGGCTTAATGACGCTCCACTGTATTACACTAAGATCCCTTTCTTTCATAACACTGGTTATTCTCACCAAAATTATAGCAACAATTCAAATTATGATAACCCACATGTATTTATTATCTTGCATTCATCATAATTAAAACCAATCTGCCGTTATATTTGCCCAACTCACTAAATGATGTAAATCCTCTTCAAAGTTAGCAACACCCAAAACTTTGACATCATTTAAATAACTTATTGGCCATTTCTTCATCTCTGACATTGATGTAAATCAAAAGGAACAAAAGTCCTAAGACCGAATCCTGAGGTACCCCACTTGTGATGTTAATACAGTTAGACTGAACTCCATTTATAACAACGTTCTGCTCTCTTCCACCCGGCCATTCTTCCATCCAACTAACTAACCTATCCTTCACAGGTACATAAACAATTTTACAAGATTTTTTTATGTGTCAAATGCTTTCTGAAAATCATAACCATTAACTTTTTCAAAGATAGTCAAAAGAATTGTAAGAAAATATTTTCCCTCAGCGAAGCCATGTTGAACATCCAAAAAACTTTTAAACTTAGTTAAATGACCTAGCAACGCTTGTTTTAACATATTTTAAAATCTTTTTCCGCAAGTGATGTAGGACTAATGGGTCTATAATTATTGGAATAGTTTTATCACCTCCTTAAAAGGAGGAATTCCATTAGTTAAATTCCAACCATTCAAGGACTGACAAAAATTATAGTAAATAACTCATATATCCGATTTTTAACTTCCTTCAAAGCCATTGGGAGAATGTTATCTGTCCCAGAAGTCTTATCATTTTTTTAACTTTTCAATTTTCCTTAACCAGATTTCTTAGAATTAATGCAGTAATCTTATCCCAATTTCTAGACCCGACTCGTAATCTGAGGGTCGCGGGTTTGAATCCCCGTCACACCAAACATATAGGCGTTATAAAGTGACGGTTAATCCCACTATTCATTGGTAAAAGAGCAGCACAAAGTTGTTGGTGGTAGTGACGACTAAGCTACCTTCCCTTTAGTCTGACACTGCTAAATTAGGGACGGATAGCGTGTGGCTTTGCGTGAAATTCAAAAACAAACAACTGTTAAAATCATTTAAACCATAAAATCATTTACAGGTGCTTGTCATGAATTTTGAATGCTCTTCAACCCAGTTACTTATTTGCTTACTTATTCAATTCGTGTTTTAAAGGTTGTGAGTTAAGATATGCTATAGTATTTCAGTCGAAATGAATACGTTTGTTTTAAATCAAAATCACATTGAGCCGCTTGCAGCGTCCTCTGCAGGGAATCTACCCCTGGATTTTAGCGTTTTAAGTACTAAAACTTATGGTTTTATGTTATTTTTACATTATTAGTCTATATAAAGTGTAAGTGTTCTGAAAATCTTATTGGATTTAAACTCCTATTGATGGCTCTTTGAATAAAGTAATTTAACTGTGAGTGGTGATAGAAAACTAGGGCTAAGTATTATGAAATGTGTCATTTTCTTGTGGTATATTTTCTCAGAAACTTAGAAATTTTGCGTTGAATATAAAACTTCCGTCAGATAATCTAATTTTTTAAGATGAATCAGAAACATTTCAATCGAAAACTGGTATTTTAGTGTTTAAAAAGTAAAATGTTAATTTTAGGCACACAAAGCAGAAACAGATATCGTTCCCAATTGTCATTTTTGTTTCTTTATCATTTTCCTATCCTTCAAGACAGTTGTTCTAATAATGTAAATCACACTTTTCTAATTATAATCAAATGAAACATCGTTAAGTCCTTCAACTATAACGACGTTTGTTTTTGAATTTCGTGCAAAGCTACTCGAGGGAAAGCAGCTAGTCATCACCACCCACCGCCAACTCTTGGGCTATTCTTTTACCAACGAATAGTGCGATTGACCGTCACATTATAACGCCCCCACGGCTGAAAGACTTTTGTTGCTGTTTTTTTCGTTTCCAAAACTAAAATGCAAAGTAAAAACATTAGTAGCAAATTAGTCAAATTTGAATTTGCTAGAATATTTCATGTTATTTCTATAAATATCTCTTCCCTGAAAACAACTAATTCAGTAGAAGCATAATGAATGTCTAGATATTTTGAACCCAAAATGTATTAGCCCGAAGTGTTATTAGTAGTCGTGTCATATCATAGTTTATAGAGAATTATCCTTATTTCTTGAGTCGAAAACGAGGTTTATTTTAAAATTTGTTTGACGTTCATTAATATTTATAGATATGCATAACTTCATATAAACTAGATAAACATTTTGTACAAGGATTATTTACCACATATAAACATGTGTAGCATGATCATTTACCATATACCAACACACATTAGAGGTTCATTTACAACATGTAAACAAGTGTGAGTGAATCATTTACCACATGTAAACATGTATAAGAGAGCCATCCATTATATGTAAACATGTGTAAAAGCATCAGTTAGCACGTGTAAACATGTTTAAGAGAGACGTTACACTCGTTTAAAAGATAATCAACGTAACATTTTCTCCTTTAATTAAGAAAAACACTTTATAACAACTTACAATTTGTATTATAACAATAATCAACTTCAGTAATATACACCTTCACATGTTTGTGTCCACTTTTCCACTTTAACTATCTGTATTGTTTAACTGGATAAGTTAACAAGTCGAACACCGACATGTAATGAAAAGAGGCAAAGATAAACATATTTTGATCATTTTTCAGACGTTTTCCTCGTTAGGTTTTTAAACGTTTCAGTCAAGAAATCAGATAAATAGAGTTTCAAGTTAAGCTGTTTTCTCTCCTCCAATGGTTTAGTGATGAGTCTAAACGCTTATAATTCTATGTTCGGGTTTCGATGCCCTCGATAGACAGAGTAAAGACGGTTTACTGTGTAGATTTGCAGTTAACATCAAACAAACAAATTATGTGTTTTAAAAAGGCAGGATGCTACTTTAAATACAAGCAAAGCCTTAATAACAATCAGCGGATCAGACTAGTACTAAGTTAATGTTCAGCGACAAGTGTGTTTCGATGAGTTAGAACTGATCGAAGTTTTAAAATTTAAAGAAAAACTCCTCTGGATCCTAAATTTGTTTAGAAAATACTTAAAAGTTGTAAAATTGACATCTATATACATGTTTAACCTATGGCATTAAATGAATTTGACAATTTCCAACTACTGTTTTTTTTGGTAACAAGAAGGTGAATTTGATTAGACACTTATTCCATCAATTTGATCACATAGTTTGATCAAACACACATTCCATCAATTTGATCACATAATTTGATCAGACACTCATTCCATCAATTTGATCACATAGTTTGATCAGACACTCATTCCATCAATTTGATCACATAGTTTGATCAGACACTCATTCCATCAATTTGATCACATAGTTTGATCAGACACTCATTCCATCAATTTGATCACATAGTTTGATCAGACATTCATTCCATCAATTTGATCACATAGTTTGATCAGACACTCATTCCATCAATTTGATCACATAGTTTGATCAGACATTCATTCCATCAATTTGATCACAGTTTGATCAGACACTCATTCCATCAATTTGATTACATCGTTTGATCAGATACACATTCTATCAAGTTGATCACATCGTTTGATCAGACACATTCCATCAATTTGATCACATAGTTTGATCAGACACTCATTCCATCAATTTGATCATAGTTTGATTTATCAATTTGATCATAGTTTGATCAAACACACATTCTATCAATTTGATCATAGTTTGATCAGACACTCATTCAATTTGATCAATTTGATCCATCATCAAAGTTTGATCAGACACTCATTCCATCAATTTGATACACGTTTGATCAGTTTGATCACATCGTTTGATCAGACACTTATTCCATCAATTTGATCACATAGTTTGATCAGATACACATTCTATCAATTTGATCACATATCGTTTGATCAGACACTCATTCCATCAATTTGATCACATAGTTTGATCCTTCCATCAATTAGATCATAATTATTGCCATAAACATAAAATATAACTTTTTTTGCAGTCAACTATATAAGATTTAAATGACACATTTAGGTTAACCATTTACAATAATAGAAACAAGTATTCAAGTTAGTAAATAAATCGAAAGTTTTTTCATTATTAAGCAATTATTATTATGCTGTAAAAGTTGTAGACGGAATAATTCTTGAAGAAAATAATATTATATATAAATAAACCTTGAAATAAACTGTTCAAGTTAAGATAGTTTCAAAATGATATATTAAAAGTAGTTTTATATGAATAATCAATTTCTCAGTAAGTTTTAATAAGGATTATTTATCTTGTCTTTAACCAAAAGTTGGAGCGACATATTAAATTTTAAGAAAATTTAAATGTCCATATCTCATAAAACTACGTGAAACATAATACAATTTATAGTTTATTTCAATTCACAAATAGGTTTGTCATATGGTATCAATAATTTCACTTCATAAAAGCCATCAGTTATAAGGTGATAACACAGTCAAGTAAGGTCTGAAATTATCATTCTAGGTAGTAGAAATTAGCATTAAAAAATATAATAAAATTATTCAGAGGACAGTATGTCTACATACTTGAAACACTAGATAGTGAGTATCACTACCGGTAGTGGACAAACTACAAATATCCGCTTTTATAGTTCTGTGCTTACCTAAAAAACAAGCCACCAAAATTATCTAATTTCTCAGGTTTATGCAATCGGTTTCATCTCCGGAACCTTTAGAAAGTTACAAGTCACAATTATCTATTTTTCTTTACTTTGTTTGTTTGAAGCTGAGCACAAAGCTTCACAATGTTATTCTCAGCACGGGTATCGAAACCCGATTTTAACGTTATAGGCCCATAGACTTACTGCTGTGTTTTCTTCTTTTACGTTCACCTTCCAACAATGCAAGATAAACTAAGATTACAACCTCTACCTGGACCAACATGTGTAACAGGTGTCACGATATTTCTGTATCATAATAAATGACTGCCGGTGCAAATAATTATGTTCTGAAAACAAAACACTTTCTTGTACAACGAACAAGTTTATATAATTGAACAAATAAAGTAACTAAGTAATACTGTTGGTAAAACAAATGTATCGATCTATTACAAGTAAGTACACTATTATTATTTACGTTCACTTATTATTTACCTACACTATTCTTATTGACGTATACCATTGCTATTTACGTACACCATTGTTATTTACGTATACTATTATTATTTACGTACACTATTATTATTTTACACTTATTATTTACGTACACTATTATTATTTACGTACACTATTATTATTTACATACACTTATTACTTACGTACACTTATAATTTACGTTCACTATTATTATTTACGTATACTATTATTATTTACGTACACTATTATTATTTACATATATTATTATTATTTACGTACACTATTATTATTTACGTACACTTTTATTATTTTCGTACACTATTATTATTTACGTACACCATTGTTATTTACGTACACTGTTATTATTTACGTGAACTATTATTATTTACGTAAACTATTATTACTTACGTACAGTATAATTATTTACGCACACTATTATTATTTATGTAAACTATTGTTATTTACGTACACTATTATTACTTACGTACACTATTATTATATACGTTTGTAAGGGTATCAATTTCATGATGTAATTTTCTTGTTCAAGGTTTTTGACAAGATAATAGTTGCTTTCATGATATTCCGATAATATCATACCAATATTCACCACAACCCTTAAAATGGAATGATTATTATGGTAAGTCTTTATCGGAAGTAAAAATGCACCGGCAGTCTTTTATCAACAGTCATCTGTCAACAGTCAAATGAACGATAGTAGAATTTAGTAGAACTTGAAGCAAGCATTGACTGCTATAAAAATGACCTAACGGTTAGCGTATTACACTACAAGCATTTTGTCCATTATTTCATTAGAGTAACCCAAGCGTTGGCAGCGAGTTCTGCTCATTGTATGTTTTCCCTAATTTGGAAATGATCGACCAGAATTAAAGCATATAACTTTACGTAGTTTTGAGAGAATTTTCGAAATATACGCTTTACGAAGTTGAAACGGAGTGTATGAGTGTACAGATTAGGTTGATGAATAGTACGCTACGGGTGTCCTTATGACAGTTACTTTTCTGAGGAAATTTGTTTTACAGAACACGTTAAGTAAAGTCTTTGGATACTCCTGGATACTCACGCCTAATCCCTACGTATTCTGCTTGAATAGGTAAATTATGCCCCCTTTTTACTTTCTGTAAGTATCGCTGTAATTTTAAGAAATGTTACATCACTCTAAATAATGTCTTGTTTTCTCTACGTGTGTGATTTTGTAACCCGTTATTTTGTCAGGGTTTTGTTACTCAGAGTTTTCGACACTTGTTTCCATTTTATTGAGCTTTGAAAGCACGTGCAATGGGTGAGGAATACTAAACTGGGTCAAGGTTATTTTGCTTTTTTGAATTATAATATCACAAAAGACACGTCTGCTTCTAAATGTTTCTAACAATAGCAGTAAGACATCATATCTTAATTGTCTAGGTATATTAAATTTCACTTAAAGTTCTTTATATGTCCATGTCCTTGTTGTTTACGGGTCCACATAGCATCTGGATAACACACACAAGAAGATAAACATCAAATTGTCAGTTTATGTCACTGATATCCCTAGTTCACCTAGAACAATAATGACTCAACTCCTTACTCAGTTCGTGAACCACCGCCCATAATGATAGGTTTCAAATAAAATGGATAATTTGAGAGGATGAAAGCTATAATAATACATTGAGGTTCCCAATGTGAATCATTAGTATCAATAATGTATTAGTGTGAACTTTAACCAATGACCTATGTTTGAGTAAAATTTATTATAGATTCGGTTTTTATGGAAGCTATTTCTTGTGGAAAACTGAACTGAATGGAACGTGCACTTTGTGCTAGAAAGTGTACTTTCAGGATAATTAGAGAAAAAGTGTAATATATTGGAGTTGCTGGACCAGATTCAAAAACCATCTTAAAAGGTTCTATTAGTGTTTCAGAATGAGCCTTAGTTTGTAACCCGGGCCTAACGAGTGATTCTTCCGCTTCGATTCAGCCGAGAGGGTCGACAGTCACTTGAAGGCGTCAATGTTTGAATACTGTCTGCTATATTTTGACCTGTAGGATAGTGTAATACGAATAAAGCTAAGCAGAATTTCTGTATATAGAAGTTTTATTTTAATTTTATGTAAACTGTCATACTGGTTTGAGGCAGGTGTTTATTATATGCAGAGGTTCATATATTATGTCCTCTTTATTTAACAAAGTTAAACATAATTGGATAATAAATGAGGATATTCCATTAAAATCTGCCTCATTATTAGTTTAAAATATCTATGGTAATGAATAAGATATTAAGCCTAAATTAGGCTATTTAAGTGTTGATTCCATACACTGTAACGTTATATGTAGTTTTCATAATGCTTTCTTATTAACATTCAATGTTTCGTATATATTTTCGAACATCAACTTCGCTGCAGTATATATATATATATATATATTTTAGATGTTTACTGCTGCTTAAGAAAATTCACTTGTTTAATTAATTAACAGAATCAACAAAAGCACAACTTGATACCATCGTTCCAAACAAATCCTGGAATATAAGATTAGCTATTCTTTATCTTATCGGTTATGAGTTGGGATATAGTGATGAGTATATTTCAAAGTCATAACCATAAGTTTTCCTTACCGTTTAGATATAATTTTATATCTTTTCAGCTGGATATGGACCAACAATGTTACAGACACTTACCGATAATGTAACACTAAATAATTCGTTTATTACAACAAATGTATTTCATTCGTGCAATATTCACTGTTTTGTTGCTTGAAATCTTCTAATACCGATTGTGAAATATTATTTTGTTGTGTTTTTTTTATTTCGCGCAAAGCTACTAGAGGACTATCTGCGCTAGCCGTCCCTAATTTAGCAGTGTAAGACTAGAGGGAAGGCAGCTAGTCATCGCCACCCACCGCCAACTCTTGGGCTACTCTTTTACCAACGAATAGTGGGATTGACCGTCACATTATAACGCCCCCACGGTTGAAAGGGCGAGCATGTTTAATGCGACCGGGATTCGAACCCGCGACCCTCGGATTACGAGTCGAACGCCTTAACACACTTGTGAAATATTTACTAGTAGCGATTACATTTTTCATTTTATATTTGTTACTTGTATACTTCCCAAAGCTGCATAGAAACTGGTAAGAAATTTAAGCAAAATCGCGAACACTTGTTTCTATAACAAGCTCTATACAATAAATGTAATTTCTCTACTTTACGTTTTTTCATCGTAAATCAGCCATCTATAATTTTGTCCGGTAAATTAGAACTCAGAAGGTCGTGCTTTTAGAATTCAGCACAAAGCTATGCCCACCACAGATATCGAAACCCGATTTTTAGAGGTGTGAATCTGCAGGTGGCAGCTCAAAAGGAAGACAGCTAGTCAACACCACCTACCGCCAGCTCTTGAAGCTATTTTTTCTTTCTTTGGCGATTTTGGAGCCACAAGTCTCAGGCACGTTAACAGTGCACAGAACCCTAGTATATTTGAATGCTGCTATGTGGATAAATTTATAGTTACAATTACCAGTTTAAACTACACACATTAACTACTTTAAAATATCGTTATTATGAAAGAATTTTGTAAACATTTAAAACTATAAACTCGTTTAGAAAAAAAGACACAGAAGAGAGAAAAATCGGTTACCACTCAAGAAAATAATAGATAAAACAATAAAATAATAAAAAATGTTAATTATTAGGCGAATATTTCTATAACCCGAGTAAAGCAGTCACCATTCAAATAGTGTTAAAGAAATGTCTTGATATTTATATATTTTCTATACATTCTATGTAGTGTAAAATTATCTTTAGCAAAGAGCATAAAATAGACAAGTTTAATCCTGAACTTCAGAAATTTAACTCAACCATAAACTTTCATGGTAACTAAAGCTATACGACACAGAATACGATCTTGTTGTAGAATGAGTTAACAATCTGCAGGTTATTTCAAGTACGTAAGCTTACCTTAGCCCCACTAGGGGGGGGACAAAGTGGTGAGTAAGTGATGAAAATTATATCTACTGAAACTATCGATTAAATTGTAAGAAAGTTTATTAGATGTGAAACCATTACAACAAGCTACTTAACCATACTTTATACAGAAATTAATATTGATTCCATAGTAGTAAATGTGACCCAATTTTACACATCAGACTTAGACAACAGATCACTGAATTTTATAATGGTATATTCACAATTTCTTTTTCCATAAATACACATTGTAGTTACAAACACATTTGATTAGCACCATTACTATCTATTGTTTAGTTTCACAGGTACGGTAATAATATAATGACTGTAGCTACGTTTCCACATTACATATATATAAGGGACTATCGAGCAAAGAGTTATTGGTTTGTGTCCCGTTATCGAAGCATCGTATTTTGAAGCTATGGATGTGTTATAGGAGTAACAATTAAATTTCATTATTCGATTAGATAAATCCAAGAGTTTCCAGCGGTTGCTGGTTTTTGTTGTTGTTGTGTTTTTGAATCTAACAACTCAAAATTGAAAGCACAGATGTCTCTCGTGTAGTTTTCACATATATCCAAAAGAGACAAATAAAATGTATGTTTGTGTATTATTAGTAGTGCTAGTTGCCACCTGGCTATAGTTGGTAAGCCAATACTTAAACAATGATAATTTGTAGTACACGCTCTGCCAGATCGAGGTCAAAGTGAATATGATAATAGCAAATTAAGTAATAGACGTATGAGACGTAGACGTAACACTGATAAGAAATAAATATCAAAATGTAAATAATAAAGTTATTACGGTTCGATTTTGTTTTACTGACATACAACTTTGACGTAAAACAGAACTAAAACGACAAATGCATTATTGGAGAAACACCTCATAAAGAAACATAAGTCTTTTAAGAATGAAAGTTTGAAATTGTGTTACAAAAGGTTGTGATATAGTTTATATCGTTCTACAAAGAATGATCAGATAGTGGAATACTTGGAAGTATTGAAAAAAGAAACGTGTAGCAACATTCAGTTTGTTACAATTGATGCGTTAGACCGTAAGTCAACAAGTTCAATTCAAGTATCATGAAAGTCTCTGAGATAAAGAGAACGTAAATCTAAAATCATTTAGAAAAGCTTAAAGATAACCTGAACATTGTGTGGCCTTTCTTTATCAGAAGTGACGATACATTTCAAACATCAATAAAGATCTTTTTCCTATTCATCTGTACACGTGCCGCTTCACTTATGGTCGAATAGCTCAACCATAGTTTCTTCACTAGCAAGAGAGAAACGAGAAATAAAATATTCGGGAGTTGCTCCAAAGAAACAAATAAGTAGTTTTTTTATTACATTGTTAGTCCTTAGCAAACAAATACATCTACTGGCATAGTTTCACCGTCGCCACAGAAACTTAACACCATAAGCACAATTGGTAAGTTATACTGGCAATGGTATGTTAATATTTTTCATCATCTACCTGCGATATAGTGACGAAAAATATTGGACAGTCAATGACAATGTAACACCTTACGTGATTGCTAAGAAAATCATCTTATTCTAATGCGCATGTGCAAAAAATCATGAACTGGTAAAACCGATTGTCTTGTTTCTTCATCTGCAGATATGCCAGCTATGCTGTCCAGTCCTGTCCAACACAAAACAATATCAACGGACAGATATGGCTCATTACGGAGATATTGCAGTGTTTATTAATTAAGGTTTTGTTATTGGTTAGACGTGGTTACAGTTGTGGCATGTTCCACACTCTTACTGCCTGCGAATGTCAATGTATGTTCTTCTTAGAATGAGTATTTTATGAATAGGTTTTGATATAATGAATGATGACAATATGTTTACATTGTAACAACTATAACACATTTTGGTGACAATGCCCTCAGGCCTGGCATGGCCTAGATGTTAAGGCGTGCACTTCGTAATCTGAGGGTCGCCGGTTCGCGCCCAAGTCGCGCCAAAACATGCTCGCCCTCCCAGCCGTGGGGGCGTTATAATGTGAACGTCAATCCCACTTTTCGTTGGTAAAAGAGTAGCCTGAGAGTAGGCGGTGGGTGGTGATGACTAGCTGCCTTCCCTCTAGTCTGACACAGCTAAATTCGGGACGGCTAGCACAGATAGCCCTCGAATAGCTTTGTGCGAAATTCCAAGACAAAACAAGACTCGTTCTGGCTAATCTAAGTTCATTTGTATCGCGAACTAAAACTTCCCATTAACTAAGAATATAAGTTTAGATGATTTCGCAAGGTTGAATTCCATGGTGAAAGTCATATAATGGTTGCAGGTTAAGATATATTACATGGATGTGAACTGATGAATCTCTTATTTATTGTTGCATGTTGGCTTCTGAGAAACAATACCATAACAGGGTGTTCTAAAGAAGCCCTTACCACAAACAGTAGGATATGATGAAGACACTAAAAGCTGTTTTAATTCTGCTAGAAAACTGCCAGGTGCATAAAGTGTCAGCTGCGCACATGGGATTTGGAAATCGTAAAAAAAACCAGGGTAATAAATGAATGAGACTTTCTGTTGTCTCATCAAACCGTAACTTTCCTGAATCAATACAAATAGGCTATGGAGGAATTATGGAGTTTATTGGTTAATGATAATAAGAAATATGACACTCACAGTCTGCCTGAAGATGGCGCTGATTTATTCAAAAATGGCTCCTGTTTAGTAGACTTGATCGATTGTGATCAACGCATGCGTGATCAATAATAACTACCTGAGAAAATGAATTAGTCGCCTATTTAGCTAATGTTTCACTGAGATAAAAAAGTATATACTGAACATTTTTAGCGGATAACAACGAAAAATGTTTAGAAGTTAGTGTTAACCATTGTGAGCTGTAAAGTGCAATGGTAGAGTCATTGTGGATCATTATGAAGTGTAAATACCAGCAATGTACTTTTCAGAGATGAAGTTATTGTTGACTGAGTTGAGGTGTGAATGTCAGTTGATGAAACTGTTACAGATTGTTTGTTTTTTTTTCTTATTCTTACCTTATATTTATTTTTCAATTCATTATTTTCTTCTTTACTTTGGAAATCAGTCACCTTCCCATAACTCTCTGCAGGCAGTGAAGGGTGATATGGATGTGGGACGTTGTGGGCTTCAGCACCCACATCTTGCTCTCCCAATTTCTATTTTCTATTTCTATATCTATTGCTATTCCTTTATTTTCTTTCTTTATGTGAGACTGGCTAATGGAGGTTAAGACGGTGTATCCCCACCATAGTGTGGGGCCTACCTCTTGAGTTACCTCCAAAACCTAGGATACATTTTATATCCCACATTATAGCTTGTATCCCGGAATCTTTTCATTTAGTGCAGCGTTTTTTATTTTGTTTGTTATTTTTATAATTTATTTTTGTTTTCGGCTTGTTTTTAGGCTAAAACAACCTAATATAATTTGTCAAAAATTTGGATTTGCTGTTTTCAACGCAATCATTCCTTGTAATTTTGTTTACTTATCTTTATCAATATTAATTTTCTCTACATTGCACCAAACTAGGGTTACTAGCAAATGATGGGAATCATGCAAAATAAATTGTTAAGGCATTCCCAATGCTTTTCATAAAGAAGATATGATTACTAAAAATTTTCACATAATTAGGATAAAATATCGTTAACTTCACAAACATAAACATATATTAATAAATTAAAGTGTTTTAACTCATATATGTATTGCCTTTTTTCTGTTTTTCGAGGTGATAAAACTGTCCATAATTCTTTCCTATATTTTCTTTTATTATTTTGTCCCTCTGGTGGGACGGCTTTAATCTTACTGACTTTCAACGCTAAAATCCAGGGTTCGATTCCCGGTGGTAGATACAAGAGATAGCCTAAATTGGCTTTGCTCTAAGCATTACCAAGCAAAAAAAACTTCCACACAAAGGGAAAAGGTTATTTCTGTCAGAATACCGTAAATAATTTGATGATTTAATGTACACGTCACACTGTCAGTCAAGATCGCCAAAGTAATATGATTATATAATGTTGAATATCACATCATTCCGTTACATTACTGCCACCAGGGGCATATTATTCTGAAATAAAGTTATATCTTCTTTTATCTTAGCAATCACATGAGACAGGTTAGGTCTCATAATGCTTTCGATTACATTTCTTTAATATAATTTAGAAATACCAGTAAAACCTTCTTATATTATTTCTTCCATTCGCACCTTGAGAATCTCTTACCAGAATTAATTTGTTCTAAGACGATTCTTAATGTAATACACCTATTTCATTGTAATGATAACTTGTGAAACTGCACGGTGAATTTCGAATTGGATAGAAATTCTTTAACATTATGGAAAGGAAAACATCTTAAGCCTTATAAATCTGTTCATAATCCAGTGTTGTAACCACATTCTACACTCCATCACCTAACACTATGTATTAACTTTATTTTACGCTCTCTTACCTAGTATTGTGTATTAACTTCATTCTACACTCTCTTATCTAGTATTGTGTCCTAAGTTCATTCTAGACCCCTTTACCATACTTCGTTCTATACATCCCTTTAACTAGTATTGTGTAATAACTTTGTTCTATACATCTCTTTACCTAGTATTGTGTATTAACTTTGTTCTATACATCTCTTTACCTAGTATTGTGTATTAACTTCCTTCTATACATCTCTTTACCATGTATTGTGTATTAACTTCGTTCTATACATCTCTTTACCTGGTATTGCGCATTTGCTTGCTTGAAACAAGACGTTGTAGATATTGGCCAAGAATAATGAAGTCATGATGTGCACATGGTTTTTCAAACAATACGTTTTTAAAGGTCCTGTTACTTAGGACTTTCATGCTATGTTTTGCACAATATCACAAAGAATCGTGTATTTGTACTACTGAACAGTTCCCGGATGATAACGCGTGAATATGTATAGGTAACAAAGCTGAATCACAACATAACTCCCTATAGCGTAACTACATTTAACAGAATATTTACAATTCACATTAAATTTCACAACACTTGAACTATAAATATATGGCTATAATTTAGAATAAAATGAAATATATTTTGTGATTGTAATTCTTAAACCAACTGATGAATCGTCTCTACAAACAAACATAAATGATTTACTGCAACCAATGTAAATATTCAGTTAAGGTCTGCGAACATTTTATCATTTTGTTTCTCTTGCGTGTTACGAGAGGATATAAACTCAAGGAATATTGTACACCATGTTTAAACAGTTTCTGTCTACTTATTAGAGATCAATTGATCGATTTAGAGGTTACACGTGGAAGAGCGAAATGTCTAAACTGATATACGAGTTCGATTCTCCGCATATAGCCCAACGTAGTTTCCTCTGAAAAATCAACAACATGAGTTACGGTTGAATGGTTTTTATAACTCTAATTATAATGAAACATTTTAAATCGAATATTACACAACTGAAATAAAACGTATATAAAATATATATTCACTAAATCTTGTTTATTGTTATATTTTATCTGTTTCAGCGACATCTCAGAAAGTGTCTTTAACAATTAGTGTTAAATTTCAGAACTAAATCGATTGAGAATGTTAACAAATTATACTTTACTGGATGTTCAAGATTTGTGCACTCGTACTGCTTCCTTTTATACCAGTTTTATCATCATGTATTTCATTTCTTCATCATGTGTCACTATACCTGTCTCAAACTTTAAACAGTATATTTTATACCAGTTTTACCATCATGTATTTCATTTCTTCATCATATGTCACAATATCTGTCTCAAACTTTAAACAATATATTTTATACCAGTTTTATCATCATGTATTTCATTTCTTCATCATGTGTCACTATACCTGTCTCAAACTTTAAACAATATATTTTATACCAGTTTTACCATCATGTATTTCATTTCTTCATCATGTGTCACTATATCTGTCTCAAACTTTAAACAATGTATTTTATACCAGTTTTATCATCATGTATTTCATTTCTTCATCATGTGTCACTCTATCTTAATGATTATCTTTGCATCCAAACATCTTATATCTGTCAAGGTTTACTGTATTTATTCTTTCTCTGTGTATCGTCTTCAATATTTTTCCGTTAATTTCCATATTCTGTATTTTGAAAAACAGTTTGTTTTTCTGCCTGTAATATCAAATGGTGGCTAACAGTAACAACTTGTTTTTCTAGACATTAGAAACAAACATATTATTCCTTGTTTCATATATAATCTACATGATTGTTCTTTAATGTTATATGATTGTCTGTTATGTTATATAATTGTCTCATGTTATATGATTGTTTATAATGTTATATAATTGTCTGTAATGTTATATAATTGTTTGTTATGTTATATGATGGTTTGTCATGTTATATGATTGTCTGTAATGTTACATGATTGTCTGATGTTATATGCTTGTTTGA
Source organism: Tachypleus tridentatus (assembly GCF_004210375.1). Lineage (NCBI taxonomy): Eukaryota > Metazoa > Arthropoda > Merostomata > Xiphosura > Limulidae > Tachypleus > Tachypleus tridentatus. Next base: position 28,546,911 of record NW_027467782.1, on the reverse strand, counting down.
AATGTTATATGATTGTTTCTAATGTTATATAATTGTTTGTAATGTTATATGATGGTTTGTAATGCTATATGATTGTTTGTAATGTTATATGATGGTTTGTAATGTAATATGATTGTTTGTAATGTTATATAATTGTTTGTAATGTTACATGATTGTCTGTAATGTTACATGATTGTTTGTAATGTTATATGATAGTTTGTAATGTTACATGATTGTCTGTAATGTTATATGATTGTCTAATGTTATATGATTATTTGTAATGTTATATAATTGTTTGTAATGTTATATGATGGTTTGTAATGCTATATGATTGTTTGTAATGTTATATGATTGTTTGTAATGTTCTCTTATTTTTAAAGCTATATTCTTAGAATTTCACCCCTCAGTAAAACTGCAGAATGTCTACGGACTTATAGCGCTAGAAACTGAATTTCGATACCCGTGGTGAACAGGTTGCAGAAAGCTTTATCTCAAACAAAGAAAGAAAGAAAGCTTAATTTTTCACCCATTATGCGTCTTTCACTTCCATCCAATATGTTCACTTCATTATTTATATATGTGATTTTAAATTTACATCCAATGTATTTACTACGTTATTTATTTATAATATTTTAAACATACATCCAATGTATTCACTACGTTATTTATATATAATATTTTGGACTAACATCCAATGAGTTCACTAAGGCTATGTATATATAATATTTTAGCCTTACGTCCAATGTGTTCACTAAGGCTGTTTATTTATATTATTTTGGACTTACATCCAATGAGTTCACTGATGCTATTTATATATAATATTTTGGACTTACATCCAATATATTCACTAGAGCTATGTATTTATATTATTTTAGACTTACATCCATACCAGCATCGTGTAGCATTGCGCGAAATTCCAAACAAACCAAAAATCCTCAGATGGCCGTTTTTTGATAAATGTTATAACATATCGTAACATTTCAAAACAAAATTCTGCTTTTCATCAGCGACCATGTAGGACATTTTCTCTTAAATACATTAAACTTTCTATCCTTTCGTAGTAGTATAACAATAGGTAAACATTGCTTAAAATTCTTGTTGGTTTTCTATAGATATAAATAACAGTTCTTGTTTTGCTTTAGCTGTAAACATGTCTAAATATAGCGACAAGGTACTGGTTCACTTTTAAAGTTAATATAATACTATGCTTTACTGATCTTTTGAAAAGACATAAAAATCATTTCTGAATTCCAGTTGAATAAAATACATAAACGTGTCCAAACTTATTTCATATAAGAATCTAGTTACATAGTAGAGACTTTAACTTTAGCCCCTCACTCGCTGGTACAGCGGTAAGTCTACGGATTTACAACGCTTAAATCAGGAGTTCAATTCCTCTCAGATGACTTAATAGATATCTCGATGTGACTCTGTTAAAACAAAACAGATATCCTGATGTGGCTTTGTTAAAAGAAAACAGATATCCCGATGTGACTCTGTTGAAACAAAACAGATATCCCGATGTGGCTTTGTTTAAACAAAACAGATATCCCAATGTGACTTTGTTAAAACAAAACAGATATCCCGATGTGACTTTGTTAAAAGAAAACAGATATCCCGATGTGACTCTGTTGAAACAAAACAGATATCCCGATGTGGCTTTGGTAAAAGAAAACAGATATCCCGATGTGGCTTTGTTTAAACAAAACAGATATCCCAATGTGACTTTGTTAAAACAAAACAGATATCCCGATGTGGCTTTGGTAAAAGAAAACAGATATCCCGATGTGACTTTGTTAAAACAAAACAGATATCCCGATGTGGCTTTGTTAAAACAAAACACACACACTTTAACTTCACATTATTACTTAGTCTTGACTTTATTGTTCTTTTTGTATTCTGCCTCCAATTTATCAGTTTCAAAAACTAATTATTTTCATCGTTACTTTTTAAAAAAATATGTTCATAACTTCTTCTTGTAGCCGTGGCTACACTAAGTGTGACAGTCATATACATCAACAGATCACTCAAGAGTAGCCAAAGAGTTGACGACGAGTTCTGTTAGCTTACTGTCTTTTTAATGTTCTTTAATGTTCTGAGCGAAATGAACTTTCTGAAAAGACAAGGGTTGTAATAAACAATGATTTTGTTTTTCATTGAGGTTCAACTTTATTTATAATTTATCAATAGTATATATGTATGTAAAACATTTAATAGATTCTGATATGGTTCACACCGTCAGCCTTAGTTGTTATGTTATTACACTTGTTTACTTCACATATTGTTCATGTTTTGTTTTGTTTCTTGATGTACTTCCTCAAGTTATTATGAATGAATTATTCTAAAAATAACACATATTTTGTATAGACACATGTACTTACCACATTTAACCATCAATGTGTTAGTTAATCCATTATGTATCAGTATAATAGAGTTTGAGTAAAATGGTTGAGATACTTTTTAACTTACGGACGATCACAACATGTACGGTGCGAAGGTCTGTTAACTGTGTTAATATTTAGTGTCTTAACGGAAAGACAAATACTCTAAATTAATTTACTGAATTCATGCTATCGTAACTTAAAAATTCTTGCTTTAATTGGTCCGTGTTATTGGAGAAGATGTGTGTGAACTTGCACAATTCTGGATGCGGAAAACATCAGCTTACGATATTATAAGTGGTAGACACTGTTAGGGTGTCAAAAGCACAAAAACTATTATTGTCACAAATGAGGCCGGACTTTCCTTTTATGTTGTCGTTCTTTCGTGTTTCATCCCTCTGAAAAATAACCAAAATGGACATCAAAAACGATATCTATATGCAATAGCCTGCGATTTTATCGTCTGGCGAGCCTAGATCACAAACCCGGACAGCAGCAAGTTGGCTCGGAACACGAACTGAAGCTTCTCACAATCCAAATGTACCAGCAGAAGCTAATACCATCAACCGACAAACCGAATTCACCCTTCTATGAAACCATGAATCCCGTGTCATAATATTTCTCTGTTATGTGTGTTTAAATAATTCTTGTTTATATTGTTCAGTTGGTGATGAAATTACTCGGCGAATTTTTGCTTTGCAAGTCGAACAAAATGTGTAATTAAACAACGTAACATATGAAATGTTCCTGTCAGCTCTAGTCATTCTATTTTAGTTTACAATTTTAGATAAAACAAAATGTGTAATTAAACAACGTAACATATGAAATGTTCCTGTCAGCTCTAGTCATTCTATTTTAGTTTACAATTTTAGATAAAACAAAATGTGTAATTAAACAACGTAACATGAAATGTTCCTGTCAGCTCTAGTCATTCTATTTTAGTTTACAATTTTAGATAAAACAAAATGTGTAATTAAACAACGTAACATATGAAATGTTCCTGTCAGCTCTAGTCATTCTATTTTAGTTCACAATTTTAGATAAAACAAAATGTGTAATTAAACAACGTAACATATGAAATGTTCCTGTCAGCTCTAGTCATTCTATTTTAGTTCACAATTTTAGATAAAACAAAATGTGTAATTAAACAACGTAACATATGAAATGTTCCTGTCAGCTCTAGTCATTCTATTTTAGTTTACAATTTTAGATAAAACAAAATGTGTAATTAAACAACGTAACATATGAAATGTTCCTGTCAGCTCTAGTCATTCTAGTTTAGTTTACAATTTTAGATAAAATCTATGTATATATTGTATTTCTACTGTAAAAACCCCAAAAACATAAAATGCTTACAGTGTTTTACGTCTATTTTTATCGGAAATGTTGAGTTGTTTTAATAGCTGAACTTACTTTAACTGACACATAAGGTCAGTCGAACTAAATCTAAGAATACGTGATACGTATATAAAAATAAAAAAAAAAAGTTCTTTTTCTTTGTCCCTAAAATTAGGTTTTTTTTCAACATCAAACATACAATTCTGGAACATCTTTGTTTTTAAGTTTTCAGAAAAAAACTTAGTGAGTAACACAGTATAACATATTTTTAATATCTGTTTTATCAGATATTATGTTAACGTAAATAAAATTATTCAAACAACCGTGATTTATTGAACCTAACGGCCCGGCATGGCCAAACGTGTTAAAGCGTTCGACTCGTAATCCGAGTGTCGCGGGCTCGAATCCCCGTCGCACCAAACGTGCTCGTCTTTCAGCCGTGGGGTCGTTATACTGTTATGGTCAATACCACTATTCGTTGGTAAAAGAGTAGCCTAAAAGTTGGAGGTGGGTGGTGATTACTAGCTGCCTTCCCTCTAGTCTTACACTGGTAAATTAGGGACGGCTGGCGCAGATAGCCCTCGAGTAGCTTTTTGCGAAATTCAAAAACAACAAAAAAACAATTGAACCTAACATTACCTTCACCAGTCTTTAGAAGAATTCTGTAACTTCTGAGTCATTAAACTTGAAAGCAAGTCGAAAAACTGTTGATCAAACAACAACTTGAAGCATTGTTTATTTTAGAATTAAATCTGGTCTCATAACATTTTGAAAAGTCGATAATGTTGTATAGTTACTGTGAGATAGCAGATTGTAGTTTTATTTTGTGACGTTTCGGTTACCATTAAGTTTGTACATTTTCGATCGTTTAGTTAAACTATGAATTTTTAAATATGTTAAAGTGCTAACTCACTTTCTCGATACAGTACGTTAATTTTGAGTTTTCATGTATTATGAAACCGAGAGAAGTTTCTCCTAGCGGTGACGTACAGATATTAATGTTGTGAAATGTTATGTAGATTTATTATAATAACTAATCACATGAGATGTAATCTCGTGGTCTAATCAGCAGATAAAGATGGCTAAACGAGTTAGTTAAAAAGAATTATTGCTAAATATTGTTACTGACATAAGAAATGGTTCATTTTTGAAGCATTATGTTATTCTCTGGTTCTTTCTTCTTTTGTTTGATATTTGTTGATATTCATCTAAGTGACATTTATTTTGTATTATTTATTAATATATATATATACCTAGTCCTAACCAGATACTGGCTTACTAACTGTTGTTTTGTACACAATAAAACTCGGATGCTAGTTGTTTTGGTTATCTGTTGTTATTTTACACTTCTTGAGCGGCGTTTTGATTAATTACACTTTGAATTGATTCTATGGCTAAATTGTTACGAGAAAGATGGGTTTTAACAGAAGATGGTAAATCATTAAACTCACACACCCAATGAATAGATAGGAACTAGAGCACGTGACTGAGTCTACCAATAATAGGTAAGAACTAGAGCACGTGAGTGAGTCTACCAATGATAGATTGGAATCGCACAACAAAATGAAAGTGCTTAAAGCTAGCTCTTTACTATCACACCTGGACAACATAGACTTCACCTGACATATCGATGAATGAAACAACATTTATAAAAGTAATCATTTTTTAAAAAAACAACAACAACATTTTACTGTTTAAACTTGTGTTGAATCTGTCGTTGTTTCACGTGGCTTGACGTCATTGACGCGTGAACTGCTCTACGACCTTCAATAACGAGGAAATAGACGGTGAAACTTCCACATTCCAAATCTTATTATGCCGTGACTGACTTTAACATCTTGTATGTATGACTGGATATTTCTGTCCTTCTTGGTAACCCTGCAGGTTCCACGTAAGTAAACTTTTTTTACTCTTTTTACGAATTACTTAAATCTTAAGTAATTACATGCTTATTAACACTATTATTTTTTTCATTTCATGCTTTCGGAATAACACTTGGCGGTAATTTAAATATCAACACTTAACAATAAGTTTTTAATTGGGTTAAAGCAAATTAAGCGATGACATCATTCGCTAAAATAAAGGTGCATATTAAAACGTAAATATTTTTAATAAATATAAAGTTATTTTGTACTTCTGGTACAAAAGGTAACTTCGGTCATTAGGTTCATAAAACCAACATAACATGTAAACAATCAGGCATGTGTCTAAGCTTCTGAGAAATGTACAGTCAAAGGGAATCTTTGTGGTTAACGTTTGTACTTGTGAAACAGAAAAGCATGGAAGCTGTAAGTTTTGTATGTTTGTGCATAGCACGTGTAATTGTTTAAATGTCTGTTAAAATTAACTTACTTTCCTTCCAACACTGATAGCATTAAAATATTAATATTCTTAGGTTTTCATATTTAGATAAAAATACATATCTAACTGAACTTTTGTATTATGCATTTATTCGGATTTTTTCACTTTATGATATTCTGTATCCTGACACGATAAAAAAGATTATTTTTTTTAAAACTAGATAGGATGGAAACTTTTAATGTAATTATGAATGATGTAGCTTTTGTAACAACAAATAAAAACTAGTTTATCATTTATTGTAAGAAAAAGAACGATTTTTAGTATTAATTATTAACAGTAACAAACGAAAGGATAAGAAATCCGTTCCCTTTGAGTCCTTCATATTTTGTTCCTGTAATCTGCCTTCAATAACCCTATCGTATAAAAGGCTTTTATCCATTCCCTTTTTGTGTCTCACTCTTTGCTTTTCCAGTCTGTCTTCAGTAGTCCTACATGTCTGTGGACTCAAACCGATAATAAAACGGTTTCGTAATGACAAGAAACCCACTTGTAGTTATTGTTTTGTTTGTTTTTGGAACTAAGCACGCCTTAACGCGCTAGGCCATGCCAGGCCTGAAACGTATCGAAACCCTTCTCCCTTAAGCCTAGTAATTAACGTTTTTCCTTGTTCGTCGGGTCTCTACGATTTTTTTTTTTTTTTTCATACCGAGAATTATCCAGTTTAGCGCCATTAATTTTAATATATTCTCACGTGTAAAATTTATTTTAGACAATACTAAAACTAGTACAAGAAAAGACGCATAACAGATAAAAAGAAATAATAAACAAAAATAGCAGATTTACAGCGTACACATTAGGTTTAACTTAATAAAGACTGATAGTAAGGAGAAAAAAAAATTGTTAACTTTGAGCTCTTCGTACTGAATAGAGCTTTTACAATTTGACATCAAGAAGTCGCTGTTATTTTTCTCAACTGAGATCTATTTTTATAAAGTCTGACGCCTTGTCAGTGTTTTTAAACATAGGTTTAAAGCTAAGATTATAGCCTTCTCCCCGCGAAGATTGTATTCATTTTGTAAAACGTTTTTGTAAGTTTAGACACCACGAAAAAACAGATTTAAACTTTTAGGCGTGCTTATTTGCGACTTTAAACACAATGTGATCATAAATATGTATTTATTTCTCTCAACTAACGAAAGAAATAAACAACTTCTGGTGCTGTAATAAAAGTAACGCTGGGCCCAAAACATTAATCTGTGTATGATATAATTAGTGTTTCTCAGCCCTTGTTCTATCCACAAGAAAGTGTTTGGAACAGTATTTGGAGCTTTAAACCTACCCGACAAGTAAACCTGGCGGTGGACAGGATCAGGCCTAACTACCGTTAATCTGTATTACAGAACTGCAGACTAAATCACGTAAAACAACTGACTCTCATTTTTAAAACGGCTACACAGAACATCTTAGACATTATGTCGTATTTCGAATCTTGGTCTTTCGTTATGTAGGAAAAAATCGTGAACTATGTGTATACATATATCAACTGAACATTGTACACAATAATACTTCTTTATCTTTAAATACCAGTTTATGTCATTAGACGTTTTTGTACTATGTGGAATGTTCGAGCTTATTGTTATCATTGAATAAATACAAAATGTAGACATCTTCTTCTTCCCATCTATGGCTTAGCAATAAGTCTGATGGCTTATAACGCTAAAAATTGGGTTTCGATACCTGCATTGGGCTAATCATGCATAACCCATCGTGTAGGTTTCTGTTTGACAGTAAACAAACAGAATTGTTTTCTTTTGATTTCTTATTCTATGTTTCTTACTGTTGTCTATTTGTTTTGTTTTTTGTTTATTAGTTCCGGCTAAATTTTTACGGTCCAAACAGATAACATTTCTAACCACGAATTTTTCTGACAGAATTAAACATAATATTGATACTTTAAAATAGATACTTTAACAAAAATCCGAAAGGTAGTGGCATGCTGTGTCCATCGCAGGTATTCGACTGCTTGGATTTACATTATAAATCCATAAACTGTTCCACCAGGCTTGTGAATAAAATATCTTGTATACAATAACATTTTATAGAAAGAGATATCCAATTGTATTTGTATCACTGTTACTAAATCCTTAAGGAATCGGGTAGTCGGATAAATTATAATACCCTCTCACGAAAAACCGACCCCTCTAGAAATCACGCCAAATTTTAAAATATCAAGCCTCAGAAGCCACTGATTGGTAAAAATAAACCACTTGGCTCTACTATTACGAATCTTGTTCTCAGACTTGAAATCCATGAAGTATGAAAAAAATACAGCTGTATATAACAGTAAGGGTTTTAGAGGTTTCAATGTTTCCATATTCACCAGAATCAATATCATACAACTTGCTTTCTTCTAATCTAATTCTACAGGGTGGCCCGTAAGTCCCTACCCATCCATATATCTTATGTATCCAGTGTATCTGTGTGCTATCCCTCATTCTCGCTGCGCTCATGTACCCAAGTACTTGTCACAATACGCTCTTCAAGTGTAAATGGGCTTACATCGGCCAAATTTCTCTAAAAAAAAAAAAGAAACATATTTATAATACATGCGTAATTGAATATAGCATAATAACATTTGGATGGGTAGGGACTTACGGGCCACCCTGTATTTTGACCTCTCAGGACACTTGCCTTTCACGTTACTGTTCATCATTTCTCTACTTCCAATTAATACTATTTATTTTATTTCAACGTGAAGCTAAAGGTAAACAGCCTCCTTTCTTTCTATGTTTAGGTTTATTGCAAGGAATATTACATATTTCACTTGTGAGAATATTTTTGTTTCAACCACAGTAATAAACTTCTTTAAATTGTATTATTAGATTTTCGTTACGTGGTCTGGCGCCTCCAATCCGTTTTTCGTCCCTGAACGTTTTTTTCTCTAAATATGGGTTGATTTTTTTAAAATAATATTATTTATGCAGGCATCACCAAATGTTCTTGTCCTTGACTGTAGCCTCAGGGTTCGTGTGACGATTTTTTCTGTCTGTATATGTTGATTTATATATGTCTATTTTGATCTGTTTTGCTTTCTATTACAGCAGTTTTGCATGCTTTTTTATTGTTCGACACAACTGGTTATTTGTATTTTGCACACTGCGATATTGAAAGCCAATGTTTAGTTTAATGAGCGAAATGTGTTGCTTTCCTGTAGCTGGAGTATCCGTTTCATGGATAGAAGTTGCGTTAATTAACGAGTAATTAAATGTTATCTTATATTAAAGAAAAACAAGAAGTAACTTACGTGAAATTTACTGAAACAAAAACCTCACAGAAAGACTTAGTGAAATGAATAAAGTCAGTTTTAGTGGTTTATTTGTGTGCTGTTTGGTCTCGGTTGTGTCTCCATCTACAGACGAAAAGTCGTACAAAAATTAAGTGTAAAATATGAAGGAAATAAGTATTGCTATTAAATAAAACTTGAAGGATGTATTTCTTTGTTGTACGGCTCATAAACAGAACCTTTTGTTCAATACCAGCTCTTCTTCTAAAACTATAAATGGAGTTTATTTTCCTTCATTACTACAAATCAATTTTTAATCTGAAGTAGAGCATATAAATGACCCAACGGTTCAGTACTAGTCAGTATTAGGCCAAATAAAAGTCACTTACTGCTTTGCCATTAAAGTTGGAATTACACGTGTTTTTGTTCAGTGTTGTCCAAACAGTTCCAGAAACCAACGGACGAGCTGGCTCAAGACAGCTTTACTCTGATAGGTTATCACGTTTATTATTTTAAGCCGAATCGTACTTTACTGACTTCAACATTTGCTATCATCCAATCGTATGAATTTCATTTCTTTTTTAATAATGTTAATTACCTATATAATGTTTGTCTGGCTTGATAACTTTATTGTTTATTTTTAATTGAATTGTTTGTATGCTTATTCTGTTCTATATTTCACATTATATTTTTACTTTCCGTTTCCCTAATTTATTTATCATAAAGCTCCTTTAACTTACGTTTCTTTTCTTCATTAATCATATTGTTTATCGACCTTATGTTTGTCTTCTTTCTTAATCATGTTGTTTGTCTATCTTACGTTTGTTTTATTTGTTAATCACAGTGTTTGTCTACTTTGTTTTATTTGTTAATCATATTGTTTGTCTACTTTATGCTTTTTTTTGTTAAACATATTGTTTGTCTACCTTGTCTTATTTATTAAACATATTGATTGTCTACTCTATGTTTATTTGTTAAACATAATGTTTATCTACTTTATGCTTTATTTTTAATCGTATTGTTTCTCTACTTTATGTTTTATTTGTTAAATATAGTGTCAAACGACACTGACAACCTGAGATGTAAAACTTTGGTAAGTACAATAAGAGAAACAACACTGACAACTTGAGATGTAAAACTGTGATCAGTACAGAAAAACAAACAACACTGACAACCTGAGATATAAAACTTTGGTATCTACAATAAGAAAAACAACACTGACAACTTGAGACATAAAACTTTGGTAAGTACAACAAAATAAACAACACTGACAACCTCAGATGTAAAACTTTGGAAATTAAAATAAGAGAAACAACACTGACAACTTGAGATGTGAAACTGTGGTAAACACAATAAAACAAACAACACTGACAACATGAGATGTTAAACTTTGGTAAGTAAAATAAGAGAAACAACACTGACAACGTGAGACGTGAAACTGTGGTAACTACAACAAAACAAACAACACTGATAACTTCAGATATAAAACTTTGGTCAATTCAACAAAACTATGCAGCGTGGTGAATTATTGCTGTATCATTGATTGGGGGTAGGAGAAGAGCTCATTTTCTTAAAACGTTCCGTTAGAAAGTTTAAACGAAATGAAATATAACATTACATTCAGTGACTCTGCGTTCAAAATATGTTGTATATCTTTGTTTTACATAACTACATATTCTAAAACATTTATCATGACTTGTGTTCTGGTTGTGCAAGTCTTTCCTTCCTATTAGAAAATTTCCCGACTGGAAGGTTTTATTTTTGTTTAAATTATATCAATCTAAAAGGCAAGCGAATGAATACCGAATAATAAAGGTGCATCTGCTCCCAGATATTTCAATTCTGTTCATCAGACTACCTCCCTCCCGTGTTATCAACACCTTTTTTACACATAGAATTCTGGTTCCTAATATGGAAGGATAACGTAAATAATATTATTCTTATAAATAATTCATTCTTTCTCAACACCTGCTTTCGTTTTAAAAACGTATACATACATAAACTCTTTTAACATAGAGATCAAACGACTCTTGTTAATGAACATTAAGCCTCTGAATACGAATAAATTTAGAATAGATATTTTAGTGTTTCTATGCCATCTATAAAATGCCGATACAGATTATTTAAAATTTTCATTTTTACTTAAAAAATTTATGATAATGCGACCCTTTTGACGGAGCTTCGTTTGGTAAACTTCAAAAGATTTTTGAAGTCCGTTGTTTCGAGGAATTATGAATTAATTTTAAAACGTAGAAAGAATGAACTTCCAAAGTTTGGAGAAATTCTCATAGTTGATTGGATTGATATTGTTCAGTGATCTGCTGAGATTGAAGTAAATGTTATTTGTGTTCCGTGATGAACAACGTTCTTTAGAACACTGATCAACGTTTTCAGTAAAGTTCAGGCACGTGTTTAACGGTTATTCAAACCTTTTTACAACTTTATACGAAAAATGTTATTAGTTTTTCAATTATTCTTTCTATTCTCTATTTTCTAAGATTTATTCAAACAGAAAAAATATGTTTCCAACTCCAAGCATGTTATCCATACTTACTTAAGTGTTTTTTTGTACTGAGAAAAGTTTGGTAGCTGTATAAAGATTACTTCACCAAATAAACGTAGTACTTCACAAAGTGGAAAGCGTACTTTATCAAATAAAAATAGCACTTTACTTGGTAAAATATAATATTTCTACCAAATGGAAGGCAGTTCACCACCGAGTACTTATTTAGGGTTAAAAGTTCGTTTCAATACAATGCACAGTAAATGAATAGAGAATTAGTTTTGTATTTTGTTTGAGAAATTTTGTCATGTGACGTTTTCCCGTTTAATCAGATCCGCAGCATTTAAAGCATATAAAATAAAGTATTAAATTTCAAACTTGCACAGTATCTTCCTTACGATGAAATACAAAGCAAATTTTTCTTTTGAATTGTGATAACTTGTGTGCTGTTCAGAAAATCGTAATATATAACAAAGTTTATTTCGAATGACTAGCTATATATAATTGTCCCTAATATTGAAGAGACAGACTAGAGAACATGTACGTTTTCAATAACATTGCAATCTAAGTTTGGGGTAATCTTTTATTAACAGAATGCGCACCCACTGTCTCAAAGTACGGCGTGCTTTTCTGTGTACATTGAAATCTGACCACGCCTATCTGGTGACTGCTCCATACACTGGATGATTAGTTGAATAGATTATAATTAAATTAATTGTAAATATCTGACATAACATATTATAATAATAACGTACAGAACAATCAGAAGGCCTGTTGTTTTTAACCTCTGCGACATTTAATACTGCGATTTAGTTTATTAATTCCTTTAATTTGAAATCCAAGTTAAAAACGAAAAGTGGATATTAGTTTTGACAGCTAATGTGATATCCTGTTAAAAATAAACGAAGATTGATTAATGTAAGATTATCAGGAAACTTACTTTTATATTATGTTTAGTAAGTTAATATAACAGCATTCACTTCACAGATTGGTTTTGGTTTATTTTGAAATTCGCGCAAAACTATTCAAGGACTATCTGTGTTCGCCGTCCGTAATTTAGCAGTGTAAGACAAGAGGGAAGACAACTAGTCATCACTACCCAGCGTCAACTCTTGGGCTACTCTTTTATCAACAAACAGTGGGATTGACCGTTACATTACATTATAACACCCTCACAGCTGGAAAGGCAAGCATGTTTGGTGTGACGAGGATTCGAACCCGCGACCCTCAGACTACAAGTCTTAACCATCTGGCCATGCCGGACCTCACGGAACTAATTAAACGTATCGACAAAATTTCTTTACATTGTAAATGGTCATAGGCATATCATAAACACTACATATATCGTTCTCTTCTTCTTCTCAAAAGTTCACTTATACCTTTTCAGTTGCTTTACAATTTCAGTTAATAAATCGAATTACTTTTCTCTATTACTATCGTCTAATTATCCGAACATAGTTCTCTTATGTTTCGTCATGTTACCATAGTTGTATCCTATACTTTTAGAATTGTCTCTTCTTTTTTGTATTTAGGCTTACTTCAATAATTGTCGATCTTTTGTCAAAGTCCAAACAGGCAAGTTTAGTTACTCTCCTTGATAAAATAACCTATTCTTCTTAAGTTATATATACTCTTCAAAAAATGAAACGCAAAAGGCAAAATATGAGACAAATTGTTAACAAGTTTATTCTGGGTAGTTCTGTATGACATGTGTGAAACTTTGCACATTCACTGCTGAACATCCAAAGTCTGCAAAGGCGAAGTCCACGCTCACTAGTTGAAGTTTAACGTCACTCAACGTCAATAACGAGTATGCCCCTCATGAGCATCAATAACTGCTTGGCATCTCGTGCCCATGGAAGCGATGAGATGACGAATCACATCCTGTGGAATGGCTGTCCACTCAGCCTGCAAAGCTGCTACAAGCTGAGGTAGAGTCTGCGGTTGAGGTTGTCGCTGTGGCAGACGTCGGTCCAACTTGTCCCAAAGATGTTTGATGGGGTTTAAATCTGGTGATCTGGAGGGCCAGGGAAGAACGTTGATGCTGTGGTGTCTCAAGAAGACAGTGGTGAGTCGGGCTGTGTGAGGACGGGCGTTGTCATGTTGAAAAACGTCGTTGACGTTCACCATGATGGGCTGCACATGGGGCCGAAGAATCTCGTCGACGTATCGTTGAGCTGTAAGATTCCCTCGAATGTGAAAAAGGTTTGTTGAGGCAGTAGACATCGCTGTGGTGGTCCTATCCCGAAGGTGACGTAACCGGATGTAGCGATCTTGTGCGGGCGTGGACACACGAGGTCTTCCAGATCGTGGACAGTCACGAGTTGATCCATGTTGTTGGTGACGATTCTATAGCCTTGTGATGGTGCTTTGGTGGACATTCACAGCTCTGGCAACATCTGATCGAGATTCGCCTGCTTCCAAGCGACCAATGGCGTTGTTGCGTTGTGCTTCAGTCAGTCTTGGCGTAACTGTATTGCGTGTCGGTGGCTTAACACTGAGCTATGGAAACCGAGAACCCGTCACTTTTATAGGGATTTTGCACATGTTGCACTTGCAGAACATGCAGATCTCTCAAACAAATCTATTGGACACGCATGCGTTTTGGCGAAAAATCCGATGTTTTCCTCCGTTTTCAAAGTGCACAACTTTTATTGTCATTTTGGTCTGACAATCAGTGCCTTAACACGTGCACCATCACATACTCTGAGCTTGTAACGTTATTACACATATTTCTCTTTAAAATAAGAAAAATATCCCTTTTGCGTTTCTTTTTTTGAAGAGTATATTTCTAGAAAAATATATATTTAAAAACGGCTGGTATAAGTAGAGAAGGCACTAATAGAGAAGCGAACAACGTTTCGATCTTTTTCTGTCATCAGTCGTTTTTAAATATATAATTTTCTCTTCAAGTAGGTTTTCTCGTCATAACGAATTATATATTTCTAGCTTGAGATTGATACATTGGACTTCATTTCACTTTATACTGATAATATAATTTAGCTAATGATACTCTGAACACAATCATAACCTCCCATTCATCTGAAAAAGATTAAATATATTAGGAAGTCCGTGCTGGCTGATTCGGAAATGGGAAAGAGCCTTTTTTTCTTTTCTAATCTCAAACCCAATGTTTCAATGTTTCATGAAAAACTAACTTTCACTGCCTTTCTAAATAAGCACATAAAAAACGGTACTAACTTTCAAATCTGCTCATTTATGGCTTACTCTTAAAATGAGTTAATTGAATGTACAATGTGCCAAATGGTTTTAACTAAACAAGAGTGAGAATTGGTGATTCTGAAATTGTGACGATGGGTAGTAGGCTAGTCACTAACGCAGTCAATTACAGACTACTTCTACGTTCCATTTTATTTTGTGCTGAAGTCAAATGCTGCCACAAAAAATAAATAAATAAAAACTCGAAACAAAGCAAGCCCAAGAAATACAACCTGCAACTCTAATAAAACTATAGTGGCTTTTATTTTTAAAAAAAAAATCAATTTCTATTTGGACTTGGCAACGCTTCTCAACCAGACGAATTGTTGTAGGCGTATTTAATTTCACTTCTGTATACTGTGGGTTTGATGTCAAAGTGAAAACCGTGTTGTACACCCTCATGTGAGATAATCATCCAGAAACCCGTGTACACTAATTTTTATAGAGTTAGAAACAGAGAGAGAGAGTGAGAAAGAGAGAGTTTGTTTGTTTCTTCGTTTGTTTATTTTGGAATTTCGCACAAAGCTACTCGAGGGCTATCTGTGCTAGCCGTCCCTAATTTAGCAGTGTAAGACTAGAGCGAAGGCAGCTAGTCATCACCACCCACCGCCAACTCTTGGGCTACTTTTTTACCAACGAATAGTGGGATTGACCGTCACATTATAACGCCCCCAGGGCTGGGAGGGCGAGCATGTTTAGCGCGACGCGGGCGCGAACCCGCGACCCTCGGATTAGAGAAAGAGAGAGAGAGAGAGCACTTTCTTACATTGACCAATCACAGACTGTGACGTTTCAAAATGGCCGCCGAAACGGGAACAACAAACAACCAACACAGTAAGTATCACGTGTGAGTTTCGAAGGAGGTGATAATTTCCTGAGAAAACTATATAATTGACTAAATATGTCTGCGATTATAGTAATTATGAAGCAAACTGCATGCATGAAGTAAATTTGCAAAGTTAATTGGCGGCCTTATTGTAAAATAACGCCCGGTGGGCATCATAACGTACCTGATTCCGTAAAAATGTTGTCTCTATATTTACGTATGAATACGAGCCATACTGGCTAAATTCGCCAGTGAGGTTATATATATTTCAACAAATAAATTTCCCCAACTTTTGTAACTGAGAAGCATTGTAGGCAGTCTGGAGTATAAAAATATTCAAATTCCACATTGAAAGCTCTCGTCTGCAGACTTTTATAAGCTCAGTAGCGAATTTAGGCCCTATGGCTCGTAAGTTTCAAAATTTGCGACTGGACACTATTTCCGTTTCGGCCGCGGCCTGGCATGGCCAAGCGCGTTAAGGCGTGCGACTCGTAATCCTAGGGTCGCGGGTTCGCATCCCCGTCGCGCCAAACATGCTCGCCCTTTCAGCCGTGGGGGCGTATAATGTACCGTCAATTCCACTATTCGTTGGTAAAAGAGTAGCCCAAGAGTTGGAATGGGTGGTGATGACTAGCTGCCTTCCCTCTTGTCTTACACTGCAAAATTAGGGACGGCTAGCACAGATGGCCCTCGAGTAGCTTTGTGCGAAATTCAAAAAAAAAAAAAAAAAAAAATCCGTTTCGGCCTTGGCTGTTATAATCGGAAAATCCCTTCTGGAAATCTTGCCCGGACTGCAAACTTGCCATGTCTGGTATAATGTAAAACGATGTAAGGGATAATTTTGACTTGTGGTCAGTCAGGTTATTTAGCATATCATAATTCTAGCTTTTTAAACCGTCAATCACTTTTGTGAGTTATATATTCAATTTATACATCTCGTACATTACAGTGATGAATACATAATTAGAACTACAGTGTGGCCCGTAAGTCCCTACCCATCCATATGTTATTATGTTATATTCAATTACGCATGCATTATAAATTTGTTTCTTTTTTGTCAGAGAAATATGGCCGATGTAAGCCCATTTACACTTGAAGGCGTATTGTGACAAGTATGTGGTTACACGAACGCAAGAATGCAGGTGACACCACACAGATACATGAGATATATGGATGGGTAGGGACTTAGGGCCATCCTGTACATGCACGTTACTGTAAAATAAGTAATATTATGCACTATTATTCAGAAGGTATTCCAACTGGCATTAGTTGCATCATGTTTATACAATGTCAAAGATGTATTACATTTTGCTATGTTATTTTCAGAATAGCCGTATAGGAGGAAAGAATTTCATGGCTAATTCACTGGCGCTGCTTAAAATAGTAAGTAAATAAAGTAGGCCTCTTTCAATGGAGGACTGTAACCAGTTTAAACAGTTTGTTTTGATGTATAGCACTTTAGGAAATCAGAGAATACGTTAGACCTTTATGACATTCTTTTTTCACTAAAATTCACATTTTGGTGAAGAAAATAAATTTACGGATACATCTGTATTCTAAAAATTTAGTTATTTATCCTAAATTTGGTTGGTAAAATACCCTTTGTGTATCTTTTGTATTCATCATCTGTTATTATTATACAAAGTAAACTGATGTAGAATGATGAAATATGATGTGTAGTAACAACATAAACTACTTTTCACAAACTTATTACACTATCATTGTTAATTAATAAACTGCTTTATCATCTTTAGTATAATTTATGTCGTACTACATTGTCATTGTGTATGTATGTTTTATAAAGTTTAATGGAAAATACATCATTCTGTGTACATACTGGCATAATTATATTAATTGTACCTAAGTTTGTCATACAGAAGAGTTTATAGCTTTTAATACTTATAAATTTTCTTTGATATCAAATAGGATTCTGAATTTCCAATGTCACCACAGGTGTACATGAATATGTTTATATATATATATATATTTATTTTCTTAGTTAGTTGTATGAAAATAAAATTATACATAATGAAAACCAGCAGAAAAAAAAGTTATATTTTCACAGTTTATGGTTTTAAAATATTCCAGTGTATTTAGAAAGGTTGAAATTACCAGACTAATTCTACTCTTATGTACTTAAACCACTTTGTGAAAACAGTTCCTAAAATTTATTTTGATTTGATAGTTTTAAATAGAAAGGTTGAACTTTATAAAAAATGTATATAAAATTAAATTTGTTTGAAGAAACTGATTGTTAACAGAATCACTTATTGTTAAGAAATGTCCAACTTGCTGTCAAACTAAAAATACTGTTCCTTTACTAAATATTTTTATGTGTTTATAGTTAAACTGTTTTAAGTTTGACAATGAAGACCACAGTTTGCGCCATAACAGCAACCCAGAAAACTGTTGATGGTCCAAGTTCTAAGGTAAAACATTCCACACCTCTAAATCCACTTTTACAATACACCATAATGGGATATGAGTGAAGTAAGATTTATTTGAATTTTTTTATTTATTTATATTTTAAATGTTGTGTATTATATGGCAGAGTTGTGTTTCCAAATTATGAAATAGCAATTCATTTAGATAAGAAAAAAACTTATAAACTGCCATAAAAACCTATGGTCATCATATGCATTAAAGTTTAACAAGTCTTTTCCTTTAGAGTAGAAAATAATTTTATTTACCTAAGTACTTGAAAATGTTTCTTTTATTGAAGTATTTGAAAAAATAATTATATAATTTTAATACTTGTTGCAAACTTTATTGTGAGTCATAATTAGATGATGTGATTCAGAAAACAAATACAGTTACATCAAAAATAAAAACTGTTAAAGCATCTTATTCGTTTTTATATTCAATTATATGCAAGTATGTCTTGTTCTACTCACTTATGGTTCCCTGCTGGAACAGCAGTAAGTCTTAGGATTTACAACACTTAAAATCAAGTGTTGAATTTCTCTTGATGGACACAGATAGCCCAATGCAGCTTTGCTATAAAAACAACACCCACCCACTTACAAATAAATTGGCTAAATTACCTCTGTTTCTTTTGGGCTTTTGATAAAACAGTGCCTACTATTTATGTTGTACCTTACGTATTTTCCATGAATATTATGTCACAAAATTAACACCCTGTCATTAATTTTAATTAAAGATATCAGTTCATAATAGGTTCATCATATGTATGTATTTATTTTTAAAATATAATTTTATCACATCCTAAACAAAGTTTTAGACTAATTTTGTTGTTGTTTATTTCCTTAGTAAACAGGAAAATCAGTTTTGTAATTGTACTGTATTCCAAAGACAATTATTATTGTTTAAGATTTTAATATACATTGTATTAGAATAAAATATGTATTAGAATATGATAATTTAAAATTGATTCTTATATATCAAAAATGAACAATAAATACTTTGCCAATTTTTTATTTTTCTCGTGCACTGTTTAAGTGGTTTCATCAGACTTTATTGGAAATTCTCACAGCAGTATTTTTAATGCAAGTGCTGGTATTTCTTTAAACAAGAACTTTGTTAAACTTGTTTCATGGTAGGTTTGGTTTTATTATGCAGGTACTTCGTAAGTAGTTTAGCCTGAATTTTGGTGAATGTTTTAAATTTATTTGTCATTAAATACTGTACTCTTGCAGACATATCAAATATACAACAAGTATACAGACATATTATTTTAACAGAATTTAATACTGCAGGTTTATTGACATAACTGTTAGTGTAAGTGTGACAGATGTTAGTGTAAGTTTTCTGTACTTATGGTGTCATATCAATCCTTTTAGCTTATTTTCCAATTCGTTGTTTCACTCTTCATATACATTAAAACCATATAAAAACAGTAGTTGTTCATTGTTCTTGTTTTATATATACATGTTTGTTTATAGACGTTTCAAATGTTTTATAATTAATTCATCATTTACCTCCCTTGTGTGTTTGAGAGAGAAGGAGTTCATGGAAGGCTTTCCTCAAATTATTACTTTGCTAACCACAATTAACATTTTTATTATCATGTTTGTTCTCTGAACATATACGTAAACATATAAACATCTGTTGCTATTATTCATTCATAAGAAAATCTTGAACTTCTTAGTATGGTCAGTAGTATAAACATGGTTTGGGTTCTCTGTGGAAAATTAAAACCTCTTTGTATTTTGTTTGGTCAACAACCAGTTTAGAAAATGTTTCCGTGTTTCTTGTGTAAATGGGACAGCAGAACATAAAATCAAAACTGGCTAAAGAAGCAATAGCCATGCAGATTCAGCAAGTTTTATTAACCTGAAGATGACCTAGGAAGGTCAAAACCTTTTTCTCTTCTTACCAATAAAAGTTAATACCCAAAGCAGCCATTCTGAGATAAGTTTATATTTCAGATTGCTTTCTGGTCATTAAGAAGGTATGATATAAACTCCTTCTTAAGATATCGTGCTAATATCATGTCCCTGGAGAGAGTAAGTTTTTAACCAAACGTCTGACCCTAAAAATCTATTCATTTCAGAATCAGATGAAAGTGTACCAAGAGTACACGAATGAAATGGTGCCATGTTTAGTGGGACAAGGGTTGAAATCCACAACCCACAGATTGCAAGTTCAGCACTCTAATCACCTGGCCATGTCAAGACTCTCAGTACGTCACTAATCACCTGGCCATGTCAAGACTCAATATATCACTATAACACTTAGATTTGACAAAAGAATTGGGATAAATAAGGATGCATGTTTGTCTCACATCAGTGATCTTCCATTTTCTTCAATTTGTTTGTATTTTTGTTAGCAAACATAATAAAAAATGTTCATTGTGGTAAACTAAATAATAATACAGCAAAAGACTATAATAGCAAATATTTATTAAAGCAGTTTCACCTTGTTACTGATATAACATTTTATCAAAACATTAAATGTTTATTTCCTTTTGTGGGTTTATTGAATACCCAATACATTATTACTGTTGGGGAAAACTGGCAAACACAATCTGTTAATTTTCTGGTTCTGGAGCGATGCTGGCTGTCATAAACAATTTCATGTAACACATTTCAACATATTTGGGGATATTTCATTTTTATTGTATTAATAATATTTTACTGCATCTCTGGTTGACATTCTAAAAGATCGTAAAGATTACACCCATCTGCCAGTTCAATGAAAGGATGCTGTGTGAAAAAAATAATAAAAAACATCTGTTTAATAAAAGTAATAATTCAACATCATACACATTATGTTAAATTAGTCTGTAAACAGTACTGTGTAATAATGTTAGGACAAAGGAATACTCTGTCATTCTTTCCATTTTATGAGTTCAAGTTTGAAATATTTAATTCAAAATGTGTGTTGTATGTCAGGCAGAAGAAAGGTGAAAGATACTTATCTCACCACACAGCACCTACTATGAAGCATGGGAGAGGGCAGTGTGATAGTATGGGGTGGGGGGTGTTTATGATGAGATGACAGGAAATATTTATGTTCTACTAAATATAAAGATTAATATACCTGAGGTTTCAACTTCCATTGTTCTTTTCATGGAGCCTGAAATCTTATTTTTAACTTTATTCTAACACTTTTGTATAGTACAAAAATATAACTTTAATATTTTTAAAAAGTATGGCATTCCAAAGACATGCTGACAACTGAAGATTAAGTAATTCCACGTATTAAACTACGACCCTCTAACAATATGATTTTATAAACAAGGTCAAATCAAGTGTTCTGTAAATTATACTCTTCTAGAAGAATATATAACAATTGACATTTAACAATCCTCTGTAAGAAGATATCTTAAAGTTTACAATTTGTACTGATAAAAATGTTATGTATACTTTACCATGAAAGCATAAGAAATTGAAAATTACAAAAAGATAAAAACAAAAAACTCATTACTCATGACCAGTCCTACATGAGTCTGTCTGTAGCTTCAAGAATTACCAGCTTTTTGTAATATAAAAAACTATATAATAAAAATTGAAGAACCCACAGCAGGTATCAAAATCACATGAACGATAAAAACGAAAATTAGAAGATGCATGTAATTGTTTCTCAAACCATTAATGAAATGTATTTCTCCATTAATTATGAGAAAAATTAAACTTTTTCATCACCAGGTTCAAAATATTTGTTTTCAATTAAAGGTTAACAACACTAGTAATGATATAATCTACCTTTATAATGTACATGTTTTTGTTTGTAGATTTGTTTATTTTTCTCAAACATCTAAGAAAATATTCAAAACCATGGTATGATGTATATTTATCATACTGCAATTTGTATAGATTTGTATCAATGGTTTTTCTTTATCAAGATTTACATAACCTTCTGACATGACTCTTATTAGACTTTTTGTTAATGCATGACACTGCAGGTATGTCATTTCTTTCTCTTTCTGAACTTGGAAGACTTCATCATATAACATGATGAACTAATTAGTAAACTTCTAGAATAACTTCCTCCTCAAGAGTTACATGGTACAGTTCATTCCTAGCACCACTAACTGACAAATGGTTTTTGATACAGTAGACCTGAAATCCCTCACAATATACTTATTTTACAATTATTGGATATTTGAGATTATGAAACTACACACTGTTATAATGGCTAATGCAAACAATTTGTGGAAATACAAGAAACAGACAAGTAACTCTTACTCAGGGAAAACAAATTGTACTTTATTAAATATATAATATAATGATTATTAATATTCTTGTAGAATGGAACAGTTGTTTTCTATAACTAGTTTACAATGTACACCATGTTCATGTATGAATAAGGACATGGGTAAATACAAACAATGTCACAAATTTTTCTCATTAAATATAAATAGAGAACTAGCTCTTAGATAAACCATACAAAATATTGTAAAAATCAGGTGTTTCTTAATAAATAATAAATGCATTAAAATTCAAAGTACCTGAATATAAGATCCAACAACATTTTGAGTTTTATAATCTTAGAAATTATACCACAGGAACATTGCTATGAAGTACAACCACTTTTACCAGTTAGAGATAAACTAAAGTGAAGGTGAATGGATGGACTTAAATATAATGATAAGTTTTACAAAGTAACAATATTAACCTTAAAGTTGGTCAGTTTAACAGCAGTAAAACTTGATATTGTGTGGAATTATGGAGATTATAAAATAAACAAATATGAAACTATGAGTAATTTATACCATACCTTTAAGAGTTCAGAGGCAGTGTATCTTTTAGTTACGTCCACTTCTAAACATTTATTCAAAAAATCTTGAAACACTGGGGATAGGTTATGTTTATTTTCAATTTCTGGCTTCCCATTTGTTAGTATTAAGTTATATATCTGAAAAGTAATTCTGATTATAAAAATATATAAGTATACATAATGAAAAATTACAGCCAATACTGTTAGTTACACTAGCATTACAGAGATAGAATATACCTTACTTATAAATCACAAAAATACTATCTGCTTCATTGACTATTACAGAATCCTCATTACTTGACAATCATGACATCACCATGTACAACTTTTTGGATAATTCCTCCCTAATAATATCTAAATAGCTCCCAAAGTACATCACCATGGGTGAATTACCTAAACTGTTACTGTTTTATTATAGTGGCTTCAGAAGATGATAGTGATACTATGGCCAAAAACACTAAATGTTAACAAGTTACAAAACAATAATATGTACATTCAATGATTACATGTTTGTTACTGTAAACAATCTTGTCAACTGTTCATGGTTGTTATATTCATTATATTCAATACATCTATATGTATGAATAATGTGCAAAGCCATCTTTTTGTCCTTATTACATCTATTCCCTGTAGTTGGTGAAAGACACTGTACAAAACATACAGTTGTGTTTTATAGTACAAAAGTGTAGCTTTTAAGAATGTGGGAATTGTGAAACAATGGTAATTTTTGTGATTAACGTTATTAGAGAAACATTTGTGTTGAACAAAAGCAAACCATTAATCCACCCAAGTCATTAAGACCTTGAAAATGTTCATGAAAGACTATAATTTCATTCATTGAAAGACTCTTAAGTTTACTGAAACAAACTTTAATATTGTCATTATACCAAAGTCTTTAATTTTCCATCTAAATTCAGTTCTTTTATAACTTCTAAAACATAAACAATGTAAAAAGAAGAAAAATAGGAGACATCCATATAAGGAGAAAATTGAAATTCAATCTACTCTTACTCCTTGGCTGTAAGCACTGGTTACCAACACTTACCATGTCAGAATTTTCATCATAATAAGGAGGTTGACCATCAATCATTTCAATGACTGTAATGCCCAGTGACCAAATGTCAACCTCCGGTCCATACATTTTCCCTATTATTACTTCTGGAGCCATCCATTGACGAGTGCCAACCACTGACGTTCGTTTATTTTGTTTAGGGGATATTTTGGCACATAATCCAAAATCAGCTGTGTGATGGAGAAAACCAAAAAGAAAGTTTTCATGTGAGAACAAATGAAAACAGAAATAAGTTGTACAGATCTTCTAATCAGCCTTACAAAATCAACTTAAGGTGTATTAATAATTGTTACAGTTTTGTTGTCAGTTCATCAGGCTGAACTGAGCTGAGAAAAGTTCAAGATTTCTAAAACTAGTTAACCTTATCAAACCAGGTATATTATATCATTTTTTATGAGGGCACTTGACAACATTAACTTCTCATTATTTTTGTTCAATCTTTTAAATGTTAGACTTAATAACAAAATAAAATTATATTGTTATTTGTTTCAGATAAATTAAAAAATATATTCAATTTGTTAACTATAATTTCAATTTATTCTGGTCTTATTGATAATATTGATTGTAAAATAGAAATATTTAAACATCCAAATACACAATTGAAACTTGTCAACATACAAATCTGCTGAGTTCCAGAACAAATAGTTTGTAATAAAATATTTATTTTAAAAATTACTAGTGTTAAAAAATGTAAAATATAATTAAATAACAAAAATCATGAGTTAACCATGGAAAATTACCAAAATATTTAAAACCAACTGGCTTAAAACTGGTTATAAAAACAAGTGTTGGTGTTGTTTTTACATTGTTCTTAGTTTCTCCATTGTGACTTAGAATCAAAGATGTGTGAGAAACAGTATTTCAAATCTATCTTTTGTATCCTACAAATCAGAGCCAAACAAGATTTTCATTCAATGTTAGAACTCATCAGTTTGGTTAGATGGTGAGACTCAAAAGTTTCTATGAAACACTATTTATACATGTGGTATAAAACATTAAATATTTCAATATGAGTGGTGTAAATACTGAAATATTGTACAAGTTAAAAGTTATTATAAAACAAGTTAACTGTGGATGTATTTCATTTTTCATATTCCTCTTAACTTCTCTATTGTGGTTCAAAATTACAGGTGTATAAAAGATAAAACAAAATGGTTTTCTTACATACCTGTAATTTTTTAATCATAACAGACAAATTAAGATAAATATAGAAAAGTAAACACATCTGTAGTTGATTTGTTTTATAATAATTAAAACTTTAAATATTAAATTTCAGACAGACAGGTTTTAAAAAACAATGTTTTATTTTTTGTTTGCTATTTGTATATTACTGGCTTATAGTACTTTGAGACAAATGTTACTTTCCATTAATATATATAATTTATAATAAGGTCTTCACATAAGACTGCTTTTTGAAAAATAAACTATCAGATTAATATTAGTTTCCAACTGGCAAATAGTAACTCAAACTCTTGTTTTAATGAAACTAATGTGTTGTCAGAAGGTCAAGTAATCTATGATAAAAAGTGTTAGAAACAAGCTAAAGTACTTAGAACATGTTCACAAAGTCATTATATGTCTAAAAACTGACCTAGTTTTATACTGTAGTCCTTTCCAAGTAATATGTTACTACTTTTAATGTCTCTGTGAATTACATTATTAATATGCAGAAACTCTATTCCTTTCAGAACCTAAATGAAACATGAATTTGTTTTAAACACAAATACATTAAGATATCAGTATAATTTTAGTGTGTTTATCGTATTCAATACTTTATATGAAATGATATTTGAATACAACAATACAAACATGAAGTACAACAAAAAAATATTAAAGCTTGTTTATATTAATAACTACCAGAAGTACCTGGTTCTGATCATGTCATTAGGTTAATTTATTACATGTTTTATTACATGCTGTCAAGAGTAAAGTGTGGGATTTACAGATTTAGACCAACAATTTTGGTAACTTTAAACCTAATTCATTTTTTGAATTAAGGCGTTTTATATATTTCATTTATATTTTTAGTACATGGACTAACAACAGTATTACACTATACTTTTGTTACTAAGCAACATGACATAAAATGAGTGGTTGTAAAGCATTATTATCAAGACACATTGTTTATCCTATATATGTTTTTGTATAAATGAAAGTACTCAACTATGTTCAGATTATTAGGTTGATATATTATATTGTGACAGAGGCAGACTGGCCAATGTGCCATTGTACTTTGCCCTCCTCAAATAAAGTGCAAAGGTCATATATAACTCTGTGCTGGTGGGATGGTATAGGTCCTAACCAGTAATGAAACAGCACGGCCCCTAAACAGGGCCAAGTCCACCGCTGCTACATGTCTATGTTATTGTGAGTGTTTTGAATCTATTTTAACATAAAGGTATAGCCTATATATGTTTCTTGCTAAGTAACATGACATAATAGTCATTGTCCTTTCTCAGGAAATGAATGTTTATGGAAGTAAGTATCCTATGTTTTGACAAGGAACTACAATAATTATTGAAAACATTTAAATAAATTACAATCATCATATCTCTGCTATAATGAAACCTATACTAAATACAAATAATCAATATAACATACTTCTTTACAAACCACTGATATTTCATTTTCACAGAGACAAGTTTTGTTGACAATGTCAGTCAAACAGCCACCTTCCATATATTCCATTATTACCTAAACAAACAAAATTTAATATTACACAAACATTTTTGTATTTACTAAAATTATACATAATAATGAGAACAGTAATCATATATCAAATAAAAATAGAAAAGTTTTTAAACAATTATTCATGAAGTAGAACTAAAGTAACAACAGTTCTTAACCATTCTTTAATATTTAGATTTTTATTATCTAGAAAGACATGTGGTTCATAGAAAAAAATTACAAATTCAATTTCAAGAGTGTTAATGAAGAGAGACCACTTTTCAAGATCTTTCTTAGTTTTATCTATTTCTAATTTTTATATTTTACCACAAACGATTTTTTTTTTTAATGTACATTGTTTTATATATTAGTTACTAATGATGTTATCTTATATCCAACATTTATAAACAAAACAATTCAGATTGTATTTGATGTAAGAAACTTCAAAGTTAATATTTATTGTATTTCACACAAAGTTTACAGTTTTGCAAATAATGCTACACTTAATACAATAATTTCTGCAACTACACATAAACTATGTGAACCAAACATACATAGAAGATGGATAAATCAACATAATAAATTACAGAGTGCTACCGATATATATTGTGTTGATGAGAGATAGTATACTACTAGGAACACTGTAAGGAAGTATAAGTTATTTCAAAATCATATATATAGAATCAGTTAAAAATTATTGTGTCTGAAACAAATATGGCTCCAATCTACAGTTTCTTACAAGAGATCTTTCAAGTATTATTTATAACCAGAATTTTGAAAAAAATTCACACCTAGAAGAGTAATATGTAAAAAATATTCTTAAATATGAAGAATTCCTTGAAATAAACTCACTTAACTAAATAAAGACAGAACCTTAACCTTCTCTCTATAAGAGGTAATATTAAAAATAAAAGAGAACTAATATGTAACACTAACAACACTTACCCAGAGCTCATCACCAACAAGATAACTATCAAAGTACTTCACTATATTAGGATGCTTCTTTTCTTGAAGTACTGATAATTCTCTGATTAGAAGTTCTTTTTTCACTTGTTGGTTTAAATTTATCTGTTTAACAGCAACTTTCAAGCCAGTCACTTTATCAATGGCTGTATAAATAGTTCCTGAAGCACTGAAACGGTAGAACAAAATATCATTAGTAATGTGCTAGTACATGAACATATTACACCATGCTACAAATAAAAATATTCTACCTTTTAAAATAATAGATCATCAGATGTTTCTAATCTTATATTTCTATAAGGTTAAAAACTGTATGCTTAGTTTATCTTACTGTAATTACAAAATTATCGACAATTTAATGTTTGTTATTATATGAATGTGATTCTAATATACTGATAAAAAATAAATGATTTAATGCATAACAATATTAATTGCACTACAGATTATTTGAATAATTAAACCTTGTATGTGAGCATGTGTACTTTAAACATTGTCATAGCAATAATGTCGTTCTATACTGTTATTTTGTTTTTAATAATTTGTCTATCTTCCTCTTTAAATGATAATGTACAATTATTTGGTTTCAATTTTTCAACACTTTCTGAAGTGTGAAACTTTTTGCTGTGACTAAAATAGTTATAGTTACATTCCTCCTTTCACACAAATAATTATTTTCATTCAGTGCTGCCCTCTATATATGTCTCTCAAGTACAATATTATACGAACCTTTTCAGACAGACATTTGTAATAAGTGTGTCAGGATTTATGTTCATTGGTTCCACTCTAAATCCAAAATCCGATCACTGGCAACAGATATCTATCTACGTGTGGGGATAATGAGGGATCCCAATTCAAGGAATGAACCACAATTTGACGTCTTACTCTTGTTTTTCTGTGATTTAATATGGAGGATTTCATGTCGTCTACACCAACACAACACGACAACCCCACTCTACACTGAATGGATTTTATTATATCATTAAGGATGTTGCCCTTACAGTACTAACACAAGCAATATAGAACTGGAGAGTATTAACGGTCCACAGACTCCACAATGACAGAAAGAGTATTAAACCTCATAGGGAGTCTGAAGACACGAAAACACCTGAAACAGTGCAATGGGTGACACAAAACCCTATTTTAAAAACAGAACAGACCGATTTATTTAATACAAAGGATAGCAAGAATGGGTAGATATCTCTTTCTTTTTTATCCATGTAGTCGACAAATGGTATAGTCCAGTACAAGCATATTTATAAAGAAATTCTAACTTTAGGAAAACGTTCAAATGATCTTGTTAAATACCCCTTCAATACAGTATGCAATGTGTAGCCACACAAGTCAAGACGTTTAACAAGCGCAAGTTCTGAAAGTTAAAGTATACATGGTCAGACACAATTTGACACAAAATGCGATCCAAACAATGGGTAATTACAATAAAATGGGAAATAAGACCCCTCCAAAACATTTGAAGAAGAATGAAATATAACTTAACAAAGTCACACAGAAATTTGAAGAGTGTATATATGTGGAAAAGGATAACCCAAACACGAATAAATGGTGATACTATGAAAATAATGAAATATGAATGTATAAGGAGTAGCCCTAATGGCCAGTTGAAGAAATTCTTCCAGTGAATGATAAAGATGTGATGTCAGAGAGAAGATAAGGTGTCAAGTTTAATGAGATTACATCCTAAACAAAAATCAAAACCCAGTTTGTGAGGGTGGAAGGAGAAATATCACGAGCAGAGGATAGTTCCAGAGTGATAAAGGGGCGAAAACGAACAACACATTTAGAAGCCATATGGACAATATTACATTGAAAATCACATACAGTAAATAAGAGTATTTCCAGAACAGATATGGGATAAAGGCGAGAAATGGAAAGAAGGCACATGGGTTAAATGTAGAAGTTGCACTATATAGCCACTGAGGTTTGGGGAAGGAGAGAGTGTTTCAGATAAAGGAGATGATGTGTAGGATGATAAAGAGTACATGAAACATCACTGGTAAATAAATCAAACCACCAACATCCATAAGATAAAAGGAGAAGGAAATAACTCTCATGGGAAAGGTAATACAAGGAACAGGTGAAATGCGAGTTGAATGGAGGCAGAGTGAGGCAATGGAGGACCATATTAATACCACAGTCCAGAAAAGCAGCCCACATAAGAGGAAGACGAGTCTGGAAGAAATTTATCAATATGAAGATCATAAGGGAGACAAACACTGTGATATTGTGGAAAATGAAAGATGTGGGACAAAGTCTCCTGAAAACTAGAAATAGAAGATCTCTGATGAAAAACCAAGTAAGAAACTGACCAATATGAGGAACAGTTGGATAATTAGCTGAAAACCTCTGGTCCAGAGACCAATGGCCAAAAACATTTCATTTATGTTGATAAACTTTCATGGATGAAGAACAAATGGAACATAACAAAAATGAAACTACTTATCAGGACAAGCCTGATTTGCTCACTAAGAATCAGAAAAGGAACCAAACACGACGACAGAAGACAGGAAGAAGCACCAATGAACATACAATCATATGTTTGTCCAATCCTGACTAAAGAGTAACGAAGGACCACAGAACAAAGCAGAAGTAATTTGTGGTTGTGTGATGTGGAAAAGACATCAATGTTAGGAGTATCCCACTGCAGTCAAAGCCACCAGAAAAAAAGAGGCTCAACAAACCACTTCATTCGATAGATTTTGTGTAAACAAGAAAGATGAAATGCAACAAGATTGAAATACTCAGAACATAGCACACGGTGATATGGACATCTTGGGTGTTGACGTGAAAATGCATCCAGAGATCATAGAGATGACAAGAAAAACTCAAACTATGCAACAAAAACATCTGTGGCCAAAACCTGCCCAAAGGTTAGTTTGCATAACTGTTAACTCGCCCATTGATGGACACACCAAAGATATGATCATAACTATTGGGATATGTGAATTAACGTTCTTAACATCCAACTTGGTCATCCATAATCGGCAAGAAAACTCACCTGAGGGCGAAGAAAAAGTCCATAGTAAGACAAAGGAGATTGAGAAATATTTTGAACTTTTGAAGTAGGATAATTTTATGACTGGTTGCCAGTTTACATTTTTTGGGAGAAGGGAATATAAAACACCTGCAATACAAACTGAGAGAAACATCAGTCACACGTCTGATGGCCTATTATGACAGAAAAGCTTGAACCACATTTGACTGCTGTTAATTGGCAACAGAATTCTGAAGTAAAAGCCCATCTGATAGAACCTGATAAACACGCTGATCCTCTAGGTCTAGGAAAATAACGAGATACAGAACCCCTAAAAGAAGGAACAGGTGAGGTCTGAGAAGGACTAGAACAGGAATAGCGGTTTGTCGTGGTTTACACTGCAACAAACAATCTATCAAGAAAGAAATAGTAAAGGATTCCATACGAGATTGCAAAGTATCAGTAACATGGTTTATACATACCAATAAAGAAAGGGCGCAATGTGTAATTCTCTGAAATAAGTGTTGATAGACAAACCTGGAACAAGGCCACATCGAGACCCAGGAGATATCAATAACAAAGGAACGACGTGTGCAAGGCAAGATAAAAGGATGACTAATAGCCATTGTGAAAATAATAAGGGAGAGGCTGTCCCTGAATAAACTCAACCATCAACGCATAGCCTGGAGAACACGATAGATGGCAGACAAAACGGGTAGACAAAGGTTTGAAATTGGACATGGTTTAAACGCAGTAGAAAATCACGTAGTGCCACCATATTGGCATAATATTCCTCAAATATTGAAGATAACCAGCTTAATGGTATCCCAAAGCAAACTGATGATAGACTATGTCAAGTGAGACATGTTGGCACCCTCAACCAATTGGAAAGCAAAATATTACGCAAAAACTCTAATATCAGAGGAAAGTAGGAAGACTAAATAAGGACAAGAAGAAATACCATGGAAAACAGAAGGACAGAGATCATAGAAAATTGGAGAGAGGGATGAAACAACACAAGCCATAGAATCATGTACAAAAAGACCATAAGAGGCCTAGCTGGTTCCACTGACAGGGACATAGGAAGAAGTAGCAAAATCTGGGTGCGATATTTTTCAGACTGGATAGATTTGACATGTTCTTGAGGAAGTGATTCAAGTTCAATAGAAGGTAGTTAATCCATGTAACAACCAGTACCTCGAAAAACATCCACGTATAAATCCAATGGCAGGTTACTCCCACCTGCCGCCAATGGAAAAGTGACTGTTGGTGGTGTGACACACAAAGTGGTAACATTAATTTTGAAATTAATAGTAAATAATAGATCGAACAAATTCTTTGATAGATGAATATAAACGTGTGAGAAAGAAAAAATAATAACAAACAATTATGATTGGATAGTATATTAAAGATAAAGGCGTGAGCTGTATAATAAAATAAATCTCTTTGGAAGTACAACTATTCGAGTTATAATTACGTAGAACAATTTTAAACTTCAAAAACTTTGCCACAAAAGAAATGATAGTCTGATAAAACTGAATAAAGAGAGTTATATGCTTAACAAGCACATGCGGCGTTTTTATTAGTGGAGGGTTTTCCCAGGGTAATTTACATGAAAGGAGCGGCTGGAGGCATATGACATGCGTAAAAAACGTTTCTGCTTATAGTGGGCAGAATTGAAGAAGAATAGCCATTTATGTAACTGAAGGTAATGCACTATATCGGAATAAGTCATTGAAATTAATAAAATATCAATGTATTTGTAATTTTAATAACTAAATCATAATACTAATAAAATAAATAAATTGATAGTTTAAAGGTTTGAACTAATACATTTTTCATGGCTGTTAACATGTTTACAACACTGGTAATTTTTTCTTCTACACAAGGAAAAAGTGAATTACTGTGATAGTACGAAGTATTACGAAGAAAGTATAAAAACATTTTAGTTCAGTGGTCACTATATGACATGTAATTAACCCTTGTTTTAATATTTAGTTTCTATCATGACGCCTGCTTTTTAATAGTATTTGGGACATCAAGAAAGAATTTGTGACGTAAAATTTACAAAATGATCAGTTTAATGTCATACATTCACTCTGTTGAAAAGATTTTCAAATAAATCAAGGTAAACCAGCAGTTGTTTTTTTTTAAATTCAATGTATGGTCTCAGAAAAACAAGCTGATTAAGAGATACAGCTAAAGTAAAACAATACCTTATAATTAATTAGTGCTATGTTTTTATCTGTTACATTTATTTCTTCTGAATCCTTTCACAAAATCATAAGCGATTCTACTTTGGGATCCGACTTCTAAAAAACTCACATACAGAACCTCAACCCAAAGACTCAAGTTCTAATAAGAACACTTAGCACACTCAATTTATCATATTTTATCATAAATTTAAATACAATAAAAATCTGCTGAGATATTTATTACAATGAGACTTACCCATGGCCGATTTCTGATATTTTTCTATATTTCATATTGGGATCTCCCTGAGACACAATACTTCTTAACTTTATCATGATTTCTTTGTCTGCCAGTTTTCCGTCCACCCCGACAAGTGAGCAGTTTTTCAGTTCCTATTTTTTAATAAATTGTGTATACTGTTAAAGACACGTAGTTATTAATTTTGTAACAATGAAGTAATAATTCAAAGCCAATGATGTATTCACAGAGCAACTGTGAACCCAATGTTCTGACACCAGTGAAATAATCAAAGAGAAGCTTTTGAATTATATAATCCTAAGACTGTAAATAAAAAACAACACCAAAACCAAGACTGCCGTGGGAAAATATCAGTAAAATAACTCAAAAGTAATAATGAACACTACAGTTTGAAATATATTAATTAAACACTAGGAAGCTTTGTACTGGCAATTACGGTTAGTGTTTGACTGGAACACTCCTGACGAAGCTGTAAAGCGAAACGTTGTGTGTCTATTAAAGACAAATAAGAAATCTGGAGACTCCCGTTAGCAAAGCGGCGGGATTATGCCGCTAAAAATTAAGTTTCGATACTCGTTGTGGGCTGAGCGCAGATAGCCCTTTGTATAGTTTTGTACTTAAAGACACAAAACTTTGGAGTTGTAAAGTCGTTTATTGTTAGTAAAAAAATGTCTACGCACTACATAATTTGAATTACATAAAGTATCATAAAACAACAATTAATATACCACACAAATATACGTTTGTCAAGATTAATTATATTGTTTGTTTCGAATTTCGCGCAAACCAACTCGAGGGCTATCTGCTCTAGCTGTTTCTAATTTAGCAGTGTAAGACAAGAGGGAAGGCATCTAGTTATTACTACCCACCGCCAATTCTTGGGCTACTCTTTCACCAACGAACAGTGGGATTGACCGTCACATTTATAACGCTCATACGGCTGTAAGGGCGAGCATATTTGGCGCGACTGGGATTCGAACCCGCGACCCTCAGATTACGAATCCGACGGCTTAATCCACCTGGCCGTGCCGAGCCCCGCTGTTGGTGAAACATAATTCTAACATTTAGTTAGTGTCTAAACATCAATAAGTATTTAAACAGATAATCATTCAACGTTGTTCTAATGAAGATTTTTACTGTATTGTATAATTGGCTGAGAGATTTCCAGTAAATATAATAATTACAAGATTTGAGTTAAAATCTCACCTTTAACACCTGAAGGAGTAGCAGACATAACCCAAAACTTATGAATACTGTAAATCCGGCATAGTAGATTATAAGGTTCCTCAGGTTATGTAAATACGAACCTTCCTCTGAGCATCCTTTATGACATCTTCTATAATCAGGATAACTGACAATAGAAAGCAGATTTAAATGTGTTAAATAATCAGGTCTGTGGTTTTTGTAACATGGAGAATAAACCATTAGTCTCATATACCTACTGATAGTATAGATACACGTGATCGAAGAAATCTCTAGGACCAGCAACTACAATTACATGGAAGTAAATATACAGTAATTTGTAAAAACACAAAAGATGTTTTGTTAATTATTGATTGCATAACATGTTTAAAGATACAGCTAATTCCATATATCTTTCACAGTGAAATACTTCTGACATGACATAATCAAACTATTTATAAAAGTTAAAAAATCAATATTGTCAAGTCTCATGACTTACCCAAAATCAGGGTATTTTTTGTTCATAATTGAGATGAGATAGCTTTTTAATTTCCAGCCATGGTTATTTTCTTCGTGCGTTATTTTTTGTATATATGTGAGGAACACGATTTCAAAGACAAGTGTGCCCACAATTAGCGAAATTATAGCGCACAGGGAAAATATCATGAACTTAGTAGTCTTTGGCAAATATATTATGTAGATTGATCTACTAAGCTTTAAATAAATTAAAGCCAACACCACTAAAATACCATAAACAAAAAGTAGATATAACTTTGATAGTGGCAGTGATGTTTCCATCGACTGATAGTAAATTAAAATTGCACGACTAATGCGAAAAGAAAGGAAATCCATTTTCTCTAGAACTTAGCTTATACTATCTTTTATACTCCTCTGTAGAACTGGTTTCTAAGGTTTTACTCTTAGCAACGTGACGTGTCAACAATATCAGGTAGATAATTGTTGTTATGAGAAAATAGATAATTTTCTATTTATAACTACTTATGATGTTCTGTAACTCGAGTCTGCCGCGATGTTCGTTTAACAATGTATAAAATGTTGTTGTCCTAATATTTTTCGTTATAATACGCATAACGTAGCTAAACAAACCAGTCACATATATTACTTTAATAATTTATATACAATAAAGATTACCTGTTTCTTTTGACGATTCATTAATTGTGACCGGAACTAAAATAAAATATCTTACACCAAAATCCTAATCGTTTTTGTTTTTAAGGATTCCGAGTTGAGCGTCCGAGCTACAAATCGAGTTATTTTTCCTGTTCTAAAATAGTTTATATTATAGTTAAGTTCCGATAAGTGTGTAAAATCACAGACTTGTTAAGTAAGTTATAAGCAAAATGAAAGGTAATAACTTTTTTTCTTCAGATTAAAACGTCAATATTTCGTACATAAGTGTTTATTTCTCTTACAATAATAAGTTTTCGTTTGTCCTGAAAATGCACCTGGACCTTACTATCTAAATGTGTATACGTATACACAAACGTGAGTACACTTTATTATATATTTTAGACAGCAATATGTTAAAAAAAATTAAAATATCTAACGTCAGGTTGTAGAGTAACAGTATATGTTTATTTGTTGCTACAATTAAGTCAGTAAAATTTAACAATAACTAAAGTAAAGTAAAAATGTTCGCAAGTGTCAATTTATTTCTTCATCGAATATAAGCGTACATAATAAAGGTTTAATTTATGTTAAGACACACGGTGTGTGTGTCTTGAGCTCTGCCGAACCCCTGAGATTGACTCACCGAACCCCTGGGGTTCGATTGAACTCAGGTTAAGAATCACTGCCTTAAGTAGTTCATGTTATATTACGTGAACCGTTAATTCAATTAACTGGTTAACATTTATACTTTAATAAATACTGAGATGGTTGCTAAGTTTACGTAGACTGATGAAGTCTCTAGTAATGCCCTATAGTTTGAGAATCTAAACAGACATGTATTTCTTGCTAATTAAATTGGTCGTTTTCAATTAGGCCTACTCTGGTCATTTTTAAATATCCCTACAAGATACATTCCTTTATCTTGAGATTACTGAACTTATCACATAGCTTGAAGTGTATCAGAGGATAATCATAATAATATTGGATAATTATTACTAAATCAGAGTAACGTTTATAGTATTGGCCAACAATTATGACAAGATAAGACGTTTGTAGGCCTGTCTTGTACAAAAACTAAAACTATCTTAATTTAACATGTGTATGTGTGTGTAAATACATATATATATTAGTTTGTTATAACTCAAAAACAAGCCGAAACATAAACAAAAACGATGCATCAACTTGGAAAGATCCCATTTTACAAGCTACAATGTGGGATTATAAAATGTACCCTGGGTTTTGGAGGTGACTCCGAAATAGGACCCACATTGCGGTGGGGATACACCGTCTACTAGACTTAACCTCTATTCGGTAGTCTCGCATAAGAAATAAATAGTAGCAATAGATATAGAATAAGAAATAAAAATTAGGAGAGCGAGATGTGGGTGCTCAAGCCACAATATTCAGTAGTGGAAAAGGTCCATTATTTTCAGTTTTTAAAATGAACACGAACGTTTTTATGTAAATCACGTACATTAATGGGGTAGAAAATAAAGCGCACATTGTATTGGAAAATAAAACCTTCTGTAGTGCTGGCTACGCACCTGGTTCGTAGTCACACTAAATCTCAGCTACTTGCTAGTAATCCGTTTGTTTGTAATATCTAAAGATGGTAGTAACAATTTTAGCCATCCTGCTTAAGTAGGATAACGTTCTCCGGTGCAAGTGTATTACAATGATAAAAAAAAACAACATAAACAATTATTGTAGTATGTTCCTACCTGCTCCTATATTCTCCTACACATATCAATCTCACTTCCAATCTATAAATTTAGTTCATTCATTCATCTACCACTCGATTCCGTCAAGGAACATAGGGCCACAATCACTTGCGGTTTCATGAACAGGTATTTAAGTGAGTAGGTTGTTAGCCCACTGCACCGAGCCGTCCCTAATTTAGTTGTGCAAGACTAGAGGGAAGGCAGCTTGTCATCACCACCCACCGATAACTCTAGGGCTACTCTTGTACCAACGAATTGTGGGATTAACCGACACATTATAACGCCCTCACGGCTGGAAGGGCGAGCATGTTTGGCGCGATTCGGGCGCGAACCCGCGACCCTCAGATTACGAAGCGCACGCCTTAACGCGCTAGGCCATGCCGGGCCATATAAATTTAGTTAGTAGATTTAGTAATTAGTTGTTCAGAGAACATTTTATCAGACCGTGGTCGTAAAAGAAACAAATAATATTAGTTATAACAACATCAGGAATGAAACATATGAAGAACGTAGCCTAACCTAGACCAGCAAAAAGGGCAAAACAATGCTTGACTAAGAGCCTTTAGAGACAGTTGGCGGTAGAGCCAAATAAAGACAGTCCATCCTCTGATGATGATGACAGTAACTCTTGGAAAGACAGTCCATCCTTTGATGATGATGACAGTAACTCTTGAAAAGACAGTCCATCCTCTGATGATGATGACAGTATCTCTTGGAAAGACAGTCCATCCTCTGATGATGATGATGACAGTAACTCTTGGAAAGACAGTCCATCCTCTGATGATGACAGTAACTCTTGGAAAGACAGTCCATCCTCTGATGATGACAGTAACTCTTGGAAAGACAGTCCATCCTCTGATGATGATGATGACAGTAACTCTTGGAAAGACAGTCCATCCTATGATGATGGTGATGACAGTAACTCTTGGAAAGACAGTCCATCCTATGATGATGGTGATGACAGTAACTCTTGGAAAGACAGTCCATCCTCTGATGATGATGATGACAATATATCTTTTGTGGGTAGTGATGATAACAATGATGGGGAGACAGAACAAACAACAAGCTTACAGTTAGGAAATGGTGATTACAACAACCTTAAGACTCACAGCTATATGTTGGCTGAAATGGAAATACAGAAAAGTCGTAAACCAGTTTATTATGTGGGCAAAGTGCTGTCAGAATTTGATAAACATGGTGACTGTGAGGTAGAATTTATAAAAAAACATAAAAAGTTAGCAAATATGTTTTAAAACCTAGAGCTCAAGATAAGGAAACAGTCAGGAAAGACCGAATCGAACTAGTCATGCCAAAACCAGTGGCCAAAGGCACAACTGTTCCCACAAGAAATGAACTAAACTTTCAAGTCAGTTTTGGAAACATCCTTGTTCGTTCAAAGTTAGAAAAGTTGATGCAGTTGATAAACATCCTGACAAAGTTATTTTTATTGAAATGTTTAATGGTGACAAAGTATAATATTAAAGTTTTATTGCAGCTACGTATGTTGTGTAACAGACAACGATAAGTTAGATG
Organism: Tachypleus tridentatus; assembly: GCF_004210375.1. Taxonomy (NCBI): domain Eukaryota; kingdom Metazoa; phylum Arthropoda; class Merostomata; order Xiphosura; family Limulidae; genus Tachypleus; species Tachypleus tridentatus. The sequence continues at coordinate 28,508,190 of NW_027467782.1, read as the reverse complement.
TAAATAAGCTGAGGAAACGTTGATTATTTTGTGTAACAAATATTGCCTTGGATTATTTACTTATAATTCTGTTTAATATTATTCCCTTTATATTCTATCACAGTACCATGTTATTGATAAGCATTATTTAATATGTTATGTCAAATGTGTTTATTCGTTTGCGTTATATACATAAATTAGGATGTTCTCTATACGAGGGCTGTTCAAAAAATACGCGGACTGTTTGAATTGCGCAGCTCCAGTTGGTTCCAGGGGAATCCGCTTGGTGTCGCTAGGTTCGCACAGATCAGCTGATTACGACGCCATTTCCCGATTTCAGATATCTTCATTTGTGTATTAGCTACGCGGTTTTAAGTGAAGTGCGATTTTTTCGTTTGGCGGATTTCAGAATGAATGACCTGAAGGAGCAACGACTTGTTGTGAAATTTTGTGGTAAACTTGGAAAATCTGCGACTGAAACTTTTGCTATGCTTAACACGGCTTACGGTGATGTTGCTATGAAGCGTACGGCATGTTTCAAGTGGCATGAACGTTTTAAGGATGGTCGACAGTCCATTGAAGATGATGAGCGTCCTGGACGTCCTTCCACGTCAACTGACGACCCACACGTCGACAAAATCAACACCCTGGTGCGGGCAAATCGACGTCTGACTGTCAGGGAGCTTGCTGAAAAGTGTGGGATATCAGTTGGATCTTGTTACGAGATTTTGACCGAAAAATTGAAGATGCACCGCGTTGCTGCGAAATTCAGCCCTCAGAACTCGTGAGTTTTTGGCCAAACACTCGATCACTGTTCTTCCCTCCCCCCCTGCTCACCAGACCTTGCTCATTGCGATTTTTTCTTGTTCCCCAAACTCAAAAGACCCTTGAAAGGAAGAAGATTTGAGAAGATTCCCGAGATTAAGGCAAATGCGACGAAGGAGCTGGAGGACATTACAGAAGAAACGTACCAGGACTGTTTTAACAAGTAGAAACACCGTTGGGATAAGTGTGTGCGTTGGGGAGGAGAGTACTTTGAAGGGATCCCAGACCTGTAACTTCTAAATAAAGTACATTTTGTTTTATGACGTCAGTCCGCGTGTTTTTTGAACAGACCTCGTATTTTCATTTAGATAGTGTTTATCAATATAACTCTGTATTGTGACGTTTCATTCCAAACCTGTTTACATTTATCTAATGGTATAATTACATGAGAATTACTTGTTCCTTTCAGAAAATATGTCTTTACAAATAAACAGCAAATCCTATATGATTACATGTACCTGGATATGGAGTTATTGTATTTCATGAAATCTTTTATGTTTATGTCTTATTTCTCCCTCATAAGTTTCAGTTCACCCCAAAACTAAGCACCTTGTAAACTATGTAATAATTCCAAATATAAATATAACGTAATAGTCATGAACATTTGCCCAATTTTAGAATTTCCTAAACTTTCCAATTCAAGTTAAACAATCGCCCATCTTTAATAGCTGGATCTTGACAAAGACAAAGATAACAGACGTGTTCTGCCCGCTCTCCCCTACAACTTTTTCAAAATTTTGAAATGTTCTTTTACAAAATTTATACTAAACTACATTTACATCAGTGTTTTGTTTGCATCTAATGAAATTAAGTACATGTGCATTTAGGTAGTAAAGTGCGCGCGCATATTTAGGACGGACAAAACTAAGTACTATTGCAATATATTATATAATTCTAATTCACGATACTTTAAAAAACAATGACGCAATAAAGGTACATTCCACATGATTGAGTGGTTGAGTGACGATTTCGTAATTAGAAATTACTGAGAGTATAGTTTTAACTTTTTTATGGTAAGTGCTTAAAACCATGGATGCAAGCCTATGCAACTTATTAAACAATTAAGAACTTATTAAACAACCCCAGTGCCTCACCACTAACACTGTCTATTGATGAAACCAGAAGCGACATATGAGGGACACTTCCCCTTCAAGTTTGAAAATGGCTCCGAATAGCACTTGAGAGGTATTTCTACTCAGGCTGTATTAACATATATCACAAATTAGGTCACACAGTTGGGTCCACAGATGAATTGGGGGACCACGCAATATTAGTATTTTATCCCCCAACCCCAAAGCCTGTTCTGAAGTGGTGCTTCCAAACGAGAGTAGCTTGAAACCGTCCAACACATAAGTGGATTGTTTAATTACTTTCAAGACATGTATGTGTATTTGTTTGTCTGTCTACCTATCTTTCTGTTTTTCTGTCTGTTTGTCTATAGTGTTTTACAAACGCCTATCTTATTCCAGACCTCACCTTCGCCAATGCTACGTGTTCAAACTTGTCGAAAGCTAGGCTGGTTTCTTCCCCGGACTGACCACGATGTTGACCACGCAAAATGCGGGCAGCTGTGATAGTGGTCAGTCCCATTCCATCGCCAACAAATAAAATTTTGTTTTTGGCAACATTATAATTCCGCTCGTGTTTCTGGTTACGAAGAAGGTTTCCCTTTGACTTCTGATACCAGTGCCATCTATCTGCAAAAGAAGAAAACAAAAGTAACATCGATTAATAGCTCCTTTACCAACTTTAATAAGCGCATGTAAACTGTAAACTTTTGTCAATAAAGTTAGAAAGAAAATTACTTTTAACCTTCAGATGATAATTAATTTTAAAATTTCAGCCAACTTTTCGCCAATGATCAGGATTACTAGTACAAAAACGTGACTATTAGCACTGATGAAGCCACAATGGCGAAACGTTGACTGAAACAGAAAGTTATTATTATTTATTATCAAATTGTCTAAATATATCAAGTATGCATTATAAATTTTAAAAAATTGCAACATAAAAAGGGACATAATTTTTATTATATTTCAAATTGAAAATTATTTAATTTCTACAACACATTAATGAAAATTACATCGAACATCAAAAGACAAGTCAGTAGGCCTAGCTTCAAAACAGGTAAAAAATTAATCAAAAGTTGTATTAAACAATAACTGACATCTGTCTGAATTTTCTAGAGGTACTGGGAGAGATTGAATAAAATGTTTAAAATGTTCTGAATTTGGGAACGCTGCTAAACCAGTTTTTACACACGTGAGTTTTTTTGTTTCAGAATTTCGTGCAAAGATACACAAGGTTTATCTGCATATAATCGTCTCTAATTTCACTGCGACAGGCCAGAAGGAAGAAAATTGGTCGTCAGCATTCACTGTTAGCTCTTGAATTAATCTTGTTTGACCGAATAGTGGGATCTTTACTGTTATAACGTGAACATCACATCCAGGGTGAATATACTATCATTCCCATTCAACTGTGCCACAGAAATCTGGGATTAAACACAAATTTTGAGGCAAAAGGGACACGAACCAAGAATCAGCAGATATATAATCTGGGCATGATAATCAGTGAGCCACGTTCAGTCCAACATATTTAACAATGGCGTAGTTTTTGAAGCAATGGATGTGTGTCCATAGTTACGATTTTGCTGTCTGTCTAGATAATTACGGTTCTGGTATTTGTTTCCATAATTACGGTTTTGCTGTTTGTCACCAACACACTATCATGCAGCCAGCGACTCTTAAGACATTCTAAACCTTGTTATAATCCCCAAATCAATCCCACGTTTCTACCGGAACTTTTCTACACACTCCACTGTGTCTAGTGACTATTTCCCTATCTCTTTCACTCTACAAATTAACGGACAAGCCATATATCCCTATAGCTCCCAACAATTACATAATAATCGACTGAAACAATTGTAACACTTCACTAGACACCTTAAACACTTACCTAATTCATAACTAAGGTATCATTTAAAGGTCATCAAGATATTTGGGTAGAAAAGGTCACGAAAGCCATTACTCAAGCAACACAAAAGACAACCCCCACAAAACAAAGTGGCAATACCCTACAACACTGGAAACTTTACCCAGAAAAAAATAACTGAATTAAAAAAAAAAACGCCCAAGAAGAAGTTTCATGGAAAGCACGAGGCACATTATGAAACCACAAACAAACAGAATACACACACTATTTAACGGGAGAAAAATAGTACTGGCTAAAAATGTTGTTAACAAACTAAGTTACTTTCAAAATTAACCACAATGATTTTAGAATCAATTTAAATCTTTAACATCTGAGAGAAACAACAACCAATTATATCATCATATTAAATATAACAACATCACCACCAAAACAGACACTGATAAGGTGGAATTACCAACCGAATACTTCCAAAATTATTTTTTAAACATCGAATCTCCTCTACAATCAAAACAAAAAGTTCACAGTCAAATAACCTTTCAACCCAAACTATTCAGCCCGATATTCCACACGTCCATTGAATCACAAACATCACAGGTCTTCCCTTACTTATTCAATACAAACGTCCCTACAGGTTAACCTGAAACAAATAATCCGGCTTCTAGCCATGATGGTATTCGTAACATAATATTAAAACAACAAAAAAACGGATTGAACAACTCATTAACTACATTTAGCTAACATTATGAATCTACTACTTTCATCAGGCTATAGTCTGGAATCTTGGGGAAAATCTATCGTCACAAATATTTTTTATATTTACTGCAAATAATTCCAATCCGTAATCTTCAGACCGATTAGTCTAAGAAGCTGTTTAGGTAAGTTACTTGAACGCATAGTGTCACAAAAACTACTGGTTTATTATGATAATAACAACCTGATACCAAACATCCAACTATCGTCCTGCAAAAGCATAGAAACTGTAGACCATCGAACCACACTAACTGAATCTCTTCACAATGCATTTAACAGTAACCAAGCTGCTTGAGCTGTATTCCTAGACGTAAAGAAAGTATTTGACTGTGACTGGCACAATGTTGTTAGACACCACTTATAAAATATGAAAGTGAATAACACAGTACTTAGATGGACATCTAATTTCCTTAGTTATCAAGCAACCACAGTTAAAGTTAACAACACCATTTCAAAATCATTTGACTCTAAAAACTAAATACCTGTAACGGTTTCTTCGAGGTTTTTTTTACCATAGTTACGTTTTTGCTGTTTGTCTCCATAGTTACAGTTTTGCTGTCTGTCTCCATAGTTACGATTTTTTTGCTGTTTATCTCCATAGTTACAGTTTTGCTGTCTGTCTCCATAGTTACAGTTTTGCTACTTATCTCCACAGTTACGATTTTGCTGTTTGTCTCCATAATTACGATTTTGCTGTTTGTCTCCATAGTTACAGTTTTGCTGTCTGTCTCCATAGTTACAGTTGTGCTGTTTGTCTCCATAGTTACAGTTTTGCTACTTATCTCCATAGTTACAGTTTTGCTACTTATCTCCACAGTTACGATTTTGCTGTTTGTCTCCATAGTTACGATTTTGCTGTTTGTCTCCATAGTTACAGTTTTGCTGTCTGTCTCCATAGTTACAGTTGTGCTGTTTGTCTCCATAGTTACAGTTTTGTTACTTATCTCCACGGTTACGATTTTGCTGTCTGTTTCCATAGTTACATCTTTTCTAGCGTATAGGCCTGATTCAAATTATCTGTTTACACAAGAGATATGGAACATTTCTTTTACATAAAAAGGAAATTATGTGCTAGGTAGTCAAACAGGGTGAAATAATATGAAGGGGTATCCTCATAACCACGGTAAGGTTTTGTTTAAGAAAATCACAAGAGGTGAGGTATCGGGTGGTACTTCAGCATGAATTCAAAAAAGGTTTCACACTGAACGTCACTTTCCGCCTCTTTCTGTGACCTACAGTCACAGCCAAAGATGACCGCATGTTCATTGTTAACTGGAGAATGATTTAATGCAGATGACGACCACGTGCGTTTGTTTAATTTGAGGAACCCTCAAGTTCCAACGGCGTGTGCGACTAAAAAAAAACAACAACTAACAGTTTCTTTCAATAACATCGTAATAGAAATTTACCACTGTTTACATTGTTGGGGTGGGGGTCAAAGAAGCACGAGACCCAGCAGACCCAGACCTCGCTAGAAGTCATACTGGAGCATGCAGTTAAACCGAGGTCAAGCCTATTACCATGTAGTGATAATAATAATAAACAAATTTCACAAGACCTTAAAGTCTTCTCTACATTTCCACTTCTGATACGATAACATAGAGATTAAGTTATGAAAAACACTAGCACTTATGTAATTCTTCATCTAAAAAAGTTTTAAACTGAAGTCACCAACAAATGTTTAAAAAATATGAGGGGGCGTTTCTCGTGCGTGTTTGTATGTATTGGAATAAAACTGGTACACAGTTATTATATGTATAACTATGTCCCTTTTTTATAAAGGGTAATTAAATACAGGGGCGTAGGGAGAATTTTTTATTGTTGAAGGTGTTAGTTTTGAAATCTGGGTCGTGTTTATTTAAAACATTAATTATAATAGATGTTTTACGAACATAGGGTGATTTTTCGGGAGGTGCCAATCACAACTCTGATATAAACTAACACCCTCGAGTACAAAATGTTTAAATAGTATCAGGTGTATAAACAACAGAAAACAGGAAGTATATTTTACAGCTTCAAAGAAATCTGGAGTTGTTCACAGACATGGCATAGCTTCTGGAGTTGATAACGTAGAACTAGCTCAGCTTCTAGTGTTGATAATGTAGAAGTTGCATACCTTTTGGAGTTGTTAACATAAAAGGGAAATACCTTCAGTAGTTGATAACATAAAGGTGATGTAACCATAAGAGTTGGTAATATAGAATGGGCATAACTTTTAGTCTTGATAGTATAAAAGTGGCATAGCTTCTAATTCTGATAACTAGAAGTGGCATAGCTTCTAGTGTTAATAATATAGAATTGGCATAGCTTATAGTGTTAATAATGTAGAATTGGCATTACTTCTGGAGTAGATAACAGAAGAGAACTAACTTCAGTAGATGATAAAATACAGGTGACGTAACCTTAGGAATTGGTAACATAGAAATGACGTGGTTTCTGGAGTTGGTAACATAGAATTGACACTAATAGTTGATATCATAAAAATAGCATAGTTTCTAGTGTTGGTAACGTAGTGATGAAATAAATTCAGAAGTTGATAACACAAAAATTACATAATTTCTGGAGTTGATGACATAGTGGTGACATAACGTTAGGAGTTGATAACATAGACGTGGTTTGGTTTGTTTTAAATTTCGCGCAAGTCTACTTGAGGGCTATCTGCTCTCGCCGTCCCTAATTTAGCAGTGTAAAGCTAGAGGGAAGGCAGCTAGTCATCACCACGCACCGCCAACTCTTGGGATACGCTTTTTACCAACGAATAGTGGGATTGATCGTAACATTATAACGCTCTTCCACCATTGAAAGGGCAAGCATAGTTGGTGTGACACGGATTCGAACCCGTGACCCTCAGATTACGAGTCGAGTGCCTTAACCACCTGGCCATTCCGGGCTAACATAGAGGTGACATTAGGAGTTGATAACACAGAAGTGACATAACGCCAGAAATTGGTAACATGCAAGTGACATAACTTTAGGAGTTGATATCATAGAGGTGACGCAAAGATTTTTTTCAATCCAGTTTCATGTAACTTAAAAATAACATTTTTGCCCAACGTAGTCCAGAAAAAGTTTGTGAATCTGAGAAGGAGAAACGGAGGAATACTCGGGCAAGTGGTTACTAACATATATATATAGTAGAACGTGGTTTAACATATCGACCTTGCTTCTCTGTTCCACGCGCTAGGTGACATGCTGCTATTTACATCCTAACTCAATGTGTTATGTAGAAATAATAAATACCACATCTACTTGACATCAGTAAATCATAAGACAGAAATATCTGACGGTTCCCAGCACTGGCATTCAGTGTACGAGTTGGAGCAACATAAACTCAGCTACACTCTGTCTGTTTTTCTATCTAATTTTTTTCTCTATTTGTTTCAATATCGGTTATGAATTTTGGAATAAGTTGAGATTTTGAATAATGCTTCTAAGTTCTACTTATTTGCTAAACTGTTGTTGTTTATTTGAAGATACATTCAGGGTTACTTATGAATAATTAGTGACCAAATATCAACATCTTCTGATCAAAACAAAGTTGCTGCGTAGATCACAACTTAAGATTAGTTGAGTAAATAAACGTATTGAGCCAGTTTGTTATAACACTCTGTCTAGGAGCATGTAATAGCTTAAGGCGTTTAATGATAATAATGGGACTACCGATGTTCATTGGCTGGTAATCTTCGCTGTTATCGACATCCCTGGCCGTAATCCTCTTAATGCCTCAAAAAGATCAGCTTGCTTAAAAGATTTGGGTTGATTCTAAATTTATATTCAAGAGTGATATTTTAAAGTAATTATCATAATATATACATATATATATAATATAATAAATAGAAAATAATGAATAATTAATACTGTTGTAAACTATATTTTCAATTTTGTAATTTAGATGTTAGATAGAGGGCGCATGACATTAAGGTCAAATAAGTTTAAAACATAGTCGTAAAATACCTGGAATGTTTGTGAATATTAGTGATCGAGAGACTCTGCGAAGTGTATAGAGAGAAAAAGAAGAAAGGTTACTTTATGAACACAAGAGTTAGAGAAATACTGAGTTAGTTTTTCAGTTGCCAGTGACGTATGTATTTCTCAGTTTGTTCAGTGATTGTAAAATTATTGAAGGTATTGAGGTCGATGTATTAGGTACTAGACCGATCAGCCGTGAACTTGTACAGGGTGCTCAGAAAATCACTGTGCAGTTTTGTAATCATATTTTATTCAGTCTATTTTAAACCAGCAACCGATAGCACTGTTTAGAAACAAAATAAGAAGGATTCAAACCTGTATTGATGCCAACGGGGGTCACTTTCAACATTGTTTATAATTGTCATTCATATTTATCTTCTGTATTCTATATTTAAACATGTATGTTAATAATTATATAAGTGCACAGTGACTTTCTGAACACCCTGTAGAAATGTAATAAGCAACTTGGAAAATGGTACTTACCTTGGCAGTAAGCTGATTGGTTCAACATACACGCAACGATCCATATCAGAACATAACGTTTATAGATGGAGACAGAAATTTCGTAGTCGTTCAAAGCCCACATTTTAATTTTCTACAGAGTAAGAACCTTTCTCTGATTCCTTTTCCTCAGTAACACTGCTGTAGTTGTGAAATACCCAATTATTAATTATACACGTTAAGGTGGCAGCAGAAACTAGGGTTTAATTAGATTCATTCGGGTTTCGAATCAACGTTTGTTTCATCACACCTCTTAGCGGTTTGATTAGAATATCGAAAACATTACACGAGTGACTCGTTCTAGAGTGTCGTTTATACGGGAACTCTCATGCATCAGTTGATTCTTGAATATCTCGGTTTGTGATTAGTCTGTGATACCTCGTAGGTCAATCGTTTGTATTAACCCAAAAAATATACTGGGACATTTGACGTGTCTGTCATTTGTTGATACAAATTTCTCTTTGTTGAAATCATTACTGAAAATAACAATAGAGACACTTAATTTCTTATGTGCCTGTAGAGGCGTGACATTTACTTTACTTAAATGTTATACATCTCAGTTAAAGGTACAGTTTTAGGTTTACAATTTGCAATAAGCTATATTTTAACAGTTCTATACAACTTATTATTACTGCACAACGTGTCAGTGTCACAGATTAATAATCGTCAATTTCCGTACGATAATTAAAATGTAGCGCACTCGTTACCACATATTAATTCTACAAAAGTAGGCACGTCTTTTTTTTTGTCCATTAGATCCCACGATAGATGTGCCACTATCTCCAAAGCGTTCGATCTTCATGGATGGGAAACAGAGGCTGGACTTATTAATTACGTCACGTGCGTTCCACGCACGAGGACAATATTTTCAGTTTCTTCTACGCACGAAAGATGTTTATGTTGCGCTTAACTTTGTGAAACTGAATGACTCGTTTTTGTGGAAATTGATGTGGTGACTCGGACAGTACGAAGCCGTTAGAGGGCGTTCAATCACCATAGAAACTAGGAGAAAAATTAGTGGCGTTACTATTAGTAACGGCTAAGACATGGGTCGTTACCTCTGATCCGACGTAATAAATTTCCAAACAATTACATATATATTCTTATCAGAATCTCACTTTACAGGCCCGGCATGGCCAAGCGTGTTAAGGCGTGCGACTCGTAATCTGAGGGTCGCGGGTTCGCATCCCTGTCGCGCCAAACATGCTCGCCCTTTCAGCCGTGGGGGCGTTATAATGTTACGGTCAATCCCACTATTTGTTGGTAAAAGGGTAGCCCAAGAGTTGGTGGTGGGTGGTGATGACTAGCTGCCTTTCCTCTAGTCTTACACTGCTAAATTAGGGACGGCTAGCACAGATAGCCCTCGAGTAGCTTTGTGCGAAATTCAAAAACAAACAAACAAACTCATTTTACATTATATTTAAGAATTTCAACACAGTGATATAACTATCACATATGCCATAGAGTCCAAACCTGTCGAGGCGAATCTTTAATTTTCTATTACAAACTATAGCATTTTGAACTGGATACTTCAAGGAGCCAGTTTATCTCAGAAGGTTCAAGTCACATACAGAAATACATATATTCACAACTAATCCATACTTTCTTTTTACAGTTACTGCTAACTTCCGCTATAGCTGGAACGTTTCAAACTCGTTTGTCTCGTAGTTAATTAACCGTCCGTTATGAGTGGACGAAATTATCTTGATAAATATGTGAAATTGGAAATTTTTAATGCAGGTTTAAAAAGCTCTAAAGAATGCATTAAAATCTGCGGGATAAAGTACCGACTGAACGTCTACAGTATTACGTAACTCTACTGACTGTACCAGCTGAGCATGCTCAGTATTACGTAACTCTACTGACTGTACCAGCTGAGCATGCTCAGTATTACAACTAGGTAATATATATATTTATACTTTTACTCATCTCCAACTTGAGTAGGCCTCGGCATGGACGGGTGGTTAGGGCGCTTAACTTGCAATTCGCGGGTTCGAATCCCCCATCATACCAAACATGTTCTCCCTTTCAGTCGTGCGGACGTTATAATGTGCGCCTAATCCCACTATTCCTTGGTAGTAGCTGTGAGTGGTGTTACCTTCCCATAATATAATATAATCCTGAAAATATAGTTTTTTTGTGATCAAATGACCAAATATATTTTAAAATCACAGTTAAGGATGATATAGTTCTTAAAATCAGATTTGGCCCAGTATGGTAATATTGTTAGGACACTTGACTCGTAATCTGATGGTCAAATTCGAACCCTTATCACATCAAACATGCTCGCCCTTTCAGCCGTGGGGTCAGTTATAATGTGACAGCCAATCCCATTATTCGTTGGTAAAAAAGTAGTCTAAGAGTTATCTGTGGGTGGTGATGACTAGCTGCCTTCCGACTAGTTTTACACTGCTAAATTAGGGACGGCTAGCACAGATAGCCCTCGTGTAGCTTTGCGCGAAATTCAAAACAAACAAATGAATCAATTTCAGTGTTAACAACAGTATTAACAAATTTCACTTTTATAATGCTTTGCACACCGTCTGTCCTGCCATGACGAATAATTAGAGAGTAGAATATTGGCTGAGGAAAACGTTAAAAATAATCTTTTTACAAATGTGTACATTTTAAATACACAATATAATTGTAAATGTTTTTGTTAAATGTTTTAAAACCATATTTGTGTATCTTGACAATTATGCGAAATATGATAAAAGAACAATTTAACCATTTTAACGCCTTGACAGATGATCGTATGGTGCCTTATGCCAGTTTCTGAGGGAGAGGAACAGAGTGTATGTGTGACGGTCCAAGAAAGTTCAAGTAGTTGTACTCAAAAGGTCACAAACAGTTAAAGTGTTTTCTTACACAGAGGATTTGGTTGTAAAAGACACTTACTTTTGGATGTAGACTGAATAACTTGTTTTTGTATACATATTTCTGGTTTCTGAAGTGTCAGGACTTAGTTTCAAATTAAGGTGCGAAAGTGGCGCTCAGATATTACTAAACTCCTATACACATCACAACTCACTAGATTAATTACGATATGGCGAAATTTCGAAGATTTTATACAGAAAACTAGAACACTGATAAATTTACGAGTTGTTGTTTGCTATTAAGCACTAAAGTACACTGAACTGCCCGTCACGAGTATCTAAGTCCGGTTTCTAGCACTATAAGTCCACGGATATGCTGCTGGACCACTGGAGGACAAACCTTAAAGTAGTGATTTTTATTTTTACAAATTAAGCACAACATTTTTATTTTTTGTCTTAAACAATTTATTTTCAAGTAAAATGTAGAACACTGACAATTTTCCAACAATCTTCAATAAGAATATTATGAAAAATAATTTCAAATTTAATATAATACATATGCTTTTCGCCCCCGCTAGTACAACAGTAGGTCTATGGATTTACAACGCTAAAATCAGGGGTTCGATTCCCCTCAGTGGGTTCAGCAGATAGCCTGATGTGGCTTTGCTACAAGAAAAACACAAACACACGTACCCAATGTGCAAAGCTTTCTTTATCCTACATATAACCTTACAGACCTAAATATTCCACTTTTCAAAATTATCTAATTCATCACTAGCATAAATTATCTTTCCACTTTCTAGAACCGGACACTTTTGGTTTGTTCTTTACAAGTTCTCTTTCAAGTCTGGCTGTTAAGAACGTTCACTTTGTCACTGTCACCTTAACTGCGCCAGTGAATTAAACAAAGTAAAACTTGTTCAGTTTCACAAGGGGTCACACACACAGAGAGACTGCGCTGTTATCATGTGGACATCTAGTTAGAGTTTCACATGCTGCAACTTTTGTAGAGTTGTTTTATTAGCATCTACTCTGAACTTGAGTAACATCAGCGACCATTAGTTAAACTAAACTGTAGTTGAAGAACAAAATGGGTATGTTATCGTTAAATGCACTACACTTTGCATCATTATTGTCGAATAATTCAAATAATTCATTCGCTAACTTTTTTGTTTGTTTTTGAATTTCGCACAAAGCTACTCGAGGGCTATCTGTGCTAGCCGTCCCTAATTTAGCAGTGTAAGACTAGAGGGAAGGCAGCTAGTCATCACCACCCACCGCCAACTCTTGGGCTACTCTTTTACCAACGAATACCAACATTTTTACCAACGTCACATTATAACGCCCCCACCGGCTAGGAGGGCGAGCATGTTTGGCGCGACGGGGATGCGAACCCACGACCCTCGGATTACGAGTCTCACGCCTTACGCGCTAGGCCATGCCGGGCCCTCGCTAACTTACACATGGCCGGTGTAAGATAGGATTCGTTAGGACTCATAAAAGGTCTTTATGTCAAAAATCGGAAGACGGAAGTTGTGACTTTATTTTACACTTCCAGAGACTTTAAATAAGGTTTTCCTGAAAGTAAATAAACTTACTGAAGAACCCGAAATTATTCTTGAGAGACTACTTCAAGAGTATCAGCAGAGATGGAGCCACTAGTAGGTAAATCACCTTGGCAATTTATCGGAAAATAACCCTCCTAGCGACAAAACTTCAAGTGTTAATAAAGAAAAAAAAGTTAATTCTGTGACTTAGGGAAATAAGTACTACCAAAACATGTTGATGAATGGACAATCAGATACAATAAATAAATAAATAAAGATTTCGTTTGGTTAATGAACATTTTTATTTTATTTATGATTTGATGATTGTTTTGATGTCAGATTAATTGCTTCACATGAAAACCACCTTTATAAAAAAACTGTTCCACAGCTCAGCAACCTTCCTAATTAATTGCTTCACATGAAAACCACCTTTATAAAAAAAACTGTCCCACAGCTCAGCAACCTTCCTAATTAATTGCTTCACATGAAAACCACCTTTATAAAGAACTGTCCCACAGCTCAGCAACCTTCCTAATTAATTGCTTCACATGAAAACCACTTTTATAAAGAATTGTCCCACAGCTCAGCAACCTTCCTAATTAATTGCTTCACATGAAAACCACCTTTATAAAGAACTGTCCCACAGCTCAGCAACCTTCCTAATTAACTGCTTCACATGAAAATCACCTTTATAAAGAACTGTCCCACAGCTCAGCAACCTTCCTAATTAATTGCTTCACATGAAAACCACCTATATAAAGAACTGTCCCAGAGCTCAGCAACCTTCCTAATTAATTGCTTCACATGGAAACCACCTTTATAAAGAACTGTCCCACAGCTCAGCATCCTTCCTAATTAATTGTTCCGTGGATGATGTGCCTTCATAAAAATTGCGCCACAAGTCACAACCTTTTTAAATAATTGTCCTATATGTCAACCATATTTTGAAATAGCTGTCTGACTTGTCAACTGTCTTATCAACAAACTTATCCAATGGTAAACTCTCTTCTTAACAAACTGTACCTTTGGTCAACTGTATTTATAACAAGTTGCCTCTCTGAACAACTGTATTTATAAAGAAGTATTCTATGGATCAACAACCCAGTTTAAAACTGTAACAGTATAGCTAACATCTACAACAGGGGTGAACGGTTTCTCTACAGAACCAGTTGATTCGACCACGTTATTCATTGTTGTAAGAACTTTCAAGAAACATTCTTATCTTTCTAACGTTTCATTGACCATGCGACATCTGTATATGTTTTGTAATTAATATTTTCTCGAGTCGTTTTTATTTATTTACAGATGCACTGGAGATTTCGGGTGTACTTTACGACCATAACCTGGTTTGGTTTGTTTTGAATTTCGCGCAAAGCTACACGAGGGCTATCCGCGTTAGCCGTCCCAGCTAGTCATCATCACCCACCGCCAACTCTTGGGCTATTCTTTTCCCAACAAATAGTGGGATTGACTGTCACATTATAACGCCCCTATGGCTGAAAGGGCGAGCATGTTTGGTGTGATAGGGATTCGAACCCGCGATCCTCAGATTACGAGTCAAGTGCCTTAACCACCTGGCCATGCCGGGCCACTATCACTTAATATTGCTGACTTAAATATGTATGTATTACTCCCAACGATCACGGGGGCTGGTTTGACACCAATTTGTCTTTATCATTTTACGTTTTAGTGTAGGTACGAGTATATACTTAGCTTCACGTAGATATTTCTAAGTTCTTGGCAAGTTTTCAAAAACATGAGTGATCACAATTCGTATGTTTTTATTAGATTTTTGTGAACTATTTCAGTTTTATTGTATATTTTTTTCTTTTCTTTTTCCAAACGTATTGACGTTAATCTTAGTTAATGAAATTAATTTACAGGTTTTAAACTTTATGGTAAAGTTTCAGTAGTAAAACTTAGGCCTATCGGGTTTTGGTGTTTCTTTCTATTTAGCCGTTGAAAGCGTAAGTTTTAGATTGTACGACGTAATTTGATAAATACTGTAACGGATTTAATATTATATATTTATTTGAGTATTTACGTTTCTTTCGGTTTAATATATATTTGGAAATGCATGTAACTTACATTGTTAAATGTGTATCGCGAATATCCCGCCTGTATTCTAACTTTCTAAAAGTTTATCGACCGTAAAATCCAACTATATATTAGGTGTGTATGTAATACAAATTTATTTGTTTCGAACTTCGTGCACGGTTAGGACGCTCGACTCGTAATCTAGGGGTTGCGGGTTCGAATCCTCGTAACACCCAACACGCTCGCTCTTTCAGCCATGGGTCTATATTATGTCACAGCCAATCTCACTATTATTTGTTTAAAGAGTAATCCAGAAGTTGGCGGTGGGTGGTAATGACCAGCTGCCTTCCCTCTGCTAAATGAGGGACGACTAGCGCAGATAGTCCTCATGTAGCTTTACGCAAAATTTAAAGAAACAAACACACAGTAATTCTAACAGTTAGTCATGTGTCCGTCTGTTGTCAGTGCGCATGTCACTTATCGGAAAGCTGTTACTGTTTCTGGAAATAATAATAAAAAAGGAATAGGGAACTAATTTTCTTTCTCATCTCAAAATTTTTGGTTCTTTAATTTTGGTCCTCCAGTGGCACACCAGTAAAAACCGGGTTTCGATACCCATGGTGATCAGAGCACAGATAGCCCATTGTGTAGCTTTGTGTTTAATTGTAAACACTCAAGGGCCCGACATGGCCAAATGGGTTAAGGCATTCGACTCGTAATCTGAGGCTCGCGGGTTCGAATCCCCGTCGCGCCAAACATGCTCGCCCTTTCAGCCGTAAGAACGTTATACTGTGACGTTGGTAAAAGAGTAGTCCAAGAGTTAGTGGTAGGTGGTGATGACTAGCTGCCTTCCATCTAGTCTTACACTGCTAAATTAGGGACGGCTTGCGTAGATAGCCCTCGTGTAGCTTTGCGCGAAATTAAAAAAAAAAAAAAAACGTTGAATAACTACGAAAAATCAAGTCTATCGTATTTTGTTTTACATCTAGTTTATCTCAGAAATATTCTGCCTACTCATTGTATCCTAATTTATTTTATCCGTTTAAGTGAACATGGTTCTGACTGTAGTAAAAAGTCCCTATACATGTTGTATTATTTATTAGTGTTCTAACAAAGCAGAAAAGCGTTGTTTTTGTCTTATGCTGTAAGAAATATAATATATATATATATACGCTGAATATATATATCTTGCAGCTGCTGTCCTAGAAGGTACAACGGAGCAGTCTTACATAAAACACGTTCAAGTCATTAAACAAGTCGGAAACAGATCGAGAGGAAGAAATGTTATATTCGGGTCAGCCATCCAGACAAATTTAATGGACCTCTTGCATGAAAAAAAAAGAAAAAGAAAAAAAGACTTCAATCTACTTTATATCCGTAACAAAGCGTGCGGAACACGTCATGGTGCACGTGTGCTAGCAACTTAAAATCAAGATAATTCACTTGCTAATGGATTGTGAAGTCACATGTCACATTATAACGCTCCCACGGATTGTAAAGTTACGTATCACATTATAACGCCCCCACGGATTGTAAAGTTGCGTGCCACATTATAACGCCCCCACGGATTGTAAAGTTACGTGTCACATTATAACGCCCTCACGGATTGTAAAGTTACGTGTCACATTATAACGGCCCCACGGATTGTAAAGTTACGTGTCACATTATAACGGCCCCACGGATTGTAAAGTTACGTGTCACATTATAACGCCCCCACGGATTGTAAAGTTACGTGCTCGCCCTTTCAGCCGTGGGGCTAGTTATAAAGTGACGGTCAATCTCACTATTCGTTGGTAAAAGAGTAATCCAAGAGTTGGCGGTCGGTGGTGATGACTAACTGCCTTCCCTCTATTCTTAGACTGCTAAATTAGGGGCGGCTAGAGCAGATAACCCTCGTGCAGCTTTGCGCGAAATTCAAAAGTAAACAAACGAATATGGTGCAGTTCAGGTTGAAAATTTCAGTTCCAGTGTAGATGAATCATTGTAACAACAATGAACTGACAAGTCATACAGTATGTGTTTTAAAATGATTAAACTACGGTAAGTGAAACAGGGATTTCAGGAACAAATGTAAATCAAAGAAACATTTGTTTTATAAATGTGTAACAATAATCATATACATGATCTTCTTTGGCGGTTTCTATACAGTATGACACTAGATGACACATGTTTAATGATACTTATTGTTACTCACATATCATTCGTTTTTCCTTTTTGGTTTGGTTTGAACTTCGCGCAAAGCAAGAACTGTCTAATGATGAACAGTACTAAAGATCCACTTGAAGGGCTGTCTAATGATGAACAGTACTAAAGATCCACTTGAAGGGCTGTCTAATAATGAACAGTACTAAAGATCCACTTGAAGGGCTGTCTAATAATGAACAGTACTAAAGATCCACTTGAAGGGCTGTCTAATAATGAACAGTACTAAAGATCCATTTGAAGGGCTGTCTAATGATGAACAGTACTAAAGATCCACTTGAAGGGCTGTCTAATGATGAACAGTACTAAAGATTCATTTGAAGGGCTATCTAACGATGAACCATATTAAACATTCACTTGAAGGGCATTCTAATGATGAACCGAACTAAAGATTAACTTGATAAGCTATCTAATGATGAACCGTGTTAAAGAATTATCCACGATATTACCACAGATGTAAATACAAAATGTAAACGTGTTGATAATGGATTTTACAGTCTGAGTTCGAATAGTAGTCTAACAAGTTTTGTTAGCACCAGAAAGTCAACGAAGACACACGAAGTTTCCGTTCAACTTCTCGTGAAGTCTGTGTATTTTAAAGAGTGAAGTCAACGAAGACACACGAAGGTTCCGTTCAACTTCTCGTGAAGTCTGCGTATTGTGATGTCAACAAAAGACACACGAAGTTTCCGTTCAACTTCTCGTGAAATCTGCGTATTGTGGGGTCAACAAAAGACAGTGGAGTTTCCGTTCAACTTCTCGTGAGTCTACGTATTGTGAAGTCAATAAACGACAGCGGAGTTTCCGTTCAACTTCTCGTGATGTCTGCGTATTGTTAAGAGTGAAGTCAACGAAGACACACGAAGTTTCCGTTCAACTTCTCGTGAAGTCTGCGTATTGCTAAGAGTGAAGTCAACGAAGACAAACGAAGTTTCCGCTCAACTTCTCGTGAAGTCTGCGTATTGTTAAGAGTGAAGTCAACGAAGACACGCAAAGTTTCCGTTCAACTTCTCGTGATGTCTGCGTATTGTTAAGAGTTAAGTCAACGAAGACACACGAAGTTTCCGTTCAACAAACACCAATAACACAAATATTTAGTGAGATTATTTTCTAGTACAGATGCTTATGAGAATAAAACTGCATAACTGCCTCAATTTCTTGCATTCTTATGATCTTCTAAGTAGTGTACACAACTATCTGCAAGTAGAGACTGACACTTAGGTGTGTTTTTTATTCTTGATTGTTTTGCAATTCTCAAGACCAGAACCACAACCATTTGTTCATTGGTTGTAGATAAAGTCAGTAACTCAGCAGCCTTCTTACTTGTATCCATACATACTTTTTAAATGGATACCACATCAAAATTCAGACTTATTTCCTGTCTTGGAAACTTTGTGCATGATAATGTTCACATTTGCCATTGCTTCCTCACTACTATGGCAACACCAGACTGTAGATAACAATCATATTTCTCGACTTTCTAATAAGGCTTTTGTAACCCTTCTCATGACCTTGATTATGTCATTTGTAGTTAACATAAACACAAATGTTTCTCAACATCTCTCTCTTCTTAGTCAAGCTCCATTATATAATTATTTTTTATGCCTTTATGGAAATATATCACATTTTTCCTTTTGCCTATATTTGTTCAGTACTTGCCCAGAAATGCCACAAATGCTTCATTCCTCTCTTCTTTAGAAATTTTTATCACCAAACCTCTCTGTTTCCACCTTTCCATTTTTACATTGGGCAATATTTACAATATTTTCTCTGATATATTAGGTTGAGGAATAATTCGTGAGCGTTTTTAAATAATTTCATTCAAGCATTACATGCAAGACTATACAATACTTCAATGCATGAACACATTACACCCAAAACATTTATTATGATACTTTATTTCATGTAATACCTAGGTATATAGTATGCATTGCTTTAAACGAAATTGCAAGAAATTAAATGCGAAAAGCAGATGGTGTCGAAAATGCTCGATTTTGTCCACTTGACATTCCATTTAATGAGCTGAAAATGAAAGCAAAAATTAAAGACATATGAAAATCAAACACACCATCTCTTAGAGCAAAATATTATCTACCAAATGACATGAAATATTTTGTGAAAGCATTTCATTTATGAATATATTTTTTTAACTTGAAAAAACGCTCACGAATTATTCCTCAACCAAATACCATTTTTAACCAATCTTTAGCTGAGTAAGGAACTACTACTTTTACCCTTCAACCATCTTCATACTTAAATTGATCCTTATTATGCATATATACATATACTCCATTTCTACTAGCAACAATAAACATTAATCATTCATACTTTGCTTGTGATTATGTCCAACAACAGTTATCACATTCTATAATATTTAATCACAAAGAGCATTATCATAATGATCAATAACATGCTTCTTTTTTCTTATATCATACATACTTTTATAGTTACTTCATATAGTAAACCATAAAAATTAACATCACTATCTCACAGATAGGTTACTATCATTTAACTATTACATCATATGACAATCAATCAACATCTTTCTCAGGTCTTCTGGTCACTCTCTCTTCTCTTAATATTCTTGTTTTCAGAACTTGTGAAAGAAATGAAACACTGATTCATAGCTATTAAGGATCCATTCAAGGTTCAAACATGTTATACCAGTCAGTTGAGTGATAAGCTTTGTCTTCTGCAGTCCTTTTGAATATATCTTAGTATAAGTTTGATTTATATACCAAATAAGCCCAGGAAGTTATATTGTCCTTCTCCCTATTGTAAATTGTGCAGGTATGTCATACACCACTTTATGTATCTGTTGTCTTTACCAGATAACACTTCCCTTTGAGAATGGTATTTAAAACCAGGTTTTGGTCCATCTGGTGTAGATGTCATTGATGGCCAACTCATTCACAAAACATACTTCTGCTTGTCTGAACCCTTCAACTTTTGTTATAGGGGCTTTGTCTTTTCTTTGACTGCAGTTATATTCTTCAAGGTTAGGTGAAACCCAAACATGGTCAACATAACAGCATTTCCAATCACGATCTCATCTACTTCCTTGTCATTGTCCCACTGCATCACAACTGATTCCTAATCACTTGGATTTATCATCACAAACTGAAGATGTGGCAATTCACTTGTACACTTTGTTATCTTAATTGCACCTTATTCATTGCCCAACACACTTCCACTTGAGTTGTCTGTATTAACTTGGAGTGTCAGGTCTCTCTAAGTTTTGTATGGTAATGTTGCTTCATAACCTTTTTTGCTATCATATCCAGCTAACTATTCTTGTTTTCCTAACATTTGGCTCTCAATCTTTTTGTCATCATCAATATAATTTTCATTTTAAGCCTCTCTGAATTCTTGAACTTTTGCATCTTGATTCTCAAAAGGATTTTTTTTTTCTAATTCTGTTAAAGTTACCTCGTAATTATGTTCTATAATGTTCACTTTATAATAAGTTAACCTTATCATCTGTTTAAACTAGTTTGAATTTTGTCATCAGTCTATAAGAAATCAAACTACATTCAGTTCAGATGAGTCATCATCATCTAATTCAACCACCAAAGTGGCCTCTGATTAAGACAACCTTATGTTGTTGCCCAACCCTGTTCTGGTTTTCCTTTTGAATTTACATAGTCCATCTACCCTCCAAAATTTCATTGGAGATAGTTGCTTAGGTAACATATACACTGCTGGCCAAAATCTTAAGGCCAATGAACATAAAGAAAAAATACGCATTTTGTGTTGTCAGACTCAACCACTTACTTGAGTAGAGCTGAGAAAGATGAAAATAAGAAAAGGGAAAATAAAAATAAAAATTTTGTTAGCAGTTAATAGGGAAAATGTGAACACTATTTAATTAGCCTAAATACTAGCTGGTCAAAAGTTTAAGACCATACTGAAATGAAGTGTTAATCAGTAAACACAAAATGAAATGAAATTTAGTCATTTGTGTTCAAGCATTAGCACTGTCAACATCTCCCACTGAAATCTCCTGCATTATATTGGGTAAAAACAAGACAAAGGCTAAAAAGTTGACAGAGTTTGAATGTAGCAGAATTGTTGAGAAGCAAAAGCAAGGTCTCTCTCAATGTGCAATTGCTGGTGAGATTGGGCATAGTAAAACTGCTGTTGCAAATTTCTTAAAAGAACCTGAGGGATATGGAATGAGAATTTCAATTGGTCGGCTCAAGAAAATTTCACCGGAGTTAAGCAGAAGGATTCGACGGGTTGTCTGGCAAGACACCAGCCGATTGTTAAACCAGATTGAGACCCTTACAAATGCAGAATGCAGCTCAAGAACAATAAAATGGCATCTACGAGAGAAAGGTTTTAAAAACCGCAAACATCTTCAGAGGCCACGCCTCCTTTCACATCACGAAACAGTTTGGTTAAACTCTGCTGAGAAGCACCAAACATAGCACGTAGAAAAGAGGAAGAAGGTTTTGTTCTGATGAGAAAATATTTAACCTGGATGTCCAGATGGCTTCCAATGTTACTGGCATGATAAGGATATCCCACTGGAAACATTTCCTACATGAAACAGTGGAGAAGGTTCCATCATGATCTAGTGTGCTTTCTCCTTCCATGTTACAGTGTAGCTTCAGGTTATACAGGGCCTCTAACAGCAGCTGGCTACATTAGCATATTGGAGAGAGCATTCTTATTGACTGAAGGGCCTCGCTTGTGTGAAATTGACTGGATATTTCAGCAGGACAATTCTACAATCCATAATGCCTGCAGGATAAAGGACTTTTTCATAGCAAATAACGTGATTCTTTTAGACCATCCAGTGTGTTCATCCAAATTGAATCCCAATGAAAATGTTTGGGGGTCGATAGCAAGGGAAGTCTATAGAAATGGATGTCAATTCTAAACCGTGGACAATCTTCGTGAAGCCATCTTCAACACTTGGAAAAACATTCCAGCCAGCCTTCTGCAAACGCTTATATCGACCATGCCAAAGTAAATGTTTGCAATTATTCGCAATGGCAACTGTGCAACTCACTACTGAGATCTCTTGTTGGGCATTTCCTATCCTGTTTAGGACTTATTTTTGTATGGTCTTAAACTTTGCCCAGCTGGTATTTTGGCTAATTTCATAGTGTTCACATTTTCCCTATTAAATGCTAAAAAGGTTTTTTATTTTTATTTTACCTTTTCTTATTTTCATCTTTTGAAGCTCTACTCAAATAAGTGGTTGAGTCTAGCAATGCAAAATGCATATTTTTTCTTTATGTTCATTGGCCTTAAAATTTTGGCCAGCAGTGTATAACACTATATTTACTAGTACCACTACGAAGCATAATGTTATCATCATTAAATTAGACACACTTATTTAACCTAATTTTTTCTGCTGTGGCTCTCGAATGGTCTACATGCTGTCAAAATACTTAAACCTATTTTTGTAGTGGGAAAGTTTGAGATCTCTAAAATGCCTGCCAGTTCTTTAAGGTCTGAACCTACATTTATACTCTGTGTTTCTTTTATAGTTAACAGTTCTTTCCAGTTGGGTATTTTTATATTTAACAGGATTCCTGCATACTTAGTTTTACTTTTAAAACTAGATGGTAATGTAATCCTTTGGTCATGAATGGAACAATTTCTAGCCAATCTAAAGTATCCATTATTCCTTAATTTAACTGCTTTAGTCTGGTAATCAAATTGATTTATGTTTGATTTAGGGTATACCACTTTAGATTTAGGGTAAGTTCATCTTTTACATTAAACAATTATGTTCTTGGGGTCTTTGTTTTATAGAAATAAAATGGCCTAGAGATAATTACTCTCTTTTTACATAACTCAGCTATTCCAACCTAAATTTCTGCAAGCATAATCACAAGTCATGGGAACTGAATAGATTCCGGAATTAGGGTTACATACTTCAATAGGACCTTTTATACATTTCAACGTATATTCCTATGTTATTTCTAAATAAGTATTCCAATCATTTGAAACAGAAATGTATGGGTTTTCATTTTCTATAGTTAAAGCTAACTAGTGGTTTAATATTTTATGGGTAAGGGAATGATCCTGTACAATTTAAACATTTTCTTGGATGCTTTCAAAGACACCTCTATAAACATTCTTAGTGTGCTGCTGTTTTTACATCAGCCCCAGTATAATACATGTGAATATCTTTACTGTGTGTAGGAGTTACAAACTGTATGTGTGTGAGTAACCTTCTTTCAATTTTGTTTAATATTTTCTCTAATTTAATTGGGAGTATAAAGTGTAAATTCTACTTCCTACCTGCAGCTACATATAAAGCTTGTACTAATTAGCTAACTTCATCCTCTTATTTGTTACTGCAACTGATAACTATTGTAAATTATTCTGAATCCTAGAATTGAAAACTAATATTTCAGTTCCTGCCTTATGAGGCTTAGTCTGTCTTACCCTGGTAAATTTCAAAGCATTAGTAATGTTTAGTAGTGCTGTAGAAAATTTCCTAATATCTTGGTCATGTAACTCAGGTGTCTGATTTATTGAATTCATTATATTGCCTATTCACCTATTAAATTAATCAATTCTCTAAATATCTGTTTCTAATGTTCTATTTTCTTGTTTAATTTATATACATTGTCTTTGGTTATGGTTCCAAATAAAGCACTTTTGCCTGTAGTTATTAAACCGTGTTTTTTATTGAGTCTGATCAGAAATCAGAACACTATATTTAATATATTTCAACTCTGGTAACAGATCCTCTATCTCAACAAGATATCATCTAACTAATGTCTTATAATTCTTAATCAGTCCTTCCTGTAAGGTTTTTGCTAAACATATAGCTGTTCTCTGACTTATCATACGATATCATATTTTCCAAACCTCTGTCGAGTATTTACGTTGAATGAAATTTCAAATGCTACTAGTTCCTGTCATAACCGAATTAACAGTTCTGTGAGAATGGTATATCTTTGACAACTATCCATTTGTCTCCTGATAATATAGTTTCCTTCTTCAAGAAAAATCATACCCATCTTATTCTCTAGCAGAACAATACTTACATTTTTTCCAGCAATATTTCTAAACATCAATAGCACAATGATCTTGGAGAACCTGTAGATATGTCTACTATTCGTTTGCATAAAAATAATTGTCTCATACACTATCTTTTCACATATTTGAGTTAACACTAACTACATCATCATGTTTAGGTCTGTGTACAATCGCTCATTTCTCTGTAGGTGTAGGAATCATTTCTCGCTGACCTCGTACAGGACCACATGGTATAAAGTTATAATCGTGGGTAATTGTATCACCTTGTGTCATCGCTGGGGTACCTGAAACATTATCTTCAAGTACTGAAACACTAACATCATTATCAACAGTACTACTTGAGTCATCTGTTATGATAACTTCATCACATAATATGTTATTAGCATCCTCTAACTCTGGTATTTCTAGCTGCCTTAGTTATTTCTTCCTCATCACAAGATAAATCAAGCTCACTTGAATCTTCAGTTTTTATTTCTAGATTCTCATCTTGATTATCTGCCTAGGTTTCATCAGTTGTAGTTCATACTAGTAAGGTTTATATCTTTTTACCTTCTTTAATGTATTAACATATATCAACTGTGTACTCTTCCCATAAGCTTTTAAATCTGGTGAATCATTTGTTTAAGAACTCTTAAAGGACCTTTTCAAAATTTTCAAGTTTAGTGTTTCCTTTCTTAATAGGGGTATGTAACAATATCTTATCCCCTGGTTTTATGTCACTAGTTTTAGTGTTCTTATTTGTTTGTTTCTCTGTGTGCTCAGTGGCTTTTGTTAAATGTTCATTAGCTAAGTCGAATGCCAACTGCATTAAATGTAGATCTAGCATGGACAGGTGGTTAAATCACTCGACTCATAATCTGAGAGTCGTGGGTTCGAATCACCGTCACACCAAACATGCTTGCCCTTTCAGCCATAGGAACATTATAATGTGATGGTCAATCTCACTATTCAATGATAAAAGAGTAGCCTAAAAGTTGGTGGTGGGTGGTGATGACTAGCTGCCTTCTCTCTAGTCTTAAATTGATAAATTAGGGATAGCTAGTGCAGATAACCCTCGTGTGGCTTTGCGTAAAATTAAAAAAAACAAACAAATCAACATTCACTGTAATAGTTCTGCCTTGTAATTATAATGTTATGCATAATTCACTTTCCTAGGAGTTAATGTAATGGAAAGAATGGTCTTTCTTGAGTAAACTTATTTTCATCTGTTCTGTATACTAATGAAGGTAAAGAAACCTGCTCATCCCACATTTTCTGATCTTTTTCACAGTATTGAGAGATCATATGTAATAAATTTCTATTGAATCTTTCCACTAACCCATTAACAGTTGGATGAAAAGCAAGTTACAAATGTCCTACAATAACTTAGAAATTAAGTTACACCTTTATCTGTTAGTAAATATTGGGGTATACTATGCCTAACTACTATGTTATTTACAGATGCCTTAGTGATCATTTCTTCTTTTCGATCAAGCAAGCATATTGCTTCTAGAAATCTAGTTGAGTAATTTGCAACTAATGACATATATTTGTTTTCTGCATGTGATGTGTGAAACAGACCTAAAATATACATAGCTATTAATTAAAAAGGCATGGTTAAACTTAGCATTTGTTGTGTGGGGGTGTTTTTAAAGTACAGTCTTGTCTTTGACATTTATTGCACGAATTGCAATAATCTTTATTGTTATTTTGCATATTTAATCAAAATAAGCTTTTATTTATCCTACTATATGTTTTTGCAAGAGCTAAATGTGTTCCAAATGGCGTGATATGAAATGTTTTCATAATTGTAAATTTTAAACTGTGGTACAGTAAAGATCTGTCATTATCAGTGCTTTTACATATCTGATTCTAATGTGTATTCTGTATCTTCTCCCTGTAATACATTGTTCCTTAAGTTATTTATTACTCGTATTTCTTTTGCTCGCTAATTGTATGATCAAAATACCAAATTACTTCTAAATTGTCCTCATTTTCTGTTTTTATTTTTCTTACTTTGTTACTAGACTGTTTTTCTTTAGTTTTTGGATTTCCTTCTATAATTCTACTCAGAGCTTCTACATTAGAATGTTTTCTATCTGGTCTGTGTTTTATTTAAATATCATAATCCTGGAATAATAATGACAATTTGGCTAGCCTAGAGGTGGAATCTTTTAATGTCATTAACCATCTTAATATTGCCTGATCTGTAATGATGGTGAACTTCCTACCACACAGATAACAATAGAAAGTTTTACTTCCATGCATTCTTGTTCTGAGACTGAATAATTTATTTCAGCTTTCCATAACTGTCCACTCTGATATGTTATAGGATGTTCTTTTCAATTTTCATTTAATTGTGATAATACTGTACCTATAGCAAAACCTCAAGTATTTGTGCTTAGGATAAATAATTTATTTACTTAAATCTGGGTAGCTAAATTTGGTACCTTTAATAAAGCATCTCTTAATTTCTCAAGTGCTTCCTGTGTTTTATCTGTCTAGTGAAATTCTTTTTTTCTTGATTACCTCAGTTAAGAGTTTTGCCAACAATGCAAAATGTAGTATAAACTTTCTGTCAAATACTAGAAGTGCATGAATATCTCTTACTGTTTTTGGCACTGGATAATTCTTACAAACCTCTTCACTTTTAGGACAAGGTTTTAAACCATCTGCAGTTGCCAAATGACCTAGATATTCTACTGTTATTCAAAAACTGACATTTACTTGGCTTTATCTACAAGTTTGCTTCTTGGAATCTATCAAATACATACCTTAACCATTCTAAGTGTTCTTCAGAACTTGCAGTGAACACTGTAATATCATCTGAGTAGCAAAAGGATTATGAATCTTGCAACCATGATAACAGAAAATCCATTAATCTTTTGAATGTTGAAGGAACACTATATAAACCAAAGGATATTCTAATAAACTGATACTTACCTGAAGGCAACACAAAAGCAGTTTTAACTTAATCTTCCTCTTCTGTTTCTACCTGCTAATATCCACTTTGTAAATCAATAGATAAAAAGTAGTTACTATTACATAACCTATCTAGTGTCTTTTGGATACTAGATAATGTATAAGTGTCTTTGACTGTTACTCCATTTACTTTCTTAAAATCTACATAGAGCCTTATTTTTCCATCCTTCTTTGGAACTAATACAGTTGGGGATGGATATGGACTACTGCTGTCCTCTATTACTCCATGTTTGACCATCTGTTTTACACACTTTTGTAATTCAACTCTGTGCTCCTCAGGCACTATATAGAGTCTCTGTGCTATAGGTTTATTGTCATTCAACACAATTCTGTTTAACTTTATTTGTATGACCATTCTGTTTACCTTCTTCTACAAATGTATTTCTATGCACTTCTAACAGTGTTATAAAACCTTGTTTATGCTCTATTTACACATTTCCTAAGATAGAGTCCCAATCTATCTTACTTTTTGTGCCTGTCTGTTAGTGTTCTTAACATTATGCTGTCCTTCTCTGTTGCTAATGCCAACAAGAAGTGTGGAGTCATTTGGGGGGTTTGAATTATTATTTCCCTGTTTTAAAGGTTGCATTTTTTATCATATTCTACCGTATTCTATTATCACTTACTGTACTCTTGTTTTCATACCGTTATCACTTCTTGTTAGGGTTGCATTTCTCCATGCATTCTTATTCAATGGATTTCTTTATGAATACCTCTTATCTTTACCTCTGACCTTGTCATGTATTGTTAAGTTTTAGGAATTCAGTTTTTTTGTAGTTTGATGGAACACCTTTATACCTATATTAATAAATATATCCAACATCTAAGCACGTGCTCCATACTCCCACACTCAATTATCCAACTGCCTTCAAGCATGTGGTCAGCTACCGGTCAGTAACCCTTTTTTTCTTTGTGAACCTGACGATGACCAAATATGGTTGAAACGTTGTTCACTCCTCTTTCTCTGCCCATACCAGCCATTTTTAAATATATAATTTTCTTTACAAGTGGGTTTTCTCATCATTGTGGATAATTTACATGATTGCTAGCTGTATTACTAAGTAAACCTCATAATTAGATTTTACTGTGTTTTGAATCATTATTTCATTTAGTTACCTGTATACTCTATGTAATTTATTTCCCAATTCTTGCAACTTGTGCCCAAATGCTTGAACTGACTTACCTTGCTATTGAGTTAAATTACTTGTGTCAAAATTGTATTTGGTATTTTTCACTTTCTGTATTCCTCTGTTAATCTCTGTGCTAAAAACTGAAAGTCTGATTCTCACACAGTTCATCATAAGCTTTAATAAAATGTTTTGCTTCTCCTGTGGTTCTTAGTTTCAAAATATTTGGATATTCTGACAGCTACATTCAAAGTATCCTATAACTTTTGACATCCTCATCGAGCCCATTAAATGCATAGTTCCAGGTGCACTTAATTGTGCTGGTTAATCTGCTGCAGCTTTAACATTACCCTCATCTGTAAAAGTATCTACACCAGCAGTAGCCACATTCACTTATTTAAACTTACATATTACTTAAAGTACTTATAGTACCTTCGGCTAACTTTTTTTACTTTTACTCCTTTCTTTACTCTAACCAACCTGTCATTAGTTGCTCCAAATCTGTGCCAGTTGTGATGGGCAGGCCAGGTAGGCTAGCTATTGGAGTTTGAACTATTACTACCAGTCACAAATTATTTATATTAAATTGAGGAATGTAATGGTGAATGAAGCACACAAGTACTAATTTGAGAAAATCTGCAGTTAAAGTAAAGATGTGACTCTGATACTTTATAGAGACATTTGAAGTTAGCATAAACAGGAACGTTTTTTAACATATCTCTCTTCTGAGTCAATCATTAGTGTACAGTTATTTTTATGCCCTTGTGAATGTATATCCTTATTGCCTTTATGTGCTCAATACTTGAAACACATTTGAAACACCCAGAAATACCACAGAGTTGAAACATTGACCTCCTATCGATTACACCGTGTAATACAAATTTTGTTTCTGGATAGTATATGTTATTTCTTAACTGCGTATGTTGTAAAAGTACAGAAAATGGCCATTATTCCTTTCAAACTTTGCTTTTGTGACCTGGATAATGAAATTTAAAAATTAATCTATTTTCTATGTAAAAATGAGCAAATTTGCACATTGTTATTTACACAAGGTTTAAATAAAATAACATATGAATCAAGATTTACATGTATTTATGCTAAAGATATACAAAAATGTTTAGAAGTGAGTAGTTTTTTGAGGTTTGCAACTGTAATGTAAATCACTTTCACATATCACCCCAAATGTAGTCTCCCATCATGTTTTTGTCATATGCTCCCAGGCCACAAGCAAGTTTGAAGAGAAAAATAGGTCTTTTCCATTCACTTTACACATTAGCAATTGGGAAATAACACTTTCTGCCCAGGAACAAGAAAAGGTAAAAATATTGCTACATAGTGCTATGTATCTATAAGCCTATAGCTAACTTGAGATGGATATAACCAGTTGAGATTAGAGAGTACAGAAGACCTAGCTACCATGAGAAAAATGGGAAAATCCATGAATTATATAGAGCTTAATAATAAAAACTGCAATAAAAAGTTTGAGTTTTCATCAGTAAGAATGAAATAACAGTAAATAAAATAAGGCTACTTTTGCATCTCTCCAAGTTGGTACAAACTATGAGTATGAAAGACAACACACATCATAGGTGTGTTTGTAGGTTGTTGACATTCAAGTATTGTGTGCATTTTAGGTATAGTAGTATGTGTGAGAATTCTAATACACACCTAATTTTATTACAGCTTGTACATTACCTGGAGGCCAATGTAATGAAACTTCCCAGAAAACAAGACATAAAATTAGTTGAATATTGATGCAAAATTACCAACTAAATATTAATTGTACTTTTGAATTAATTAAATAAATAAGATACAAATATTATAAATTTCTCATAATTGGATCTTTTTTAGGGTCTTTGTACATCAATATTCTTGTAATTGAATATTTTTTGAGAGCTTATGTTTTTCTGACAAACAATACAGCCTTCTGTACAGCCTTTGATGCAGGTCAGATTGCCCTTAGGACAACCTGGAAGTTTCCTTAAAATTGAGTCCTACTTGTCAGGTATAAGAGATTGTTTAGTATAGGTGTTATTGATTTATTCTGAATATTTCATAAGTGTTTAGTTATTTTATAACAAGAAGGTTAAAAGCAATTTTTTTACAAGTGATAGTTATGACAAGCTTGGTTAAGTTACTCTGTAAGACTTGTACGCTGTGTTTATAATTTATTGATGTCAATGGTATAGAGATTTCAAGAAGCTCTGAGTGATAAATGTGTGAATAGAAGCAATAAAAAAAAGTACAGGAAGGAGAAGTTTAAATGTGAAGTTAATTGTGGAGTAAAAGTTGATATGTTAGAGTGAGAAGAATGTTATCTTGGTAGAGAATGCTCTAAAGTAACTGAACCAGACTGAGTGGACTCTGACAAAGGACAGATGATCTTTGATGTACAGGATACAACTGCGATAAATCAATGACAGTGTAAGTGAACCATATATGTAAAGTCTGGTGATAGAAATAGAGTAAATAAGTTTGACTTATCAACTGAATTCCAAAGCAACTGAATATGTCTAAGTACACTTTTGACAAAAATAAAAACTATATGGTGTTTAAGATATAGCTATGACCTCCATAGTGTTAGGAATATTTGTACATATGTTTCACTTGTTCAAAATATGTTTACCATTTTGAAATTAAGTGAAGTGCACACTGTTGCTTATTTTTTGAATATATTGCTAACAAGTCAGAGATATCTACTTTAGAAGAATTCTTAGTCCAACACACTCGTATATTTAGCTTATATTGCTGTATTTCTACTAAAATAAAGTTTTCTGACATTACTGAAGGACATTCTTACTTTCATCTTATATTTGTTTTCTCATTATTTTAGAGGAACTAATTGACATTTTTATTTAGGCTTGCATTATTTTTGCATTCCAAACTGTTTTGAAGAAAAAACAGTGTATAATATTTAGAGCTGGGCGATTAGTGGTATTTTCTAATTAATTAACTGATGGCCCCATTAATTGATTAATAGTGTTCTTCAAACTATGATACATAAAAGCAATAAAAAACTGTTTGCCTTTCAAGAGTCCAATGAAATCAAAGGCTAGCAGTGAGTACTGCCAAAAAGAGTTGTCTTTCTTTTGGTCAGCAGGTCACACACACAGACACTTTCTTTCGCTGTTTGTCTGTCTGACAGTGGATGTTGCCAGCCAGGTGCTTGTCTACAGGTTAGCAACTAACAATTAGTAACAATGGTAGATAGTCTTAGTAGCTTTGCATAATAAAAACAAGGAAGGTGAGCTTGGTGGTAATATTTCAATTACTGTGTAGTTGAAATAATCAACAATAGTAATACTCAAAAACCTTTAATTGTGATTAGTTTATAATATTTGTGGCAGTCAGTTTAACCTTAGGTCTGATTAATTAAATATTGAAGTAACTGAAAATAGAAATGCTGCTTAACTGTTTGTATCACTAAGAGCTATTACCTCACGTGTAACTGCCATGGATGTACCTGCCAAAGAGTCTTGAAGAAACTCAAATGCCTATACGTGTCTGCATATATTGTGCCAGCCTGTGACATAATTGTTACAATTCTGTAGTTTTTTGCACTTTAGTATATGATCATAAACTTACTTTCTTCAGTATTGCTTGTGTTCAAACTTGTTTGTTCCCATGCTTTTTGAGTTTCTAGTCAGCTTAGTCAAATAAATACTGCTTTTTTTTTTTCTTAAGTGCTATATTGCTTTTGTTACATCTACTTGTTTGCAACTTTGTTTTTGTACCATATTTCCTCTTTTTCTATATGCTAAGGTTATGAATCAGGTATGAAATATTTTTTTTTTTTTTTTTTTACCTTTATATCATGATGTTTGTTTTACATTGTGTACTTTCTTCTGTTCCAACTCTGTATTGTTTTACATTTTTCTTGTATTCATGCTTTGCTATGGCCTTGGGCCATTGTTCTTTTATATCTTGTGATTCCCAGTCTCTTTATCTTTTCTTTCTACTCAAGATTGCCCTCTTTCTTCTTAAGTATCTGTTCATTTCTGTTTATCTTTACCATACCTTTTTCCTCTCTATATCCACCCTTCTCCTCCTCCTTGAAGCTTTCCATTATAATCCTATTACTTTTAGTGAAGATATCTATTATTTGTTTGCCACTTTGATTTCCATTTCTTCCTCTGCTATATGTTTTGTCCTGGTTTATTTATTTTGTGATCTCCTAGTGTTTGTGTCTGCATCCCTTTCTCTTATATCCAGAACCTTCATCTCTCCCAATTACTTAAGAACCTGATCTTTGTGGTGTTCATAACTTCTTGAACCTGGGCTTAGACTGCTCCTCTGCAATCTTCTGTTGATTTCTTAATTTTATGCTAATTGGTCCATGGGAGCTTCAGATTACTTCTCTCCTGTTTCTGTTTTTGCCTCCCCCCCTCATATGGCTACTTATCACAGCTGTTGATGGTGAAATTTCTTTGGAACTGATTCCACTGCACAACAAAGGTTTTGCTTCTTGAACACAGTTGGGTATTCCTTATAGATTTTTGGCTGCTGATCATGAAAATCACATTCAAATTTGCCCATCACGTACCGTTTTATCGAAATCTTCAGTTTTGTCTTATATTTGTGTCTAAAAATTTTCATTTCTGTAAGAGACCTATGAACAATGTTTTGTGCAGTCTGGGCATGTCCAGGCATGAAAAATCAGGCCAGGTTGGAAGCTGTTCTCTGGAAGTGTGCAGCCCAGGCAGGCCAGAGCCAGCTTGACACTGTCCCAGCAGTCTATAAAAGTGACTTTGCATATGCAGATGCTGCTCATTGGATTATTATAGACCTTATAGTATGTACATATTGTTTCAGAATATAGCATTACCTCAGTAGCACTATAACAAGCATGTTAGATGTTATAGACGTTTTACAGGATGATTGGTGTTGGTCAATATATCTTGTCAATGTCGTAACAGCCACAATACATTCTGTATTTGTGGCAAATTTCTGCTTGTTCATGAGAGATGCTTAATGCCTGCTCTTGTGAAGAAAGCATATCTTCTGTACTTTGGCAGTAAAATTGGTGATCAAGACCAGGAATGAGCACCTCACATTTGTTGTGCAACATGTGCTGTCTGTCTGAGAGCCTGGCTCAGAGGCACTCAAAAGACAATGTCGTTTGCTGTCCCAGTGATATAGCGAGAACAGTAAGACCATGTGATGGACTGTTACTTCTGTTTGACTAACGTGTCTTGTTTTTGGCAAAGTCAATTGAATACCCTAATCTGCCTTCAGCAATGAGACCACTGCCACATGACGACAGTATTCCAATTCTAAAACTACCAGAGGAATGGACCTTAGACGAACCAGATGAAGAAACTGCAATGTAGTGACACTGATCTGGATTTTTAACCATGCTCCTCAGGCGATCTACATCTCATTACACAGTCAGAATTAAATGATCTGGTTTGAGATTTGAGTCTGTCAAAAGCAAAAGCCGAATTGTTAGGTTAAAGACTGCAGGAACGGTGTTTACTGTCACCAGGTACAAAAATTTCTGATTTTCGAAGCCGCCAAGATGATATAACCAAATTCTTTGCACAAATTAACAGTCTCTGTTTCTGTGTTGACATCAAAGGATTGTTCTCTACTTTGGGTTGTGACCATGACCCGCAAGAGTGGCGTCTTTTTATTGATTCTTCATTGTTAAGCCTCATAGCTGTTCTGTTACACAATGCCAACGTTCACCCTTCAATACCTGTTGGTTATGTAGCACACATGAAAGAAACCTATGAGAACATGGAAATGTTGCTGAACCACATCCAGTACAGCAAGTACAACTGGAATATCTGTGGAGATCTGAAAGTCATTGCTCTGTTACTGGGACTGCAGCTCGGCTATACAATGTACTGTTGTTTCATCTGTGAATGGGACAGTCGTGCCAGAGTTACATTATTCTAGAGAGAGCTGGCTACTCTGTAAAAAGTTAGTTCCAGGACAGAAACATGTGGCACATGAACCACTTGTCTATCCGGCAAAGAATTTTTTGCCTCCTCTTCACATAAAATTGGGACTTATGAAGAATTTCGTGAAAGCAATGAACAAAGAAGGTGAAGGTTTTCGTTATTTAAGACAGATGTTCCCAAGAATAACTGAGGCCAAGATCAAAGAGGGCATTTTTGTTGGCTCTTAGATCAGACATGTTATGAGTGACAAGCGGTTCGAAGATCTGATGGTTGGGCCAGAAAAGATTGCCTGGAAAGCCTTCAAAGACGTTGTTAACAATTTTCTTGGCAATTACAGAGCTTCACATTACATTCAGCTGGTAGACAAACTTCTCAAAGCATACAAAACAATGAAGTGCAACATGTCACTCAAGATTCATTTCTTCCACTCACACTTGGATTTCTTCTCCGCAAATCTCAGTTCTGTTATATTACAGATATAATTATCCAAAATTTACTAAAATAACGCACTAAAAGCACAATTAATAATAAAACAGCATTGTACACGCCATGTATTAACAATTGCAGCATTATATAATATTTTCTAGCCTTACTATAACGTAAAGGACACGGCTTGCATATCTGTGTCTATGTGACCGAAACAATAAGTACACTGCATCACTATCTATTAAATGGCACTACAAACAAAAAATCTAAAAAAATTTCCACTTTGGCATTCTAAATTCAGGTAATTATAAAAATAGTTACGATACAAACAACAAGCCCTTGTTTGTCATAGTAAAAAATATTAAATACTCTTTGTATAACAAGAACCCGACTTTCACTGGAACTAAACCTGACCATTTCACTATATCTTTTTTATTAATATAATTTATAAATATTGTTTTAAGAAATGAAGTTTTAAAAAATTATTTTTTCAATAAGCGGTACCATATTTAATGGATAAAAAGTTACTGTTGTATCAACACAATCAGAACACGTTTACCCTGCAGTTCTTGCTGCTTATTTTGTTTTGGAATTTCGCACAAAGCTACTCGAGGGCTATCTGTGCTAGCCGTCCCTAATTTAGCAGTGTAAGACTAGAGGGAAGGCAGCTAGTCATCACCACCCACCGCCAACTCTTGGGCTACTCTTTTACCAACGAATAGTGGGATTGACCGTCACATTATACACCCCCACGGCTGGGAGGGCGAGCATGTTTAGCGCGACGCGGGCGCGAACCCGCGACCCTCGGATTACGAGTCGCACGCCTTACGCGCTTGGCCATGCCAGGCCAGGAGGGCTACATCAAGATGTTAATGACCATGAAAGTGAGTATCATTATGAAGATTGATACAAAAGATGAGTGATTCTAAGTAGGGGAAGAGAAGTGTGGAGCAGCTTTGATGGTTTTCCTGTTATTTATTATGTTTTGATCTTTGTTTTCCTTTGGAATCTTGGAAGCTCTATCTATTTATTTTAATATTATATAACAGTCACGGCCTGATATAAATGTTATGGTAGAGAGTTAATGTTTTTCTTAAAGGATACACAATTCTATAAATCTGTCAACATCCGGGGATTCTGATATATAGGGAGTACATTCAAAGGTTAAGCTATTGGTTGGAAAGAAAAGAAAACAAACCTGAAACTCTTTATAGTTTTATCATCAATGTTCAGATGTAAAATACGTTAAGGAGTGGTATTTGAAGTAATTGATAAAAATCTAAATAATTTCAAATGCGACAAACGCCAGAATATTTTTTTTAATTTCTATCTTACCACTCTTAAAAAGATAGAATTGTTTACAAAGTAAAAAACAACAAATATTTCACTAAAAATGTAAATATTTTCCAAGTTTTCTAGATACTCATATGCTTATTTTTCTTCAAATTTCAAAATAGTTTTTACCATTTATATATGTAAAACCTACTGGTATGGATAGAGAAAGCTCGATGTAGTGGTCATCGTCAGGTTCACAAAGAAAGAAAGAGGTAACTGACCACATGTTTGAAGCGCTTGTGTAATGAAGTGTAGGAATGTAAAGGGCGTGCTAAATGTTTGATAATATTTATTAATATCAGTATAAATGTGTTCCTATTTATTGGTTTATTTTAGGCTTGAATTGTTGCATAAGTTAGGTTTCTTTAATTTTATGTTTGTTTCTTTATTTAGTGTTTGGGTGTTTTCTATGGTTTTGTTGTGTTTATTTGATTTGCAGTGTTTAAAATGTGTGAAGGTCACTTTTGTGTTCTTTGAATCTGGTTTCCATTTTTCTACTTGTTTCTCCAATATAGAAGTGGCAGTTATCACACTGCATTTTATAAATAATTTTGGTGTGGTGTTTGTCGGTGTAGTTTTTACATAGTATAGACCTTACTTTTGTGCCTGGTTTTTGAATAAATTTGGTGTTAACTGGAATGTCATATTTTGTTACTAGTTTGTGCAAAATGGTTATTTTTATGCTGATGTCTGGAATATATGGTATGTAGCAGTATATGGTTTCGTGATTTTTTGATTCGTGAGATATATTTACTTTTGTTTGTTGATTTTGCCTTTTGTCTAGATGTGTGCATATAATGTTTTCTATGGTTTGTGGAAAAAACTTATTGATAATGATGAAGTATTGTTTTATTTTGTCTGAGTCGTTGTTAATTGTTTTAACCACTATTATTTTAACGTCTGTGTTATTTAATTATTGTTTCAACATATTTATATACAAAGCTATTACTCAACAATAACCATTATTCTTCCAACAACTGTATGATTAGGAGTACGAGTGTCTTAACCACCTGACCATGCTGGACCTATTCATTTGAGAAGTAGCCAGGTGGGTTAATAAGGGGTTCGATTCGTAATCTGAAGGTTGCAGGTTCGAATCCCCGTCGCACCAAACTTACTCGCCCTTTCAGTCGTGCGATCGTTATCATGTTTCGGTCAATGATAAGTGTTAACAACAGGTAGAGTTTATGTTGGGTAGGTTTAACTTAAATATCAATGATAGGTTTTAAAAAGAAGTAAGAAAGTGAAATTTAAGAAATTTCTGCCCTGAATACGAATGGCCACTATTAACAACTAATGAAATTTGTTAGGATAACAACCTGAATGTCAGTGATAAGTGTTTTACGTCAGAATGGAGTGACGTTGTTTAGGTTGATAGTAGAAAAACCAAAATCAAATTTTAACTCAGTGAAAGAGCAGAGTTGGCCAGATTGTATATTAAACATACACGACTAATTTGCAAAATACGATTAGAGAATTTAGTTTTTAAATGTTCGCCTGATGAACTAACTTATAGAAACAAGGGGAGAAGTTATTTTTTAAATGTTCACCTGGTGGACTAATTTATAAAAACATGAAGAGAAGTTATTTTTTAAATGTTCACATGGTAGACTAATTTATATATAAAAAAAGCAATTAAAGTCCCCTTTATCTCTACTGTTTCCACCGTAGATAATCAAATTCCAAATTTTAGAGCTGTTAATTTAAAGACTTATAACTCCCCTACGGGTGGGGAAAAAATAAAAGAACGAAACTTTAGAAAACATCCATACTTTCATAGAAAGATGTTTATAATCATATCAGTCATTATCAACCTTATAAATCAAGATTTTTTCTCTTATATCACAAACTACAGACGAAAGTTCCAATTAGAACAAGAAAAGCCTGTTTATGTGATCTATTAGCTTCTCAATCACATCCTTGTTGGCAATCAAGATTTTTTTTGTTGAAATAGATATTGTACTTGTACCAAGTTTATTGTGTTTTCGAATTTTGCCCAAAGCTACACGAGAGCTGTCTGCGCCGAGTGTCCCTAATTTAGCAGTTTAAGACCAGAGGGAAGGCAGGTAGTCGTCACCACTCACAGCCAAATCTTGGGCTACTCTTTTACAAACAAATAATTGGATTGACCATCACTTTATAGCACCCTCACGGCTGAAATGGCAAGCATGCTTGGCATGACGGGAATTCGAACCCCCAAGTCTCAGATTACGAGTCAAGCTCCCTAACCACCTAGCCGTGTCGAGTCGTTTGTACCACATACTGAGGTATGTTATGTGTTAAAATATCTTATAAAAAAACAAAAAAACATGACTTATGATAGAATGTGAAGTTAAATGAAGCTACTGATGCACTTGCAAATAAGGTAGATTATGGTCCGTCTCTGTTATACGGAAATACGTCATCAGGGTTACATAAATAACTCGAACGTCAGTGTTTGGTTTTATTTCACATTATTATTTTTAATAAACTTCTGCTGTAGTATACTTAGATCAACCCAGACACCTTAAATCGCGTGTCTTTGACGAGTTCTATTTCAGCACCGGAAGTTATAAAGTTCATAATGATGACGTACTTCCGCGTAGCATCAGACAAAATTTCAACACAGTGTACTACTTTTTGGTAGTGTTAAAATTTTATCTCAAAGTATATAAATTGTATATAAATCCATACAATTTTTATCTAAACATAGCCATCATTGATTTTGAACTGCAAAACTAAGAAGAAGGCAACTACTACGCAGTCAACAACACGCACCGTCAACATTTAAACTACTCCTCTCTAATTGAATAGTACACCTACGGCTTTGGGATTCACAGTGCATAGTAATATTGTAAGGCACTAAGATCCATCGGAAAAAAATATAACTATAGGATATTTTCTGTTTAGGATTTCTGATTTTGAACTCCATTGCAACAGAGATACATATTTACGAAATGGGCAAAACATATTTATTGTATTCATCTTTATAAAATATTAACTCACTTGGAAATATTCTCATTGATCATTGTGGCAATTTATTGAACAGTGACTGACGTAATACAGTCACTTTTCTCTTTACTTTCACTTGTAAGTTCTTAAAAATGCTATCATTTCCACACTTGAAGACTCCTGAACAAAAAAATGATAAAATCTATGCCATCACTTATCATGTCACATAGTGGTGCAGTGTAGGAACATCTTAGACTGGTTTCTTTTTATCACCAAATTGATGAGGTATTAATGGGATCGAAATGAGCTCTGAGCTTAGCTAATGTTTTCCTGTGTTGTCATGAAAAATTGTAGTTACACCTGTCTTGATCATTTCAAATCAGTTCTTTATAGAAAATGTAAATAGATATTTTTGTACCCTTCAAAAATAAATGACAGAAGCAAAATTGTTTATCATATCTGAATTAAAGACAACAGAAAATAAAGTTAAATACTGAAGAAGGAACAGACTTCATTACCTTTATTACATCTACAAGTTTCGAGAAGAGGAAGACATTACATGTATCACGTTATCTTAAATCAAATTTATCAGTTTTATATTTTAATTACTGCAGGTTTATTACTCATGTTTTCATACATCATTTTTGCTGCTTTACAGGGCCGATTCCATTATAAAGCTCATTAACAAAATCCTGACAAATTATTGCTGATGGTAAACAATTTGATATTACAGTTCACTGAGATTGGTATTGAATTTTCAAGTATATATAACTTCTTCAAAATAAAAGATTCAATTTTACCACTGGGAATCGCACGTTTAGAAATTCACTTGTACTCGTTGCAAACAGGTCAATGTTGGATCTATGATATTTGAACTAGGAACACAAATTAAAGTACATCTTAATGTAAATAAAGGAAATAGTTTGGCATTTACCTATACATCTACTGTTACAAGATGTAATTGAAAAGTCTTAAACATTCTTTGGAGAAAGGATTCTTCACTGTTCAGACAATTAAAACCAGAACGAAGTGAAACTTCTCTTATTCTATACGTAATATATTGCGAGACATTAGTAGTTATAGTATTAATACTACAAATAAGCACTAATCAGAACAATAACCAAGTAATATAACTATCTGATTTTGATCATATAACATTTCAGGATACACAGAACAGGTGACACAACGAAAATACGGACGATTACTATATATTACAGAATCTCCGACAGGACTCCGGTGATTTAAGCCTAAACTCTGATGCACTGCTGATCGAATAGGACCATAGGATATTTGTTTTATTTTATTTTAAATAATAAAACTGTTTATTTAGATGTTGTTGTGGGTTGAAGTGAATTAGTTTACATCCTATGATATGATACAAATCAACATTTGTTAAGATCAATCAGATTTTGTATTTATTTTCAAGTGTAAGAAGTTGGAAGTGTAAGAACTGATTTTTTCTTTATTTTACATCGGTTAAAAAAAGACAAGTTTCTTCAATAAAAATGTCAATCGAAACAGAATATCGAAAGTGTTTGGATAAAATAAATTGAAAAGTTCCCAGGTACGACAGTAACATACATAGTAAAATTATAAATTCGTAAAATCAAATATCATGCTTTTAAATTCTGTCCACTCATTTCTGGAGAAAAACGCCGGAAATTCAAAATCCATCCAGTTCCTGTGATCAGCTAACACATTACGTTATTCGAAATTACGATCCTACAGTCAGCATCAAATGTTCTCATGAAATTTTCTCACTAAAATTAGTTGCATCCAGCTCTAACCTCTTTCTATAATCATGTATGCTACTATTTTGTGTTTATAAGTTATAAATCACTATAACGAACTAATATATTAATATATTTATTTGTATATCGAGTTAGTGGTTATATTAAAATCTTATTTTAATTTTAATTAAAAACGTATAGATCTATATTTGTTTCAACCAAAAGAGCAGGAACATGTCAGGAGAAGGTACACCTAACGTCGTTGGGGCCAATTTAACCATTGTACATTTTCCTCACCTTAACTACAACTACTATAGTAGTGAGCAAGATATCGTGCAATTAATAATTTTCAATATAGCTATGATGATAAATAAAATTACAAAAAATGTTCCGGAACATGTGAGTTTATTCTTTATTTCTAACCTTCCGTCATTGCGACGAATTTTCCCACTTAACGTTACAAA
Organism: Tachypleus tridentatus; assembly: GCF_004210375.1. Classification (NCBI taxonomy): domain Eukaryota; kingdom Metazoa; phylum Arthropoda; class Merostomata; order Xiphosura; family Limulidae; genus Tachypleus; species Tachypleus tridentatus. The sequence goes on along the minus strand of NW_027467782.1, from coordinate 28,466,742 downwards.
AACTGTAATTTGTGTGTGATAGTGACAATATATATATAATGTTGGTAGCCAACGTTTTTTCGCAATTTCCAAAATTATCCTGATTAAGAATTTTCACGTTAAACTTGTTATGTATTTTAACCCCCTCACAGGCAAAGTCATTTTCCCCTTTTACTTGATTATAACGCCTTTCAGGAAATTTAAAAACTTCTAGTCTTGTTGGGTAAAAGTCTCTAACATGCTTTATAGATCACTTACGTACTTTTCTCTCATGTCACAATATAATGTTAAAACATCTGTTGCAACCTTTATGTTTTTGAGATCCTACAGAATACATCATTCTTCAACACCAAATTTAGAAATTCAAATCATCAAATTTTCAAATATTTACAATATTTCATTTGCAATTAGGATAGGATTTTGGAATCAGAAGTAAACATGCATTATTTGAGGACTCTAGAAACATTAAACTCGTAAGCCCCCTCTAGGGTATAAGGAAACGGAGTAGTTAATTAACCTGATTAGTTATATTTGCATATTAATTAATTCAATTTAGATATTAGGTATACATCAATAATTCAATTAATTATTCAACATTTAATTTAAAAAGTATTAATTAGTTAATTATTAATTTACATGGTATGTTATGATAGATAATTACAGGAAATGATGTCAATTATTGACAGTAATTATAGCGTTGAACCAGTTTTACATGAACCAACCATATCTAATTACACTACAACAATTAGTTGAATATTTGCTGATGTGTATCGATGTTTTTTTTTTAATATGCATGAATTATATTCTGTTCAAAAATAAGAAAGGAGGACACTAGTAAAATCCTTCAAGAAACTTTCAAAACAAGGTCGAACACACTCTAAACTTTTCTTAGTGACGCTGGAACATAACCTTTCTGATCATGTGTTCTAACGTCATCTCTAGGAACAAGAAATCAACTTCTTTACAACACATAAAATAAAGTGTTTATGGTTGAACGTTTTAAGAACACTCTTAAAATTAAAATATGTGCTGCTGTGTTATTCATTACGAAATATACAAATACATCACAGTATTGAAAAAATGTAGTCGGTCACGTTTCTTGTCGCGGAGGGCTTTATTTTTCTACATTCTGAGGATTGTTTGTTTGTTTGGGAATTTCGCACAAAGCTACTCGAGGGCTATCTGCTAGCCGTCCCTAATTTAGCAGTGTAAGACTAGAGGGAAGGCAGCTAGTCATCACCACCCACCGTCAACTCTTAGGCTACCCTTTTACCAACGAATAGTGGGATTGACCGTAACATTATAACGCCCCCACGGCTGAAAGGGAGATCAAGTTTTTGAGATAGGGATTCAAATCCATCATCCTCAAATTTGGAGTCATTAGTATCGTAAATTTCATACTTATTAACATTTAATTAACTCCTCAATTAAAATTTCCCAGTATTTCAAATTATAATACGTAACAATATATCACATGTTAGTATTGCTATATAAGTTTTACTCTAATATGAGAACAACAATTGAAATTTATGCATTGTTAGACGCACGTTACCACAGACTCGAGAGATAGAACACTACAGGTAATAAATATTCTAATGTCAAATAGTTGTGTATATTAACCCTAATGAGAAGTAAATGCGAAAGTTTGTGAAATTTTAAAATACCTTAATATGTGTGTACTTATATATATAGTTACATCTCTAATTTTAAGGTCGTTTTATTTTCTAAAGTCAAATAAATTCAAGGTTACTGCTGTTCGCTTATTTGAAATTAGTAAAATAAATTAACTAATATTGTTTAGATATAAAAGCAGTATCATAGCATATTATTGCAATAAATAGTGTCTACCCCACAACAATACGCTCTTATTATCTCTCAGCAACAGATTTGTGCAGAGTGAGTTCAATTTGAAATATTTCGAATGCTAGAAAGAAAAATTTAACATGTTCCCAAATGTTCATACAAAACAGACATCCAGGATATTATATTTCCGAAAAATGCTTCATCAAAAGGAAAAATATATGATTTAGATAAGAACAACAACACTTCAACTTTTTGTACGCTGAAGTATAATTCACAACGGCGGGCCTTTATATGGAAATTCACCAACACAGGTAAAAAACCCAATTCTTCCTATATTAAATCTATTAGGAACCAGCAGAGTTTTAACCAACCTGACAATTAAAATCAATAATGATTATATTCTCATGATTTTAGTTTGGTCTGATTGTGCGTCCCGTTGTAATACACATATGTAACGGCCCCAGTGAAACACAATCGTCTTTGACGACATACACTAGAAATCGGTGTTTAATAAAATAATTTATGCGAATAAATCATACAGTTTGGTGATACTATCATTAAGTTTATCTATATATATTTCAGGAACTGGAAAATTTCAGAATGAACTACCAATGGAGAAGCAAGATCGAAACAGTGAAGGCGAAATGTTCAACAATACGATAAAGAATACTGTTATGTATGTGACATTATTAGCCAATCAACACTTAGTATTTTGTATGTGCGAAGCTATTCTAAATAAAGTACAGGAAGCTGTGGCACGTCTGAGTTTTGTTGTTACTCGATAACAAGTGTTTTATGAGAATCCAAAGACATAACATGGTTGTCAGAAGTGGAAGTTTTATTTAAATTGTGCCTTAGAAGCGACACACAGTCAAGATAAATACAAACTTTACGTTCACAAACTGTAAATTGACATAATCGTACGAGATACGATTCTGGCGGAAACACACGTGTTCTACCCAGAAAAATGGCGGAGGCAAGTTTCAAGCCACCTGTTTTTAATGACAAGACGAATGCTAGTGCGGCATGGAAGAATCTCAAACAAGATTTGCGGATTTTCTTCATGGCATCAGGGTTATCAGAGGCAACAGAAGAACGTAAAGTGTCTATATTGTTGTACACACTCGGGTCGAAATACACGACAGTTTTCGACAATTTTGGACTGACAGAAGTTCAACAGAAGAACTATAAACATGTAATCAGAGAATTTGACAACTATTTTCAGCCAACCAAGGTAACAAAGTTGTACATGAAAAAGTTTGAGGACCGAAAGCAGCAACCAGGTGAGACTGTATCCCAGTATATCAGTGCACTTGGAGAGATAGCACAGAACTGTGAGTATGGTGATACTCTCGAACAAGTTTGTTTTGTTTGTTTTTTGGAATTTCGCACAAAGCTACTCGAGGGCTATCTGTGCTAGCCGTCCCTAATTTAGCAGTGTAAGACTAGAGGGAAGGCAGCTAGTCATCACCACCCACCGCCAACTCTTGGGCTACTCTTTTACCAACGAATAGTGGGATTGACCGTCACATTATACACCCCCACGGCTGGGAGGGCGAGCATGTTCAGCGCGACCCTCGGATTACGAGTCGCACGCCTTACGCGTTTGGCCATGCCGGGCCAACTCTCGAACAACAGTTGTGTAAACAAATCAGCGTAGGCGTCAGTGATCGAGCATCAAGAGATAGACTGTGGTCAGAGGATCTGACACTGAAACAGATTACAGAGAGATGTCATTACCATGAACAGAAACTAGAATCACTGAAGGAAATCGAAGGATCCACAAGTACCGTAACAGATGTAAACTATGTACGTCGAGGTCAAAGCAGAGGTCGTAGTCGCCACAGAAGTCAAGGTTCCAGAAACCAGCAAAGCCGAGGCACACAGGTCTACAGAGGAGCCACGACACGGAGACCGCCACAGAGGAACTGTACTCGGTGTGGAAAACTACCACATCACAGTCAACAAAGATGTCCAGCATTAGAGAAAACTTGTAATTATTGTAAATTAAGAGGTCACTTTGCTGTCATGTGTAGAAATAAGAATAGAAATGTACATTTTGTAAACACATGTGATGATTATTTTCAAGATGTCAATGATTATGGTGATTGTTATGAAATGTGTAATGTAGAGGAAAGTATGAATTCTTTGAATATTTACTCCATTGGTGTAAACAAACCTACTGAGTATTGGTCTGTCATATTAAGTACCCCATATGAACAGGGTAAAGGTGCAGTGCGTATGAAAATAGACACACAGGCAGAGTGTAATATATTGAGTAAACAGTCATTTGATCGCATGGCACCTCATGGTTCATTATCTTTGTCTAAGTCACAGATAACCATAAAACCATTTGGTAATCATAAGATCACACCTGTTGGAAAAACTACATTTACTGTTATTCACAAAAGCAAAATGTATGATATTGATTGTGAAGTTGTTGATGGTGATGTACCTAATCTTCTTGGAGGTGAATCTAGTACTAAGTTGGGGTTAATACAAAAAGTAAATGCAATTAGTACTTATGTACAAGGTAAATACTCGCATGATCGGAGTTCACAACAAAGGCTACCTCCAGGTCCCGAGATTCCCACTGTTCAAAGCCCCCTTCATGAATCAACACAAGTACACCCCCTTCGATTGATAAATCAAATAAGTGTACTAAAACCCAGACTCTTGAGTTCCTAGCCCGGGTTCCTAATATAAACAAAGTGCCACAGAGTATTCGTGACATTTTGATTCAGTATAAAGACAGATTTCCCACAGACAGAGTAGGAAAAATACCGGGAAAATGTACGTTGTCTATTGACCCAGATTACAAAGATGGCCCTGTGTCACAGGCTGCTAGGCCGATTCCTGTAGTGATGAGAGACAGAACCAAAGTACAGTTAGACTTTTTAGAGTCACAAGGGATCATTTCGAAAGTACCAGTTGGTATACCGACACCGTGGTGTAGTCAACTACATGTTGTACACAAGAAAGACGGAAACTCAGTGAGAATTTGCATTGATCCTAAGTTTCTTAATAAAGCACTACTGAGAGAATACCACCCTATCAATACACTAGAGGATGTACTTATCCAGTATTAATGGAAGCAAGTATTTTACTGTGCTAGATGCGAACATGGGATACTAGCAGCTACAGCTCGATGAGAATAGTCAGTTACTCACCGCTTTTAACACTCCGTGGGGTCGTTATATGTACTTATGTTTGCCGATGGGAATTAAGTCGAGTCCTGAATTGTACCAAAGAGCGATGGAAGAAATATTTCAGGAGCATGATCATGTGAATAACATTTTTGACAATATGCTACTCGATACTGTTACACTACCTGAACATTGTAAAGTGCTACGCAACATGTTGGAAACTGCTAGACAAAATGATGTGACATTTCGACTATCAAAATGTTCGTTTGGCCAGCCAGAGGTAGACTACACAGGTCATGTGATCACAGGCAACGGCATCAAAGTTTCTGATGAAAAAGTGCGTGCAATACATGGAATGCATACTCCAACCAATCGCGACGAAGTAAGAACACTGCTCGGAATGGCTACGTACCTGTCCAAATACATACCTAATTATTCTGATTTAACTGAACCTCTACGAGAAGTAGTCAAGAAGAAGACAGAAGAAACGCATGGATTCTATTTTGATGTACCACAGCAGGAGGCGTTTTGAAAGCTCAAGACTGCTCTCAGCCAAGCTCCAGTTCTGAGATATTATGCACTTAATGAACCGTTGACATTGTCATTTGACGCATCACAAGGTGGACTAGGTGTTGTGATATTACAAAACAATCAACCAGTTGTCTATGCATCTAAAACACTAACACAAACAGAAAGAGCGTATGCACAAATAGAGAAAGAACTATTAGCAGTTGTATTTGATTGCAGAAAATTTCATCACTTGTTATATGGCCGAAATGATATCACAGTGGAGAGAGATTGTTTGCCATTGGTCCGTATTCAAGACAAACCATTGGGACAAGTTCCGTTACGACTACAGAAAATGCTTTTAAAACTACAGCCATACAACATCAGGTTAGTCGGAAAACCAGGTAAAGACATACCTATCACAGATGCATTGAGCAGATTTCCAGTGAAAGATGAATATCCTGGCCTGGTAGATGATATGTGAGGTTGTCAAGTTTTTGCAACTGAAGTCGCAAGTTTGTCTGCATTCACCGAAGAAAAGCAACAAGAGCTAAAGATCGCGACAGAAAATGATACAGAATATTGAATTCTCAAAGAACAGATTGTGAAAGGATGGCCCGAAAATCGAGACGAGGTACCACCAGAAGCAAGGCCATTGAGATTTTCGAGAAGAGCTGACAGTATATGATGGTATATTATTCAAAGGAGATAGAGTCATGATACCAAGGTCAATGAGACAAAACATACTGAAACTCGTACATCAAAGCCATCAAGAAGTTGTGAGATCAAAGCAGCTTGCACGTGACATTTTATTTTGGAAAGGAATGAACAAACAAATCGAAGACACTGTCTCAAAATGTACCACATGTCAAACAATGAGAAATGCACAACAAAAAGAACCAATGATCAGCACACCTACACCAACGTTGTCATGGCAATATGTTTCAACAGACTTATTTGAAAACCAAGGAACACATTATCTAGTAGTAGTTGATCATTACAGTGGATATTTGGAGATCAATGAATATGAAAAAGAGATCACATCCGAACAAACAGTTCAGAAGTTGAAGAAACTTTTCGCTACGCATGGCATACCTCAGATTGTGTATTCGGACAATGGTCCACATTATGATGCTAAAGAGTTTAAAGATTTCAGTCAGATCTGGGGATTTAAACACCAAACATTCAGTGCCCGATATCCACAAGCAAATGGACTAACGGAACGTGCAGTTCAGACAGCGAAAAGACTTGTTATAAAATCTCTGAAAGAAAAATCAGACCTGTATTTAGTATTGTTAGACTACAGAATTACACCAAAAGATGCAAAAATTGGATCACCAGTGCAAAGGTGCACGAGTCGTAGAACCAGAACGAGGTTACCGACAAATGAGAAGTTGCTTATTCCACAAGTGATAAAGTGACGTCAGAAATCGACATTCAGAAACAGAAAAGTAAATCAAGATATGATCAGAATTCAAAACCACTGGATCTTGAAAAATGTGTAAGATACAGACATGAAAACAAGTGGATGCCAGCTCAGTTATTAGGGCAAGCTGAGAAACCCCGAAACTACATATTACAAACACCAGCAGGCAGGATGATTTGTAGAAATCGTAGACATTTATTGCAAACAAATGAAGATTATGTCTATCACAGTGCTTGACAGAGATATCTTAGAAGAAAATCACAAGATGATTTGATTGCAGAAGAGTCTGTCCCAGAAAATGTGCTAAATGTCCCTAAAACACCCCCAAGACAAAATATGTCTCAATCAGGGTCACCCAGAGCTAGCCATATATGTGAATCTCCACAATTGAAACAAAGTATTACACATGCTAAAAATAAAAATCAAATGCAAAATATTGCTCCTGCTCAAAAGAGTGAAATTGTAACAAGAACAGGTAGAATTTCTAAAGCTCCTACAAAACTAAGAGATTTTGTTATGTGAATTGTTAAAATGAGCAAGAATGTTACAAGAAAAATGTAATACTTAATGATTGAGAATAAGAGTTGTAAAAGAAAGAATACTTTTGTATTTGTAAGAGTTAAAATACTCTTGTATTTGTGTAGTAATTTGGTAGAATTTTTTTTACTTCATTTTATATATTATTATTTGTTATATCTGATTGATATAATGTGTTATGTAGTTAGTAAAAAAAAAAAAGAGCCCAGTTTTTAATGTTAAAGAAAATCTAATTTTCTGTGTATTTACACTTATCATATTAAAAGAAAATACATTTATCATATTACCAAAATAGACATTAATAACAACATAGTTTATTATCTCTTTTGATGTTATAACTATAAGATATGTAAATCCAAATTTATGTAACAATAGTTAATTGTCTTAATTGTTAAAAAAAAAAAAAAGGGAGATGTTATGTATGTGACATTATTAGCCAATCAGCACTTAGTATTTTGTGTGTGCGAGGCTATTCTAAATAAAGTACAGAAAGCTGCAGCACGTCTGAGTTTTGTTGTTACTCAATAACAAGTGTTTTATGAGAACCCAAAGACATAACAGTTATAGCTGGCAGCTGATTTTTACTCAATATTTAACACATTTACGTGCTGCGTATCTGAAAGCCAGTGTTCAGTTTATTTTGAAATAAATCTCACACATCTCATGATTGTAAGAAATGTTTGGTAGGATAGTCTACAAATGGGAAAAGAACTTTTAAAGAATCTTAAAAATGGGAATTATGTTTGACATGTTTCTCTAATGATTTGATACTGAAAAAAGTTAGTTGTGCATAACTTTTATGAAACATTTAAAATTGTGCCTTTTACTTGTCATATAAGTATTCTACAGGTTGAATTGTATTTGAATAATTAGATAAAATAATTATTAGCTATGTTGTACTGTACATTTTAGGCTCACAATGAATGATACATCATCAGGTTATTATGGGGTATAATTTTCAACAGTTTTTTGTACTTTACATTAAATAAACCCCACTATCTGGTAAATGGTGTAGTTAAATACTTTTCCTTTGCAAAGAGGTTTTAGTGGAATAGTCCATTGCAGTTAATAATAAGATAATGTAATTTACTTTGTTTGTGTGAATAATACATACTTCATGAAAAATATGTTAAGATCCATTTTTTTTCATAATTACAGTCATTAAGTGTTGCTTTTTTTAAATATCATTCATGCTTTTTCATTTATAAATTTGACTGCTCATGGGAGAGATGTAATTAAACATTAAGGGTTTTTTTTTGTCTCTAGCACTATACTGTTTCTGCTTCTGTTTGTTTAATTTGTTTGTTACATGAAATACTAATTTTGAAGGTCCCAAACTTGTAGATGTTTACAGCACTGGAACTACTAGTAAACATTTGTTAATGAAGAAGAATTTTTGTAACATTACTCCTGTTACTGATTGTAAACAGAAGACTTAGTACTCGTGATTTACATATTAATTTATGTTAGTACAAGTATAGTACTATATCATGTTGTTGTTTTTTTAATTCATGGAATACCCATTGTGAATCATATTAGATACTCAAGAGATTCAGACAAATGAAAAAGGTACAGAGCAATATAAAATTCTAACAAAAGATAGCCATGTATAGATAGTGAGTAAAAAACTTTCATGTTTTGTTATTTGTTGTGAAAAAAAGTCAGAGTGGCCTTTTAACTAATATAAAACAATTTGTTAATGATAGTGCAAGTTCCCTTGCACAGGCCTTCAACAGTTACAGAGATTAGTGACAAGGGTTAACATTTTCTGTGACCATCAGTTGTCTTAAGGGTTCAAAATATTTGTAAGCTAATAACCATCATGAAGGGTGGAAATTTCTGATAGGTATCAGCCTCTGTGTTTCTTAAATGTTTTCACAAAAACTCTTAGTTGTTTACAATCCATTTTGTCAGGTTGGACTTCAATGGTCACTTCATGATTCAAACTGCTTACTCTTGAATGTTCAACATTTAGTTGTTTCTTGTCCCAGCCTTTTGTATTACTTTGTTTTGACCACAGGCAATTTTTTTTTCAGAATAGTATGTTACTGTGGACATGAATAATTAGTGTAAATATGTGTATATTGCTTTGATGTTTTGAACTATGAAGTGCTTCTTTATGTTTAGTTTTACACTTCTGGAAACAGCTAAAACCATTTAACTGAATTGGGATTTTAACACCAGTTAAAAAGCTATAAAATTTGATAATATTGTCATGCTTTTGTGTAAATAATAAAAATTTATCAGAGAAACTGACTTTAAAACAAAATAATTATATGTAGATTTCAAATGAAACAAGTCAGAACTGTTTTTGTGTATGTGTTTGGAAAATATTTTATTAATCATTATAAACTTATAACTGCTGCAAAGAAACTGTATAACATACTTATTTTTCTGGTTGTGTTAGATGTTGATGTTTTTCAGTTTGAAGAAATCAAGTTTTGTGGAATGTTTTTTTGTTTAGTAACTAAGAAAGATATTTATCTGCATAGTACGTTGTATGTTTTTTTTTTGTTTGTGGGCTACATTTTTTTTTCCACAAAATAGTTTATTGTAACTATCTGTCCATATCTTTGGTGCTGAGTTTTTGGGAGATAGTTTTCAAGTGACTTTTGTGTACAAACCAAACAATTTCCATACAATCAGTTTATAAATTGATCCTATTTAACAATACCATTTTTTTGCTTGAGTTGTACATGGAGCTATATTTACATGTTTATGTACACAGTATATTTATTATTTGTTTTGGTTTCTGAAAATATTGGATGGATGAATGGATAGAATACATTAAAAGTTAATTGTATACTTAGTGTTGTTTTGTTAGCTGGTGTTTATTTTTAATGTTTTAAACAGTAATTTGTTTGTATTTACCAGTACTATATTATATGAAACTATATTGTTTTATCCAATAACAAAGAAGCATACTTCAATGAGATGTTTTTCTGTTGTCAAATATATTAATCCCAACAGTTATGACAAGTTGAGCAGAATGTGTATTTACTGGGATTCATTGAGTGTTTTCATTCTGCTTTGACTCCTTTTCATTTTGTATGCAAAAATGGAAGAATCTTTAAATGTTATGTTCATATTTCAACAGCAATGTTTGTTACTTTAAAATTCTTATCGTAAGTCCACAAGAAATGGCTGAAGCTCACAACTAAAATTCAAAGTATTCAAAATTATCATTCCTATTTTAAAATTTAATAATTAACTACTTAAGGAAATACAATCATGTAGTTTTCTTTCTTGTAGCACAACTCATCAGATTTTATTGACATGTTGATAGACTTCTACATGTGCACCATTAGTGGCTCTCAGCAGGTTTAACTGATGTTTAATTTCAGTCAATGTTTGCTGCAACATCTCAATATCAGCAGCTCTGACATTTGTTATACTGGTCTTTAGCTCTGAGATGTTTGCTGTAGATGATACATGATGTCCTTAGTAAACCACCTTACATTTTGTGTTATGTTGCACCACAGTTACTGACTTGGTCTATACAAGCTAACCAATGTATTTGTATATTACAAAAAAAACAACCTTTTCTCTGATATAGGATTGTAATCCAATGTTGAAGAACCTTGTTTTTTTGGTTGTTGTTGAATATGCAGTTTTGAAAGAAAGTTGTAGTTATAATAATTTTAATTTTTTTAACAAGATATCATGATGACTCAAGGTTGACTGTGTTTTGCTTTTAATCCCAGGACTCCATAGATTTAGCTGGTTTTAGCAACTCTTTATACTTTCAGTCTCTCATTATAAAATCTGCATGTCTACCTAAGTACCCCAACTTTGCAATGCCTTCGTATATCACTGGATTGAAATGTTATTTTATTTAATAGAGAAATCTATATTCTAATTAAATGTCATTTTTGTGTTAGGATGAAAATGATAATAAAATCAAAGGATTTCGTTTTTAATGTTTACATATGCATTATCACTTCATCTTTATTTCAGTTCTTCATTAATGACATAGGAAAATCATGTTTTTTTAACAGTAATGCTATATTATTCAAAAGATTTGGAAGCTGATTTGAATAGAATAAAGGGAGAATTGATTAATTGTTAAATCATGATTTTTCCAAGTCTTCAATTTATGAAGTTACGTTTAAATGAACAGTTGTATATTTCTGCACAATAATCTTGTTTTGTGTGTACTACATATGTAAAAATAGCCCCTTGTTAAATAAATTTGGTATGAATTCACAGAGCATATGCTTTTCTTGTTAATATTAAGTAGTTAAAAATAATGCACCACAAATCCAGTGGAAGCAACTGTGATAATCTGAAATTTAATTATAACATACAGACTGTGATCTGTGCAAAACTATTGGTGCTGGATTTTGTTTTCTGAAAGACGTGTGTAGCTATTTTTCAAAATTAATTTACAGCGAAAAACATACGCACAAGAAATGATGAAAAGAAAATATTTGTAACTATTGGGTTGAGGAATAATTCATGAGCGTTTTTTCAAGTTAAAAAAATATATTCATAAATGCAACGCTTTCGCAAAATATTTCATGTCATTTGGTAGATAATTTTTTGCTCTAATAGATGGTGTGTTTGATTTTCATATGTCTTTAATTTTTGCTTTCATTTTCAGCTCATTAAATGGAATGTCAAGTGGACAAAATCGAGCATTTTCGACACCATCTGCTTTTCGCATTTAATTTCTTGCAATTTCGTTTAAAGCAATGCATACTATATACCTAGGTATTACATGAAATAAAGTATCATAATAAATGTTTTGGGTGTAATGTGTTCATGCATTGAAGTATTGTATAGTCTTGCATGTAATGCTTGAATGAAATTATTTAAAAACGCTCACGAATTATTCCTCAACCTAATATTATTACTTTGTAAAGTGGCACAGTGGTATGTCTGCAGATTTACAAAGCTCAAAACTGAGCTGTAATACCTGTGGTGGCAAAAGCACAAAGATTGTGTGGTTTTGTGCTTAACTACAGACAATTGCATTATAAAGCAAAATTAAAAGCATTGGCCATCTGTGATTAATGGAAGCGGTGCTTAAATAAAATGTGTAAATAAAATAAAACATGATTGACAGAATCAACAACTTTGAGAACGTTACAAAGCTACAGGAAACTTTCACAACACGTTTTGACTATTACAAAACAATATGTGTGTAGCCTACCAAGCATAAAATGGAAACGAGAATGCAGAGATGTCTGTGCTTCGTGTTATATTTGCTTGGTGGTTCTCTGTGCACAAGGTAAAATAAAATGCAATGCAATTATTCCATGAAACAGTAAATGAGTTCCTTAAACAGAAACTCAACAAGAAGTGATGCTTTAAGCTTAGTTTGTCATATGACTCAATGTGCTACAGTTTTGAATGTTTTTAAATATAATGAAGTGAAATGTAAATTACAGGAAAGTTAGGTATATAATATTTGCATACTTCAACACTCTTGTCCCCTTATTTTAGGCTTGTTTTCAAGAAAACTTTAATTTACATTTATCCCCAATTAACATGTTACAATGCAGCCCATGAAACGACTCGCATATGATGTTCTCATGAAACTAAAAATAATTCTAATAGAAAATAAAAACCCTTGTTCAACTTAAATACAATAAAAGACGTTAAAACTTGCATTAAGTAACATATAAGAAAAAACAAATATTTACAATGCTATAAAAGTGGAAATTCCTTCTAATACAAGAAGTTTAGATCAAATGTAACATGTTGAAATCACAATAGAAACAACAAATTTGAAAAGAAATGTGAAAATGACTGCAAACATCAATATATGAAATAACACCGCCCTGTTGATTGTGCGTTTACCAAGAGTGAAATAGAAGCAATCAACAAATTAAAACTTAAAGCTAAACAGTTAATAATACAGCAATATATATTGTATAACAGAATTAAACTCAATGATTGAACTTCAACAACAATACTAATATTGTAAATACATAAAACATTTAACAAACAAGGAACTTATTTTAAAATACAAGAATTTAACCATGTGTATTATGTACATATGCATAGATATTGAAGAAAAAAAGGCAGTGAAAAATAATAATTTTAAAAGTAGAATAGCTTATTTATATTATTTACACGTGAAAAACAACATTAACTCATAAACGATTAAAGACTTATAAACTTGCAAGGTGTGTTAAAAAAGCTGAACAACAGTGTGTGTGTGTACATATAAGTATATCCATGGAAAAATAAAGGAAATCAAACATAAAAAGCATATATGTACATAAAGTGCTTAAATTAAGTGTTGGTTGGAAGGAAGCAGGATGTGAGTGAAGCACTTGAATATGAAAAAAACCAAACGTAAACCGTGTATAATTTTAGATTACATGTGACTGAAATAGTCATTCTGAATTTTTATAGTTTAATAACTAAATGTGTAATAAACACACAATCTCACATTTTCTTATTGTAGTAGCAGAACAAAAAGTGTATTATAGCTGTGATTGTTTCAGAATTTTGGTTTGGAATGTTTAAAAACGAATGGTGTTCAATTAGGATGTTTTGCAGGTTACACAAAGGAAATTTGACAATTTGTAGTTTATAAAATGTATTTTTAACTTTAATACTATGGTCTACTTTCATCATTTTTATAGTCGTGATCAAGTTCACACAGTAGATCGTTTTTTTCGTCAATATTTTAAAAAGTAATTTAGAGAACTATGCAAGAGTCTGTTGGCTGTGGTTTGTATATTTGTACATAAATTTTCACAATGTACCACAACAGACTTTGTATGCTGCAGTAATTATTAAGTTTGGTATTGATTGTATTTTATTTATGTGTTTTAGTCCTATGCTTAACCATACTGGAAATGCATATTCGATAGTAGGTCGTGAATATGTTTTGTAGATTTTTTATTATGTTGTCTGGTGAGGTTCCTTGGTTTTTGCCAGTTAGATTATTTGCATAACTTGTGCGTTTCCAGTTTTTTTTAAATATGCTGTTTACATGTTTCATCCATGTTAGTTTCGTAGTGAAGGTTAAATCTAACAGGTTTGTTGTGGTCTGGAGAAGTGTTTTGCTCGTGTATAATTTGGAAGGATCTCTTTTATGTTTTGTTTGTGAATGTAACTAATTGATTTTTGGTAAGTTTGGTTTAACACAATATTTCTGACAATATTCTTCTATATTATCTGACAACAGTTGTAGATTTGTCGCTGTTACGGATGGGGTGGGAGCACTTTTTCAGACCACAACATCGTCTGCGAATTGTGATGCATACTCCAAGTTTGGGTGTTTTAAGGGCATATTGATGAACAGAATAGGGCTAATTACCCCTCCTTGGAGAACACCAACCTCTGGAATAAAGGAGAAGGTTCCCCTGATGAAATAATAATCAATGATGTCGAGAAAACCCACTTGTAGAGAAATATATGTTAAAATGGCATAGTCAGGTTCACAAAGGATGACCGGAAGAAGGTCGAAACGTTGTTCGCTCCTCTACGTAAAATATTTTCTCAACCCAAACGAGCCATTTTTTACATATATAAGGTTCCCCTGACATTTATTTTCCAACTTCTATTTTCCAGGACCCCTCGGTGTGGATTCCTGTAGGTGGTGACGGGACCTCCTGGGGAAGGTTCTGTTCTGTCTGAATACCTTCTCTGGGATCTAAACATCCACCCACGTGTTTGCCTGCATGGCAGCCCATGAAGGGGAGGAGAGGATCCTGGTGGTTGAGGGGTCCAACCCTAACACAGCACTTTGGCCTGTACATGGGCGGCCTTTGGGTGGCCCCCCTTGGGTCAATTGGCTGGTCCACTTGGGCTATAGTCAACCAAGTACCAGTGTTGCAAGTTCTCAACGGGTGTTGTGAACATTGTGCCTGATGCTGGTGTTTGGGATATAGTGCCCACGAAACCCTAGTGTTGCTGCATTGTCCTTGCATGACATTGTAGTGCGTCCCCTCGTAGGGCTCCATGGTATGTGGGGTCAGTGGGTACCGAAATTTTTCTTTTTTCCTATGGAATCTCCTTCAAAAAATTTATATAAAATAGTGAAAAAACAGTCAATAGGTAAGCGGCCACGTCATGAAGACTCTGAGCAGCACTCTTCAACATCTGTAACACATGTATATCATTTTCTGATATTACATTCTCTTTCAGAAAAACCTTTAGGGCAATTGTCCCCCTTCTTTATTCAGAAGGGACTAGAGGGTCTTGCTGGCTCTCCAAAGTCAGTAAAGAAGTTTCGATCTGGAGATATACCAGTTGAAACATCTATAACCCACAGTGAACTCCTCTTGAATTCAACAGCAATTGGGGATATACCTATTGAGGTTACCCCTCGTGCTACCTTGAATTCATCACGAGGAGTTATTGTAGCACAGTATTTAAGTTATTTTAAAGTCATATATATATGTAGTGATATAGATGTGGGACGCTGTGGGCTTGAGCACCCACATCTCACTCTCCTGATTTCTAAATTTCTCATGTAAGACTAGCAAATTGGAGGTTAAGGATGAAAAACAGTGTCCCCCATTGCAATATGGGTCCTATTTACAGTCACCTCCAAAACCTAGGATACATTTTTTGATCCCACATTGTAGTTTGTACCCTAGAATCTTTTTTTAAAAAATATGCAGTGTACTTAGCTCAATTTGAATCTGTTTTGTTTATGGCTTGAAAACTTAATGTAACATATAAAATGAAATGAAAATCAGTGTATCAAAAGCAATTGTGGCTACAAACACAGGCTCTCACATTAAAATTATCATGTATTATGTATAACCAAAATTTTAAAAAAGCAAACCTGTAAGAGTGATATGTGAAACTATTCTTAAACCCATAGTGTTATTCAAAATTGTCCTACTACATATAATAGGTATTACCTTAACGTACACTCAACAGAATGTAAAATTAAAATTACAGGAGAATTAACTAATACACTGCTGGCCAAAATCTTAAAATCAATTAACATAAAGAAAAAATATATACATTTTGTGTTGTTACACTCAACCACTAATTTGAGTAAAAGTTCAAAAGACGAAAAATAAGAAAAGGGAAAATAAAATTACAATTTTTAGCATTTAATAGGGAAACTGTGAACACTATGAAATTAGTCTAAATACCAACTGGCCAAAAGTTTAAGACCATACCAAAAAGAAGTCCTAAGCAGGGTAGAAAATGCCTAACAAGAGATCTTAGTAGTGAGTTGCATTGAGAACAACTGCAAACATTCGCTTTGGCATGGTCAATATAAGCATTTGCAGAAGGCTGACTGGAATGTTATTCCAAGTGGTGAAGATGGCTTCACAAAGACCATGTACTGTTTGGAATTGATGTCCATTTTTATAGACTTTCCTTACCATCCACCCCCAAACATTTTCAATGGGGTTCAGTTTGGGCGAATACACTGGATAGTCCAAAAGAATCATGTTATTTGCCATGAAAAAGTCCTTTGTCCTGTGGGCATTGTGGATTGCAGATCCAGTCATTTCCACACAAGTTAGGGCCTTCAGTCAATAAAGATGCTCTCTTCACCATGCCAATGTAGCCAGCTGCTATTTGATGCCCCTATATAACCTGAAGCTCCATTGTTCCATGGAAGGAGAAAGCACCCCAGATCATGATGGAACCTCCTCCACTGTGTCGTGTAGAAAATGTCTCATGTGGGATATCCTTATCATGCCAGCAACGTTGGAAGCCATCTGTACCATTCAGGATAAATTTTTTCTCATCAGAGAACAAAATCTTTGTCCACTTTTCTACATCCCATGTTTGGTGCTTCTCAGCAAAATTTAACCGAGCTGTTTTGTGGTGTGGCCTTTGAAGACGTTTACAGTTTTTTAAAGCTTTTCTCTCATAGATTCTGTCTTATTGTTCTTGAGCTGCATTCTGCATCCGTAAGGGCCTTAATCTGGTTCAACGATCAGCTGGTGTCTTGCCGGACAACCCGTCGAATCCTCCTGCTCAACACCAACGAAATTTTCTGGGGTGACCACTTGAAATTCTCATTCTGTATCCCTCAGGGTCTTTTAAGAAATTTGCAATAGCAGTTTTACTACATCCAATCTCACCAGTGATGGCACGTTGAGAAAGACCTTGCTTTTGCAACTCGACAATTCTGCCAAGTTCAAACTCTGTCAACTTTTTAGCCTTTGCCATGTTTTTATCCATTGTAACACAGGAGATGACAGTGGGAGATGTTGACAACACTAATGCTTGAACACAAATGACTAAATTTCGTTACGTGTTTACTGATTATCACTTCGTTTCAGTGTGGGCTTAATCTTTTGACCAGCTTGTATTTGGACTAATTTCATAGTGTTCATTTTCCCTATTAAATGCTTAAAAAGGTTTTTATTTTTATTTTCCCTTTTTCTTATTTTCATCTTTTGAAGCTCTTCTCAAATAAGTGGTTGAGTCTAACAATGCAAAATGCATATTTTTTCTTTATGTTCATTGGCCTTAAGATTTTAGCCAGCAGTGTATGTAACACTAAGAACACTTGCCAAGAGTTCATCTCTTACAAGGTAACTATCCACATAGTTCACAATGTTCGGATGTTTCACATCACACAATATTAATAGTTCAGTAATTAAACATTCTTTATTAGGTTGCTCAGTTAGATAAAGCATCTTAACAGCAACTTACAACTAAGTTCTTCTATCTATTGCTTTATATACACCTGCTGAACCACTAAAACAATTAAAGAAATATCATCAGAATCTGTAATGTATTCGAATGCAAAGACATTACCAGATTCTAGTGATAAAATTATTATGCTTTAAAAAACAAATGAACAATGGAAAATCACCTGTTTAAAATATTTGTACAATAATAAAACTGTATGCATATCTTATTATACAGGAAAAACAATATCATACATAACTAAATGTCTTTCATTATATGAAGACTACCATAAAGCATCAATAAAAAATAAACAATAAGTGAAATTGACACATGTAAGCACCACTTGTTAAAATAACATTAATAACTTTTTGGAAGTGATTCTGGTGTTACAATCAAGATGTACTAGTAACGTGATGATTTTAGAATATTTTCAGCTAATAATTCATGAGTGAATTAATCCATTGAAGTAAATGTATGTTTTTAAGTATAAGAATATCATTGACACTATTGATTATTCTGCTCTATAAATCTTGTAAATTTGTGTATGATCAAATATGCTTCACAATTTCACAAGGTACTGATGTCTTTATCCTCTGTTATTTTATTTTACAGAAGTTACTAAATGCTCTCTTTTAATCAAAATATGCAGTTATTCAGTTTCATATTTTAACTTTATGAACTATGTAAGTATTTTTGCTAGGACTTAAATAGTTATTTTCGAACACAAACTTATGTTGAAGTAAAATGAAACAGCTGTATTTGTGTGATATATATCAAACTGTCCACTTGTTATTCTGTATTTTTTTTTAATTCCTTGGTAGGTCAGAAAATGGCAAGGTGTTACTTATATTGAACATTTCTATATTTTAAATCACATTTTCAATACATCAGGAATATGTTAAGCAGCACATACATTTCCCCTCTTCATCACATATAGTGTAATAATGTTATAAATGTCATTACTTTCTCTACTGAAAATGCATTTCCATGCACTACTTACCTTTTCTTATATAAATAGCTATTCACATGCATTGCTGCCCTCTATATGCAAAACAACATTCTTACACACATGCCACAAGCCTTCTTCCTCCCCTCCATCAGAAATGACTTATTCTAATGCGTGTCTCATGCAAATTATCAGGACAACCCTCAACCAGTAAAACTGTCACATATTCAGGGTTACCCATGTTATTTCTTCCACTGAATTTTACCAGAATATCACAACGAGTTTTGCCACAAATTGGAAGATTCTGCTTTAAACAAGAAAGTGAGATGTGTGAAAGGAGTTAAATACCTATCAAAAATACAATTTTAATATCAATAAATTATAATATTATACATATGTTCACATAAATACCCAGAATTCATATTCCATAGGCAAAAGAACCAGAGCGACGAAATAAAGGAAGAATCCTTTGAAACCATAGAAGGAAAACGTCTGGAAACAAAAGAATAAGATGCAAAGAACTGATGTGAGAGACTGTACTACAGTTGAACTCATTGTCCATTGAAAAATTGTGGTACATGTGGATGGAAAACAGTGTCCAAGTGGTGTGTGAAAAAAACAATGGAACTGCTTCCAGAAGTACAGTGAATAACACACAACAGACCACACTCAGCAAGCCAACTACATCCAAAACCCATGTTACTGGGAACTGACATCCATACAGTGATAGGGTGAGGAGCAAAATGTCTACACTTCAAGTTCAAAAGATGCAATAACATTAATAACAACAAGTAATTACCATCAAAAGGAAAATAAGGCCCCTGAAAAAATTAATAATAATAAAAAATAACTTACCTAACCAAAGTCACATGGAAATTTGAAGAGTGGCTACACATCAAAGAAGACAGCCCAGTGAGGATGAAATGGTGATACTATACAAACAGCGAGAGACAAATGTATTAGAAGTAGTCAACTAGTGCAGTTGAAGAAGTTCTTCCAGAGGATGATAAAGATGAAATACAAGAGAAAAGGTAAGACATCAAATATGATGAGAATAAATATGAAACAAAAAGTACAGGACGACAACAAAAAAGAGACAAATAAACCAACTGAATCAAAAGCCCTGTCCCCATTGGTGAAGCTGAAATGAGAAATATCACAAACAGAATAGTTGCCAAGGTATAAAGAGAGGGGAACAAGCACTACAGATGACAGTTGTGTGAGCAATGAAACATTGAAGATCACATATAGGACACAGTCTTTACGGATCAGACATGTGATAAAGGTTACTAATGGAAGGAAGGTAGATCAATGAGTTATCCTCACTAGCTACTATTGTTTTGAGGAGGAAAGAATGATTCAGATAAAGGAGAAATATGTAGGATGATGAAGAGATAATAGTACATTGAATATAAATGTTGCAGGAAAATTAACTTGTGTTAAGATCATAGAATAAAAGAACTGATGTCCCAATGTAATGACTGAGAATGACTGTAGTACATGCCAGAAGCATGAAAACAGTATCGATGTGGCTATATTGGTATGTACAATACTCTGACAAAGTTAGCCCTGTAATGTATGAACTACACAGATCCAATGCAATGTACATAGAACACATTTATCAGCTGTGTCCACACATCTCAGACAAACCCTTAGTTCACTGGCTTGATCAGGAGACTGCAGATGAAAACAATGAGTCAGAGGAGGATGAGAACATTGTTTCTAATTGTTACATCCTGTATGAGAATAGAGAAAGGAAACTGTACTTATATAGAACATCCAAAGAAAGGACAGCACAAATCTAACGTAGCTTATCCAAATATTAAATGGAATATCATTGAAGGCCACTTTATGAGAGAGGAACAATTGCAGCCACAACAACACACACAACCAGTACCTGGCACAAATCATAAGGTGTGTTATCATGTAATTTACCTTGGTGTTCAGAGGTACTGAGGGAAGTAAGATAAAAATAACATTGGAGGGTACAGCATCTAACTAGTTTTACCTCCATATTGTCAGCCTCACATGATTAAGACAGAAATTGAGCAAATGTGGAAAGCTGGATGTTCACAAAAACTAAATAAATAAAATGAAACCAGCATAAACTCCACGTGGTGATATGGTAGTTTGATAATATCCAAATAATGTGTAGCATATGCTTAGTAATAACATAACTTCATAACATTTACGCATTACACAGTTAACACCTTTTTATGCAGTCAGAATGTACTCTTATGACATGTAGTACTAAATCTGCTCTGCCCACCACTGTATCAAAACTAGGTTTCTCGTGGTATAAGTCTGCAGACATACCATTGGGGAGCCACATAGAGCTACTAAGTAGCAATAGCATGAGTATATTAATTTCATTTGAAAAGCAAAAAGGTAAATCAGTTAGCAGTGTAACTTATAGGCTATTATGTATTCCACACAGTATTTGTTTTTGGTGTTTAAACATTACTTTTGTATACTTAATATTGCATCCAAATAAAAATGTTATAAATTATGTAAAATATTATTTTCAATATAAAAAGGAAAAAGGATAATTAGTCATAAATTTACTTACTTATTTGATGTATTTGTTATAATGTGGATAAGTCCTAAACTTCAGGAATGATGTTATAGCTTAATTATACCTAATTTGAATAAGATCATCTCAAATGTCCAGCATTCTTGAATTAGCAACTTTAAATCTCCAAAATACTAATGTACATAATGATAAAATATACTTTCTACATCCACAGAAAGTTTGTAGAATGTTTAAAATCACAAACTAAAAGAGAACTTAACAGCAACAGTATCAGATAGAATAAGTAAATAAGTCCTAGACTTCAGGAATGAAAAACAGGGTTTAACAGTATATATTAAGTTTTGTTGTCATACCACAGTCACAAAAGCACAGATCAGAGAATTTGCATAAGACCTTTATTTGATTCTCTCTGGACTCTCCAAATTCTGCAGACTTCAATTGTTCCCAAAACACTGTCAAACACACCCTTGAGGCCAAGACAGGAAAATTTGAACATAGAGGCAGAACACTTAAACTCAATGATACTGATGTCAGGTATCTTTGTTCATTCTGCCTTCAGTACAAAGGAAAGACTGCCACTGATGTCAAAGTGATATAAATGAACATATATAAAATGACAGGTGTTCAGATCTAAAGAATCAAGAAGACACACTGATAATGTAATATCTGGTTGTGTTTCAGTTAAAAGCTTTTACTTTGATATTCAAATATTGGCAAGAGACTTAAATTTTCTGAAAAATACAAAAAATGGACTGCTTATAATTGGAAAGAGCTGTTATGGATGGATGAGTCCAAGTTTGAAGTATTTGGGTCAAAGTGTAGGTAATATGTCTGGCTGAAGATAGTAGAAAGATACTTATCTCAATGCATAGCACCAGCCATAAAGCATGATAGAAGCAGTGTGATGATCTGGGGACATTTTTCTGCTGAGGTGATAGAAAATATCTACAAAATAAATGGAATAATAGACCAGCACAAGTCCAATGCAGTATTGATCAAGTAGGGTATACATGGTAGTTTGCATATTATTGGTAAAGGACTCTACTGCCAAGATTACAATAACCTCAAATACTCATACAACCAATGTAGAAAAATTTACTTAGCGATGAAAGCTGTTGGTGAAATCATTCAAATGATGTAACTGCCCCCCCAAAGAGTTGCAGTCTCAACCTAATTGAGCAGATCTGGGATTTGATAGATTGAAAACTTGACAAATCAAAAGTTACTTCCAAAAAAGCTTCATGTGAGTGTATCAGAGACACTTGGAGTAAAATCTCAAAGGACACTCTTATTAAATATCTTGCAGCAATACCTAAAAAACCATCCATAGTAATTAAAGCAAAAGAGAGACAACAAAATGTTAACTGTTTCCTTAATCAATCACTCTAACTATATTTCAGTTGTGCTAAGTTAGAATAACAATAAAATATTGATGTTTAATGTGGGATTCACCTTCTATTGTTCTTTTGAGACAACCTTAGATCTATTTTTGACTTTGTCCTAACACATTTCCACACTTCTGTATTACAAGTTTAACATATGTTACAGGGAAGAGCATTATAAAGACAGGCTGATAAATAAAGAGTATATAACATTAAACTACAACTTTTTACCAACACAATTTGTATAAACAATGACAAAGTTAGTGTACTGTAAATTTGACTTGCATTGTGAAAGAATCTATGGGGATTCTTATTTAACCATTCCTATGTAAGAAAATGTTTTCAAGCTTGAAATTTCTACCGACAAAAATGTTACATATGCTTTATCATAAAAAGCATAAAAAATAACATTACAAAAATTAACTCTCGACTCATTAACAGTCTTACAAGAGTCTTACTGTAATTTCTTGAATAATTCCCAATTTTATCAGTGATACAAGATATTACAGAATGTTCTTTACTTTGGAACTTAACTTGAAGAACAAAAAAAAAATATTTTCTACTTGTTTCTCAAACAATTAGTGAAATTCTCCATTAATTATTATAAACAATTTAAACTTTATCATCACCATTTTTAAAATGTTTTATATTACAAGTTACCAGTACTGATAATGGTATCACTTACATTTAGAATGTACATGTTTTTTAGTTGATTTGTTCATTTTTCTTTCACTCATCTCAGCAAATATTATAAAAAGGTTGAATGATATCTTTAAATTTCTATCAATATCCATAAATGGTCTTTATGAAAATTTACTTAACACCCAACTTTCATCATTATTTTCATAATGCATGACATTGTAGGTGTGTCATTTTCCTGAACTTTCAAAACTGTATCATATGACATGTTCTAGTGTAACTTCCTCCTCAAGACATTATGTAGTAAATTTCATTCATAGCAACACAAATTGGTAAGTTTGATATGAAAGATGTGCAACTCACAGTAATTTACTTATTTTATATATCTCAGATATTTGAGAATAAAATGCATGATAGAAATATTTGCTACTGAAAAAATGCATAAAAAAGGAGCTAGTAGATAGTGATTCCAACTACCATAAACAAACAGTAACATGTATATATATATACACATGTGTGTGTGTAAAAGTTATTAATATTCTTTTTGCATGTAATAGTTTTTTTTTTTATACACATATTAGGTCATCCCATAAGTAATGTCATTTTTTGGGATAGGATAAATTTAAATGCATATTTTTTGGCTAAATGAAGTTATTCTCAAAGTCACACAAGTTATATGGGATGAAATAATAACATTCAGAGTAAACCAATTTGTTTTTTTACTAATTTTTGTTTTATTTATTTTAGAAGCCCCAATTATCATGGATGTCTCAGAAGAGCACATAAGGAATATAATGTTTTACAACTTCAGAAAATGAAAGAGTGCTACTGAAGAACCATTCAAGATGTGTACAACAATGACATTCTGAATGTAGGGAAGTGTCAAAGATGGTTCCATAAGTTTAAAACTGGTGACTACAGTTTGACGGATGCAGCTCGCATTGAGAGCCCTGTTGAGTTCAATAATGACCTGCTTCTAGCAACACTTGAGAAAGATTGTGCTGTAACTGTTGAAAAATTAGCCCAGAAACTTAATTCATCTCCTTCCATTGTCCATCAACATTTGCAACTTGGTAGAGTTTTAAAGTTTGGAAAATGGGTAACACATGAGTTGTCAGCTTATAATCAGAAAGAATGAGTAGACATCTGCACATCTCTTCACTTTCATGAACTTCAAGCTTCATTTTTGAACCACCTATTTAGTGACTGGAGATAAGAAATGGATACTCTATCAAAATGTCATGCACTGCCAACAGTGGGTTAATGCAGTAGAACCAGCTACACCACAGTCAAAAGTGAACCTGCACTTCAGGTGGTGTAATACTCTTTGAGTTGTTACAAACAGATCACACAATAACTGCTGAGAGACACTGGCAGAAACTGGATTAACTGAATGCTGCACTAAAAAATAAATAAAAAGATACCTGCTTTGGTAAATCAGAAAGGAGTTGTTTTCCACCATAACAATGCACATCCTAACATTGCTAGGGTCACTTTTAAAAAAATTGAACAGCTCAGCTGGAAGAAACTTCTCCATTCTCCTTATTCTCCTGATCTTGCTCCTTCAGATTATGATATTTTCAAAAACTTGACACACCATCTGAATGAAAAACAGTTTACTTCTATGATTTGTTAAAAAGTAACTCTTGTACCTTTTATATTTCAAAACAACTTGATTTTTATAAGTGTGATATTGAAAATATTTTGATACATTTCCAGACTGTTATTGAGAAGAGATGAAAAATATGTAATTGATTAAAGTTGTTATTTGAGTTATTTTTCTTCCTTTTAAATCTTAGTGTTAAAAATGATATTACTTATTGAATGACCTCACAGTTTTCATATATGTAGTGTAATCTACACAGGAAACCTAAACAGTAAAAAAAAGAAAATAATTGCATCACTGACAGTGTTTCTGTTTAAAGCTTTATGTGATTTTGTAGTCAACAAATTCAAGATGCAAAAATAGCTTAAAAATTGTATTTATAAAACAGAGAGTAATCTATTAATGATTTTAGGATTTACTTAATAAGTTCATTTATTCCACAACCTTCAACAGAAAAACATGTCTTTGAAATAGCATCTCAATATTACTTGCTAGAAAACAAATTACCAGAGCAGTTCCTAAAATTAAAGATATAAGTACCTATCAATTAATATACATACAAACATGTACACACTTGTTTAGGCACACTTTACCAGTTTGAATGATTTAACATTTCTTAACTCTTTTCTGTCTTCAATCTAATAAAACCTCATTTCTTCATCTTCTAACCACACTACAACATTGAAAACTCATTCTCATCTGTGAAATATATATTTGAAAATATCAATACACTAGTTAATTCCATCCAGAACACAAACAAAATAAATTTAACTTGAGAAATACCAACTAAAATATTATTCAAAACATTGCCAAAAGCAATTTCCTACTGTCTTACTAATATTAAAGTGTATAACTTTACAACTACATGAAAGTGTAATTCTGAGAATAAAACAAATTATCAATCACTTTCAACTATAAAAACCTGAGTTTGAATACAATATAAAAATTCTTATAATATATTTAAACTGCTATAAGTTGCACTAACATTACAGTTAAAAAAAACTTTATTAATAATATAAATTTCTAAATGTTAAAATGAGACACATCTTAATACAACAAATACAAATACAGTAAGCCACATTGCACAGATGTTTAACTTGCATTTCTTTCCACATAAAACAAATATTCTAACAAAATGTATTAAGTAATATTAAATTATCTCTTATAATAATACTGTTCTAAAACTTTATGTGCACTTCATTTTAAAAGATATAAACAAAAGGCAGGTGTAAATATACTTCAGTCAACATTTTGAAGTAATACATATTAAAAGCTAATCAAAGTTTTAAAAAGATCTAACATTAATAAGTCATACAATAACATGGTAAGTTTATTTATTGTTTTGAGTATGGTAAAGTTCAGCCCTAACTAAAGTAAACCAAAAAATATACATAAATTACAGTGATAATTTATTTCTTTATAGAATAAATGATTAACAAATGTCAGGCCTAAGACAAGTGGACTTAGAATTTTGGTGTATGTGATAAGAGTTCTTTTGTATTACTCTAGTATTTAAAGAAGTACTGTTACAATAATTATATTAATTTTATTGCAAATGTTTTGTGGGTCTCTAAGCTAAAATTATTAAACACCAATTAACCAGTCATATTTCTTATGTAACATTCTCTTATATTTTTGTTCTCAGAAGAATAACAAACCTGATTATTCTTTCTGATTATAAACATGTTTCAATATGTTTCTTGTTGAAAGTTGTAAAGCTGTTTGATATATTTCTGCTCATAAAGGACAATGTAACTCAGTATGGGCTTCAGATAAATTTCTAAATTTACTGAGTAATGGAACTGTTGCTTCATTATGGGTCTGTATTATATATGTATCTTAAACATTTCTTGGTAAAGAAAGTAGTTTTTCTAACCTGATCTGGTACAGATTTAATAAAACTTCATTACTCTAACTCAAGTAGGATATAGTAATAACACTGAGGTACAATACAAAGTATACAAAAGGCCAACACTAAAATAAGTATTTAACTTTGAATGAAATACCTGTATTCTTTGAACTTTCTGGGTGAATTATTTTAACATATTTAATTCATTTTATTATCATACTGTACCATTAAAAAATCTATCACAATACTCATTTTGAAACTGGTTGATATTTAAAAATGAATTTAACAGTTTGATAGAAATATAGAGAATAACTTGTAACACGGTATTCTAAGTTAGTTCAGTTTGTGAAATGGATTCTAAAATAATTTAATCAGCCTAAGTGGACTTTTAACATGAAGAGAACTGTCACATTTAATATACCACTGTAGTCATCATAGTCTAGAGAATTCTTGTAGGTACAGTTAACTTGTTTTAAATATCTAATTTTAAAATAAGTGAATTGCTTGCTGCATGTTATTTTCAAATTTATCACTAACAAATCACAGACATCTACTGTAGAAGAATCCTAAAACTTTGACGTAAGTAGTTTCTGACTATGAGTTGAATGTTAAAATCTTCACAAGTATGCAGTGAAGTTAAAATGGTGATAAAAGCCACATGTTTATTTGCTCTTTGGTTACTCTGTTTCAAAATCTGGAAAGTCTCACCTAAATACTAAAATTCATTAAATTCATATTTATTGTTACTCGTGACATACACAACATGACTAGATAGTGGTGAGGCCCACGATAAACTAATGAAAAATAAATAAGAGGCAGAGAAAAGTTTAGTTGAGGAAATTAGTATAGAAGTAATTAGAAGGGTAGACTTATTTCTTACAATCATAATAACAGAAAAAAAAGATATAAAATAAATAACTTTAGAGCATTAGTAGGAATGAAAGATTTTGATATTATGGTAATAACTGAAATATGGTTAAACAAAGATGATGTGTGACAAAAATTTCCTTCAAATATAGTGTTAAAGACTTTTTTAATAATTAAAGTACAAAAGAGATGGAGGAGTTGTCATATGAGGAGTGGCTGAAAACTCTTGTACTGCTTTCTCTTGGAAAAGAATTGGAGGAGGGATGTGATATGATTGAGGTGTTAAAGATTGTAAAGGGAATTGATAATGTTGATGCATCATCTTTATTCATACTTAACAGTGAGAAAAGTAGGGCAAAAGGAGTTTAGTATAAACACTGGCAGGTTGGTTGATTGGTTGATTTAATGTTTTATGGCACAAAGCAGCCAGGTTATCTGTGCCAAACATCCAGTAAAAAGGTAAAAGTAAATTTAGTAAAATTCATTAAAGGAAATCAAGGTAAAACAAAACAAAGTTAAAAAAAACAACAAATAGCATTAGACCAATGTTTACATCTAGTCTACAATGTCAAAACTGCAGTGATTCAAAGTTGTAAAGGACTTTCTGTAGCATGACTGTAATAATCATAACTCACCAGGAAGACTAACAGATAAGTACAAAAACCACCATCAGTAAACTGGAGTTAGCCTTTCCAATCCTGGTTTCAAGTTACTTAGTGGATACTGGCAGAGTAGAAGTCACCTTCAGCTAAGATAACTTTAATTTTCTTACAAGATAGTTGGCCTTTGAAGTGGGTTTTCTTTGGATGTTATAGAGCAGAAAATTTAAACAAGTTTAACAGAAAGCTTGATAAGTATATGAATAAGTGTTGGCTTTAAGACTTCTAAAAATTTATTCATTAACATTTATAGTTTAAATTAGAGGATGTAAGAGCCAGGATGGACCAAGAGATCCCACACTATTCCGTAACGTCATGTATTGTGTCTAGTGCTTCAAACTGCAGTCTAATTCCAGAAGATTTAACATGTGTCTAATGCAACAATAAAACTTTTGTCGATAACGTGGCTTCAAACTCAGCTTTAATGTTAGTATTACATGGTTCACTATGGTACTGAGAGTAAGACCATACAACATAGAATATGGTATTGGGAAAACTAACTTCTAAAAAGTTCTATTCTAACATCTAACTTCGTTTTTGTTTTGTTGGTCCCCTTATGATTCTATTTCGGATCAACTGTCCATTTGATTACAAACGTATCATTATGCTGATGTTTATGCTTTATGGTCGAGGTTATGTTTATTTCTGCATGCATCATACTAGTGCCAACAAAGTATAGCAAAAATATAAATTCTCTTTCTAAGAGTATGAATAACCTGGTCCTGAATTACATTGTTGAGTTGGCTACATCACTCGGCATATTAAATTTTGTCTTTTGCAAAAAAGAACATTCTAAACGACCAAGAAAGTTTGGCAACCAGAAAATAAAACATTTAAACTCACCATTTACAATAAAGTTATCTAAATTGTGATAACCGAAAGCTGTATATTTCCTATTGAAAATCCTTATTTTTCGGTATTAATCAATGAACTACGGTCTATAAAAGACTTTTGCCCTACATAGTGGTTAGATTTTGTATGACGTTATATTTACATATTTTTTAATTATAAATAAGCGTTAATTATACATTATGAAAAATAAAATAACTCTTCATTGTTTGGTTGGTTGGTTGGTTGGTAGGTAGGTACAAAACAACACAACAGGCTATCTGCGTTCTACCTACCACGAGTATCAAAATCCGATTTTGAAAGTTATGAGCCCTCATACTTTCCACTTAGCCACTGAGAAAATAACATTTGAACATCGATTGTGTATTCATATCTAGCAATGTATAGTAAATACACTCTTTTGGTAAGAAATTAGTTTTAATGAAGATTTCTGAAATAAATTAGAGCCATGTTTGTGATTTCAGAAAAATACTAACAAGCAAATGAATAAATTAAAATTTGATATCTTTCGACAAAAAACTGTTTTAAATAACCACGAAATATTTTAAAATGGAAGTTAGTTTTCAAAAGCTGTAATTTTATTTATGTACAGTTTTATAAATTATTATGGAAAAGTGAGCGAAACACTCATCATCATCATCTGCCACTCAATTCCTTAAGGAACATAGGGCCGTAATCACTGCGGTTTCCGTAACAAGTTTTTTTTTCAAGTGAGTAGGTTGTTAGCCCACTGCACCTAGCCGTCCCTAATTTAGGAGTGTAAGACTAGAGGTAAGGCAGCTAGTCATCACCACCCACCGCCAACTCTGGGGCTACTCTTGAACCAACGAATAAAGTAGTTGTCAATATTGTCAATCGCTAGCATTACATACACATCTTGTACTTTGTTGATTCTTACGATCGAGAATCTTCTATTAATTTCGAGAACAGGCAGAACTTGTGAATTAAACAGCCCACAGTAAACGTCATAAGAAAATATAAAATTACACTGGAAGAAGCGAAGGTACAACACTAAATGTGCAATAGTAAATCTGTTACAAAATAAAAAACCGATAACTCAAGTGAGATTGAATGCCTTTTGACGAAGAACGGTCCGGCGTGTTAAGGCGTGCGACTCGTAATCTGAGGGTCGCGGGTTCGCATCCACGTCGCGCCAAACATGCTCGCCCTTTCAGCCGTGGGGGCGTTATAAGTGACGCTCAATCCCACTATTCGTTGGTAAAAGAGTAGCTCAAGAGTTGGCAGTGGGTGGTGATGACTAGCTGCCTTCCCTCTAGTTTTACACTGTTAAATTAGGGACGGCTAGCACAGATAGCCCTCAAATAGCTTTGTGCGAAATTCAAAAACCAAACAAAAACCAATATTTCCTTGAAGTTTACTATTCTTCTGGCGCTGCATGGCCAGGTGGTTAAGGCGCTTAACTTGTAATGCGAGGATCGCGGGTTCGAATTTCCGTCTCACCAAACATGCTCGTCCTTTCAGCCGTAGGGCCATTATAGTGTCTCGATCAAACCCACAATTCGTTGGTAAAAGAGTAGCTCAAGAGTTGGCGGTCAGTGGTGAAAACAAGCTGCCTTCCCTCTAGTCTTACACTGCTAAATTAGGGACAGCTAGCACAGATAGCCCTCAAATAGCTTTGTGCGAAATTCAAAAACAAAAACAAAAAACTGAGGAGGAAGAGATAAATAAACAGAAACCTCAGAGTCAGAGGATGTTAGTTGATGAAGTAATAATAACATGGGACATCTCAGTTTAAAACACTAGAAGTGAAGATAAGGGCCTCAGTAACAAATAATATGTCAAATACTTTCCCAATGAAATGTGAGTAGAACCTTATATCATGCAGATGCTCAAGTAGTTGCATACAAACCCAAGAATGATGTGAATGAAAGTGGGTAATATTGCCTCTAATAACATAACAAACACTGGATAATATGATACTCTATTTATGAAGTTGTAATTACGTTAAGTAGATTTGTTTCTTTGTTTTGCATTTTGCACGAAGCTATACGAAAACGATCTACGCTAGCTGTCCATAATTTAGCAGAGTAAGACAAGAGGAAAAGCAACTCCTGGGGTACTTTTTCAAACGAATAGTGAGATTGATAGCATATATGTATATAATTACGTAAGATTATATGTTTATCAAATAAATTATACAATTTATTTTAAGAATAAATACTTAATGATTGTTTAGCTTTATTTGTAACATGAGAGTCACAATAAATTAATTTAAAGTAAACATTATGACAAATTTAATTACGAAACTCGATAGGGGTCGTACGCATTGATGCAGAGATTTTCGAGTGTCGCGTGAAATTTTTTGATGTGTAGAATACAGAAAACAGACGATTAGGTGTAATAAAGATAAATAGTTTGGTTTGCTGTTTCATGGCGCAAAGCAACTAGACTTTCTGCGCTAAAGATAAATAAATAGTGTGAAAAAGTAGAGAAACAGACAAAAATTAGCAGACGAGATGTTACGAAACGGAAATAGGCCAAAGAAAAGGAAAAAGGGAAGATAATCGTCGTGGAGGCCTTACATTTAAAATAGGCCTAATAATTGATATATTATTGTGAGTATTTTAAAAGGTAGCGAAAATAATTTATTTCGCCAAAGAGAGTACTGAATATATATTTATATCTAATCTTTTAAAATAAAAATTACAGCATAACTTCCGTTTGACGTATCTTAAAAAAAAAAAAAAAAGCCAACTAAGCCTAAAGTTACCACTAAACAACGTAAGCTTTATCGAAATAATCTGATTCTGTTATGGCGAAATAGAAAATAAGAAATTTATTTAATTACAAAAAAATATGATGCGAAATTTAACGTTTACAAAACTTGCAGATTAGAAAAATTGACACCAACCTTCCTAAAAATAAAAGTATACTTCCAGACCAAACCCCCAGTGGCTCACGGGATGTCTGCGAAATTATAACGCTAAAAACTGGGTTTCGTGATGAGCAGAGTACAATAGCCCATTGTGTAGCTTTGTGCTTAATACAAAACAACAACCAGACCAAAAATTCAAATATATCACAGAAGAACTTCAAATCAAAAGTTTAAAACAAAGTATAAAGGAAATTCTCTGCAAAAATGAACTGAATCCCCACAACAAACTTGCAAGTTTAACTTCCTCTAAAGATTACTATTGTCATCATTCATACGTAAAATCACATGTAATTTGATTACAATCAACTAAAGCAGCCCTGGATTAACCATTACGCAAAATACGCACATGATTCGGGCAACAATGGAAGGGATAACCACAGAGATTTCCCCTTAGTTATAATGCCCTTACCTCTTTCACTACCACACTCAACTTTGGTTGATTTTTTTTGTAATTGCTCTTATCTACCGTGCTTGATTTTACTCTGCATTGTTAAAAAAGTTTTCTTTGGCTCGGTTAGTGACTAAAGTTTCGAGAATCTACTAAACTATGTATCTGAAGTAAGAAGTAATTGATTTGCGAAAGATTACTGTAAAGAGCAGAACAAAATGTTGATAAAACTTCAGGTAAAAGATGATCACATGTTATGATGTCTAACCTTGCAGATGAAATATTTTTCTCAATCATTCCTTCTGCTGTGGCTATTTATAAGAAATTATAGGCAGTGGAACTGTTTTGTTTTATCTTTTACTGCTCTATTCAGTAACATTTACAGAAACAAAAGAGAATGATACCACAGAAATATAAGTCAAACGAAATGGTAGCAGATGTGTACAGAGACGTGGCTAGTTTAATGTTTTTTTCGGCTTTGTTTTCGTGCCTTATATTTGAGTTATTGTCTCGTTTGTTTAAGTTTTATTTGCCTTAGTGTTGCTTTATTTGTGTGTTTTATAATATTTTTTATGAGTGTGTTTTTCACTGAAGTTTTCTGAGCCGTAAGTTTTTTGGCTTCAAATAGCTTGCTGTTTTAAACCTTTGTTTGTGAGTGCATCTTTTGTAATTTATCATACCAAGAAAAATTTCAGAAAGGAATGCTACTACAGCAATGCCATCGTTCATATATTACATGTAACCTATAAGAGCATTTGGGCATGTATGTATACCCTTGTGATATTTTTTTATGAGACGAACAATCCGAGACAGAAACACAAATACAACGAAGACAAACTTTCAGGTGTAAGTCAACTATTTTGTGACTATAAATTCAAATCACAATGTGTTGTATTACATTTCTGAAAAGCTGGGAAAACAATTGAATGATCGGAGCAGTCTAAAGGCGATAATTCGACCTTTTAGGTCAAATTACGTAAGACTTCGACATGTTCGATAAGAAGGTTCACATTGCAATGTTTATACCATACTACTAGTAGTAGTACAGTAGTGTGGCACCGTGGTCATACGAAGGTAATGTAAAGAACTGAAAAATCAAGAAAATCAATTTAGGATTGAAAAAAGTGCATAAACTTAACAAGTTCATGTGAGCAAGGTTAGTACTAAGTACTGGACTTAACGTTAGTGGCCTCAGTTGCAATGTACAGGGTGGCCCGTAAGTCTCTACCCATCCATATATCTTATGTATCCAGTGTATCTGTGTGCTGTCCCTCATTCTCGCTGCATAATATTATGCAACGCCATGTTCTGCGAGACATTTTCAAGTATAAATGGGCTTACATTGGCCATATTTCTCTGAAAAAAAGAAACGAATATATAATGCGTAATTGAATATAACATAATAACATATGGATGGGTAGGGACTTACGGGTAACCCTGTAAGTGCATTAGGCCTAACGTTAATGTTATCTGAGAACTGAGTGACAATAACATTAGGCCTAAATACTGTAACTAGTTTAGTGTAAGTACACTGGAAACGCTACTGTAGCCTGGAATAATGAAGTGGACTATTCCCAGTGTAAGGCTGTCGTTTTGAATTTTCCTTCGCATCCAGGCATGTCAGTAAAGTTTCAGACATGTGCCTATTTTGTTGATGTATGGTTTGTTGGCTCATCTAATAGTCCCAGGTCAAATATGAGCACAAAAGAAAAGTTGAGGTTACAACTCATTCTTCAGATATTAGGATCAAGGTACTCTAGCCTTTGACATTGCTTCTTGCAACCAGCTACCATAACAACAACCTTAATGAAACTTTTCCAATGACTGAAAATTAATTTTTCTAAAATGGATTGAGGCCAGTCATGAATGGTTTTCAACATATCAGAATACAGCAAGTCAATGAAAGTATTTATGAATTCATGTTTATGTGCTGATGGACCTGGACTCTAGGATAACTTTCTGACAGCCTTTGTCTAAATGTAGACTTAGAGTTTAGTATGTTTGACTGTCTTACGAATGTTTTTTTCCATAAATTTCAGTGTTTTTCTGATCATTATAACTATATATGATCCGTATTATTTTGTGTTTTCTGTATTTTTCAGACTGCAAGATGAAACATGTTCATTTAAGTGATGCACAAAAGAAAACCTGGCAAAAAAGAACCAACAAAAGGCATTAGATAGCAGACTATTTCTTTCACTTAACTTACACAACAAGATCTTCCAAATCAGAACCCATCTCTGCCATGAGAAGTCACTTGTACTGTATCTAACTCTGACATAATTAAAGTTGAACCAAGCTTCACACCTATAAGTACCACTTTGTCCACTTGAAGGTCAGAACATCATGATGACGTTGAGGTGTCACAGGCTTGCTCAACTGTAATAACTTTCACAACTGATCTCACTTTGCCTGTAAATTCTCCAGATATCTCTGGTGTTAAGGTTGATGCAAGTTGCTCTACAAGACAGTTTGAAGTTGAAATAATTTCTGAAAATGAAAATTGCTGAACTATGGTAAAATGCTTCAGTCTACAAAAGATGAAGAAACTAAAGCAAAAGATCCAGGGTTGTGGTTCGATTTCTCTGCTGCTGATGTGGCTTAATGGATTGCTTGTGGACCCACTGACTGTTAACACCATAATGTGTCATTTGTTAAATCTTGCTGGATTTTCAATAGTAGCAAACCAATGAGGTACTGTTTGCAAAAACTTTCCTTTGGAGTAAAAGCCAATGGTGAGTAATACAAGAGACAGTGGTTATTGTATTCACTATCGACTCTTTGTCCCTAAATTTTCCTCTGTTGAAAGAGAAGGGTTCAGTGACTGGTGAAAAAAGTGGCCCATCTGGTGAAATGAAAAATTTATAAAATGTTTCATCGATAAAACTCTATATTCTTACTTGCAGTATTCCATACCAGTGGTTTCAGAAATGATATTCATATCACCCATCTGGTGAAATGAAAAATTTATAAAATGTTTCATCGATAAAACTTTATATTCTTACTTGCAGTATTCCATACCAGTGGTTTCAGAAATGATACTCATATCACCAGAAAAGTGACCCATCTGGTGAAATGAAAAATTTATAAAATGTTTCATCGATAAAACTCTATATTCTTACTTGCAGTATTCCATACCAGTGGTTTCAGAAATGATATTCATATCAGCAGAAAAAGTCACTGATATTGAAATCTGATAAAGTTCAGAATGTTTCATCGACAGTATGATTACTGTCAAATTTGTCATGACACAACTAGCACCTTCACAATCACAATAGGTATACTGCCATGGTTAAAAGTTCATGTCAAATACACAAGTCCATTGTGATAAATTAATAACTGAAATAAAAGTACACATTACCTCTAAGGTGTCAAAATTAGTTACATCCCAATGGTGGGTGATTTTTGATGAATATCTTTTCCACAATTCAAGAAAGATAACGGCTGAAAGTAAATAAAAACAAAGTGATAAAGTTTATCATCACTAAAGACAGAAATTGCAACAGAATACAAATTACTCTTTAAACTTATATGGCTTATGATAATTTATTCAACTATTTTTGTTCACCAAAGTGTTAGTAATAACAAACTTTGTAAAGTGTTTTATTTTTTCCTTGAAAAGTCCCAAATTACAGACAAGATATCTCAAAGTAATAACATGCTTTTGGAATTAATTTGAAGTGTTTGATGTGAGACTTCAGTTATAGAAGTTTAAAGTCTTGAATGTGTAGCAAATGTGATGTGCTTTATGTTGGTTTGAAATTAAGACCATTTCAAGTATTGCAGGTTGGACGTTTTTATGTTGAAGTAACCCTTTTGCTATGGGAATTCATTACCACACATATCATGAGGATTTTCTTAGTGAGTTACTTTCCCAAAATTCAGGTCCTTTGTAAGGTCAGTTTTATGTTACTGGATATTGTAGCATGAGCATACATGCACCCTGTCATTGTAACTTCTACACTGTTATCCAGACACAGTTGAAAGATCAATATAATAAAAATAATAAATTTATAAATGTACATGGTGTGGACAAGAAAAGTGGCCCCCTTGAAAATGCTGTTAATTTGTTATATATTTTATTAGATAATAGAAAAATGTGTAAAATGCACTTCACAAGATCTGTTCCAATATGATATCAAATAAATTAACATTTTCAAGGGAGAGGCACTCTTTTGTCCTCCCCTTGCATATAAATGTATAATGTTATTAAATTTAAGCTATTTTATATGAGTTATAGTTTGTAGTTATTCTGGAATGAAAAAAGGCATTATTTATATTAATTTCCTAATTGTTTATAGTGGTCAAATCTATCAAGCCCATACAGAGTTTCATTAGTAAAAATAACAGACAAAACATTAAGTTTTTTTTGTACAAAAATGTTTGATAATTATCTGGAGGTTATAAAAAATTTTATATGTGAAATTTGAACATTTTCTGATGCATACAAATGTTTTTAATCTTAAAATCAAAATTACTATGCATGTTAGATAGTCAACATGCTAAAAGAAAATGGGCACAAGAAAAGCATTACTTAAAAAGTCTTAAAACTAAATAACAAAAAATTTGATATTTTGTGTATGAAAGCTCTAACAGAGTCTGAAGAAGAGAATATTATTTATATAACTTTAACATGTAAATCTATATAATACTTACCCCAGAGTGACATAAAACAGCAAAAAATACAGCAGCACCATTGTCAAAAAGATGTGTAATTTTGACAAAAGTGCATGTCTGTCCTAGCTGTTCATATTTACATCCTTTTATGTCACACCGAGGACATAAAATTATGTCATTGTGGTTCTCACAAACGTCCTTGCTGTAAAAAAAAAATGCAATTTTGTTTTAAGTTTATAGAATAAACATAGTACAGCCGAACATTTAACTCAATCATAATATACAACTGTCAATTTCAATGATAATGCCACATAAAATAACTGTTTGACTGAAATTATGTTTAAATCAATTTGTCACAAAATTATTAAAAATATTTTAAGGTACATTAATGGTTCAAAACATATCAACCAATAAAAATTAATGGTTCCAATTATTACTCTTTGCAATTATTCCAGCTACAAATGTCTTGTGTGAAAATAATTAATTAGTTAAACACTGATTAATTAGTCCAGTGATTAATCACTTACCACATTCCATCAATTACATATCTCTAAGTAACTGATTTATTTGAGGTATAATTTAGAAAATGATCAAACATGAGTTATAAAAATAATAAACTGTTTGATAACTCTTTTAACTTTTTTCTCCCCTAATTCATACCTGTGAGTATCACCCACCAAGGTGAAGAACCCATATAGGAAACACAGCACTCCTACTGCTGAAGCTGGGATCAGCATGCAGGTATAAAATCTGCAGGTAGAAAAAGAAAATTTATTGAATTTTTAACATGATGCAGGATATTTGAATATTTTGAGTTATTTGCTTGAATCATTTCATTATGAAGAATGAGGATTTAACAATCTGGATTAAACAGAAGTTTATTTATACATTGCAATTTATCTTTAGTTAAGACATTTTTACATTTTTCTGTTAGAGATTCCATCTTTTGATTTCCCATCCTATGTTATAATCCTTGTACAAATTTTACAATCCTGGCCATTCCCTTCCTTGGTGATCACGTTTGTGTGTATATCTTCCTCCTTAAATAGCTGATTGGCAAATAGCAGGATTTTACACCAGCTGTTATTATCTTTGAAGGAAGTTCACTGAATAAAGTAAATTAACATTTTTCCAGGGATATTTTTAGTATGATACAGCCATGTTCTCAAAGCTCTCTTTGCCTTCAATTGTAAATTCAAGAATGTTTACTGTTAGTTATAGGGATAACACAAGATGAGTCTGTAAAAATATTTTATTTATTTTTTTTACTTCCAATAAAAAATTTCCTAACAAGAAAACGAGGACAGTTTTACACTATTAACTCATCACCTCTTTTGTGTGCCGTTTTTCAAGGAGCTTCCATTAATAAAAAATTAACTTCTCATCCTGTACCTGTAGTGCTGTCATCTAGTGTCATTCTATTCACATTTCTAATATTTTCATTGAGTTTTCTCTCGCCCGCGCCGCGCTAAACATGCTCGCCCTCCCAGCACTGGGGGCGTATAATGTGACGGTCAATCCCACTATTCGTTGCTAAAAGAGTAGCCCAAGAGTTGGCGGTGGGTGGTGATGACTAGCTGTCTTCCCTCTAGTCTTACACTGCTAAATTAGGGACGGCTAGCATAGATAGCCCTCGAGTAGCTTTGTGCGAAACTCCAAAACAAGCAAACAAACAAACGAGTTTTCTCTTTATTAGAAATTGTTACTTTACTATATTTAACATACATATTGTTTGGAAATTTTTTGTAAACTTTAAAAATTTTATAAAATTATTATTATTATTTATTACTTAAAATAATAATTTTAAAAGTAGAATAGCTTATTTATATTATTTACACGTGAAAAACAACGAACGTTAACTCATAAACGATTAAAGACTTATAAACTTGCAAGACACGTAAAGAATGCTGAACAACAGTATGTGTGTGTGTGTGTGCATATAAGTATATCCATTGAAAAATAAAGGAAATCAAACATAAAAAGCATATATATATACACAAAGTGCTTAAATTAAGTGTTGGTTGGAAGGAAGCAGGATGTGAATGAAGCACTTGAATTTGAAAAAAACAAAACGTAAACCATTCGTGCATAATTTTAGATTACATGTGACTGAAATAGTCATTCTGAATTTTTATAGTTTATTAACTAAATGTGTAATAATCACACAATCTTACATTTTCTTATTGTAGTAGCAGAACAAAAAGTGTATCATAGCTGTGATTGTTTCACAATTTTGGTTTGGAATGTTTAAAAACGAATGGTGTTCAATTAGGATGTTTTGGAGGTTACACAAAGGAAATTTGACTATTTGTAGTTTATAAAATGTATTTTTAACTTTAATCCTTTGGTCTACTTTCATCATTTTCATAGTCGTGATCAAGTTTACACAGTAGATCGTTTTTTTTTTGTCAATATTTTAAAAATAATTTAGAGAACTATGCAAGAGTCTGTTGGCTGTGGTTTGTATATTTGTACATAAATTTTCGCAATGTACTACAAGAGACTTTGTATGCTGCAGTAATTATTAAGTTTTGTATTGATTGTATTTTATTTATGTGTTTTAGTCCTCTGCTTAACCATATTGGAAATGCATATTTGATAGTAGGTCGTGAATATGTTTTGTAGATTTTTATTATGTTGTCTGGTGAGGTTCCTTGGATTTTTCCAATTAGATTATTTGCATAATTTGTGCGTTTCCAGTTGTTTTTTTTAAATATGTTATTTACATGTTTCATCCATGTTAGTTTCGTATTGAAGGTTAAATCTAACAGGTTTGTTGTGGTCTGGAGAAGTTTAAAATATATATAAGGTTCTCCTGACATTTATTTTCCAACTTCTATTTTCCAGGACCCCTCGGTGTGGATTCCTGTAGGTGGTGACGGGACCTCCTGGGGAAGGTTCTGTTCTGTCTGAATACCTTCTCTGGGATCTAAACATCCACCCACGTGTTTGCCTGCGTGGCGACCCGTGAAGGGGAGGAGAGGATCTTGGTAATTGAGGGGTACAACCCCAACACACCACTTTGGCCTGAAGACCAAAGGCCCTTTAGGTGGCCCACCTTGGGTCAATCGGCTGGTCCACTTGGGCTAGAGTCAACCAAGTACCAGTGTTGGAAGTTCTCAACGGGTTTTGTGGACATTGTGCCTGATGCTGGTGTTTGGGTATAGTGCTCACGAAACCCTGGTATTGCTGCATTGTCCTTGCATGACATTGTAGTGCATCCTCTCGTAGGGCTTCATGGTGTGTGGGGTCAGTGGGTACAATTTTTTTTCCCTATGGATTCTCCTTCAAAATATTTATATAAAAGAGTTAAAAACAGTAAATAGGTAAGCGGCCACGTCTTGAAGACTCTGAGCAGCACTCTTCAACATCTGTAACACACGTACCTCATTTTCTGATATTAAATTCGCTGTCACAAAAACCTTTAAGGCAATTGTCCCCCTTTTTTATTCAAAAGGGACTAGAGGGTCTTGCTGGTTCTCCAAAGTCAGTAAAGAAGCTTCGATCTGGAGTCATATTAGTTGAAACATCCACAACCCACCACAGTGAACTCCTCTTGAATTCAACAGCAATTGGGGATATACCTATTGAGGTTACACCCCATACTACCTTGAATTCATCACGAAAAGTTATTGTTGAGAAGGATTTGAAGAACGTCCCCGAGTTAGAGATTCTCACTGGTTTCTCCACTCAAGGAGTTTCTGCAGTGAGGCGCATCTCCACTCGCAAAGATGGAGTTACGCTGCCAACAAATACTCTCGTTTTGACATTTACATCATCACGTGCACCTGCCACTATCAAGGCAGGTTATCTAATTTTCAGAGTACGGCCATACATTCCATACCCTCTCCGATGTTTCCAGTGTCAGAGGTTCGGCTACTCAAAGACATCATATCGTGGTTCCCTGACATGTGCTCGTTGTGGTGACAAGGACCACGACGCCTATGAAGGTGACGTGGACTCACATTGCGTCAACTGCAATGTTTCTCACCCTTTATACTTTCGTTCTTGCTCAAAATGGTTGGAGGAAAAAGAGGTGCAGCGTTTGAAAACGACTCATAACATTAGTTATCCTGAGGCTCGGAAATTGCTGCCTGTTACTCCACCTCAGACATACGCTGCTGCACTTTGTTCCACAACTACAGTGGGAGTGCAGACAGATCTCTCTGTGCCTCCAAGAGAATCGTTTTCAAAACAAATGAAAAGCCTTTTGACCTCTATGAGGTTGGTGAATCGACTTCCACACCCATCTCTGTTTCTCCCATACATTCCAACAAACTTCAAGATACACACCCTTCACTTTCAAATACAGGCATTTCTTCTGATACATCTTTTTCTCCCACCAAGAGGCAAAACAATCATTC
Source organism: Tachypleus tridentatus (assembly GCF_004210375.1). Lineage (NCBI taxonomy): Eukaryota > Metazoa > Arthropoda > Merostomata > Xiphosura > Limulidae > Tachypleus > Tachypleus tridentatus. Next base: position 28,425,171 of record NW_027467782.1, on the reverse strand, counting down.
GTTCGCGTCCTCAGTCACTGGAATCCCCTTTCAATAACAAAGACCTGCCCAATTGCCCCAGGGCAGGATCCATGGAGATTGAGAGACCTCCTCCGAGTAAGGACAGTAAGGAAAAAAGACGTGGTCGTAAACAGAATGGTTCTCCACCCAATTCACCTGCACGTAAATAAAAATGGCCACCTTGATACAATGGAACTGTCGAGGTTTACCTTCTAATCTGGATGATATCAAAACACTGATTGCTTTCTACCATCCTGTATGTCTTTCCTCACACGAAACATTTCTAAAACCTGCTGATACAGTTTCTATTCGGCAATTTTCTCTGTACAGAAATGACAGGCTGTGTGATGGGCCAGTACATGGAAGGGTGGCACTATTGGTTGATCAGCATGTGCCCACCCTGTCTTTTTCACTCAACACACACTTGGAGGCCGAAGCGATTCATGTTTCATTGGGTCATACCATCACTGTTTGTTCTCTACCTGTCCCCTGGAGAGACATGTGATCAATCAGACCTTGATGCTCTTGTTGAACAGTTGCCGTCTCCCTTTGTACTCTTGGGGGACTTTAATGAACATCATCCCCTCTGGGGAAGTGCTGTTATTGATAGGAGGGGTTGCTCTGTGGAGCGTATGCTCTTTGATCACAATCTTTTTATTTTCAATACTAGTTCTTCCACTTATTTTCATGCACCTAGTCAGTTCTTTACTGCTATTGATCTCTCAGTTTGCTCCCCTTCATTATTCTCTCATTTTTCATGAAGGGTTGACAATAGTCCACTAGGCAGAAATCATTTTCCTATACTTTTGAGAGAGACTGGCCGTGGTCGATGCCACTCTACCCGCGTGTCCTGGTGGAAGCTGGATCAGGCAGACTGGGTCACTTTCACTGCTCTCGCAGAACTTATCCTGCCATCGTGAATCAGCCATCAATAGACGACTGGGTGTCAGCAGTAACTGACTGTATTATACAAGCAGCTACTCAGTGTATTCCTAAAATCTGGACACCTTTTCTATGATATCCTCGTCCGTGGTGAAATCCTGCTTGCCACTTAGCACGGAAGGCTCAAAATCTGGCCTGGAATACTTTTCGCAGATATCCCACACTTTCGAACCGCGTCGCTTTCCAACGGGCCCGTGCACATGCTGGGTGGGTAAGACGTCAAAGCCAGAAGGAGTCTTGGATTAAGTTCACAACTAGCATATCTTCTACCACCAGTTCCAAGGTCATATGGGACAGGATTCCAAAGGTCAGTGGGCACTACAATTCTGTCCCCCTCTCGACTTCACTTTCTGATGGTCAGGAAGTGGCTGATGTCCGAAGCATTGCTGATACTCTATGTGAAAGCTTTTGCCAGGTATCTAGAACTTCTGCTTGTTCCTCCACTTTCTTAGCCATTATGACTCAGGCAGAGCGTTCACCTTTTTCCTTTCGAACTGACTGTCTCTTTGACTGTAATTGTCCCTTTACACTGATTGAACTGAAAATGGCCCTTCATCGGTCTGGCAGTACATCTGTTGGACCTGATGATGTACACTATGACATGCTCCAGCATCTATCTCCTGCTTCTCTTGATGTCCTTCCAATTGTCTTTAACTAGATCTGGCAGGAGAATGTGTTTCCTGATACCTGGCGCCAGGCTATTATTTTATGTTTCTCTAAGCCAGGGAAAGATCCCAAGATTCCTTCAAACTACCGTCCAATTGTTGTGATGAGCCGTCTCTGTAAGACCTTAGAAAGGATGGTTAATGCTTGTCTTGTTTGGTTTCTCGAATCATCAATCTCCTCTCGCCCACCCAGCGTGGGTTCCGACGACAACACTCCACCACAGACCACCTAATTTGTCTTGAAACATTGATCGGAGAAGCCTTTCTCAAATGCCAACATCTTGTATCAATATTCTTTGACATTGAGAAGGCTTATGACACAACATGGAGGTATGGCATTTTGCGAAACCTCCATACATGTGGGTTACATTGTCATTTACCTATGTTTGTTAAAAAACATTTTAATAGACAGAAAATTCCAAGTTTTTGTGGGTTCGACACTCTCCTGTTCTTTTGTACAGGACCTTGGAGTCCCTCAGGGCTGTTTTGAGTGTCACACTTTTCAGGATCAAGATAAATGCCATCACTGAACAACTTCCTCTCACCATTACGAATGGGCTGTATGTTGACGACTTTCACATCTCATATCAGTCGTCGAACATAAGATATATTGAGCGGCAGCTACAAACTGGCCTCAATAGTGTACTGAAGTGGACTATGGCGAACTGCTTCAATTTCTCTTTCTCTAAAATCGTTTTCATACACTTTTGCCGCCAATGGGATATTCACCCTGATTCTGAACTTCATATCAGTGAAGTTATGCTGCCAGTGGTCCCTGAGATCAAGTTCTTGGGGCTTATCTTTGACTGTAAGCTAATCTTTATACCACACTTAAAGCAACTACGGGTCAAATGCACAAGAGCACTGAACATCCTCCGTGTCCTCTCTACTACCAGTTGGGGAGCAGATTGATGTTTAATGTTAAAGGTATATCGTGCTCTTATTCGATCAAAACTCGACTATGGATCAATGGTCTATGGCTCTGCCAGATCCTCGGCCTTAAAGATACTGGACCCCATTCATCACCAAGGACTTCGACTCTGCAGTGGGGTTTCTGCATCTCTCCAATTCAAAGCTTATACATTGAATCTCATGAACCTACTCTGCATCTTTGCCGTTTGCAACTATCTTTACTTTTTTCTTCGAATCATCGTTCCTTACCAAAGCATCCCACCTGGGGATGTGTTTTCCTTCCTCAGTGGGTCGTACGTTTCCAGAACAGACGATCTGCCATTGCTCCATTTGGCCTTCTCATCCAGGTGTAATTGGATGAATTGGGTCTGTCCTTGAATAACATTGCAGATTCCACAGGTCAGCCCATCCCACCATGGCTTATTACAACCCCCAAATGTGACCTTTCTTTCAGTCATCTGAAAAAGGCAGATACTCCAGATTGGAAATACCGTTTTTTATACAATGAACATCTTTCAAACAATCATTTCGTTCCCATTTATACAGATGGTTCCAAATCAGGTAATTCGGTGGGCTCTGCTATGGTTTGCTGCGGCTCGGTGGTTGCACGCAAAATCCCCTCTACAGCTTCTGTGTTTACTGCTGAACTGTATGCCATATCTCTTGCCCTGGATCATATTGAAGCTGAGCAGTACTCCACCTGCACTATTTATACTGACTCGCTTAGTTCTATACTGGCCCAGGAATAGCTACACGTTGGCTTACACTCTGTTCTCGCTGATATTCAAAATCGACTGGCCCGTTTCTCATTAACTGCTACTTCTATCAAGTTTTTCTGGATACCAGGCCATGTTGGTATTCGCGGGAACGAGCTTGCAGACATGGCAGCTAAATACGTCTGCTTCAGCACCATCACTCCTATGCCTATTCCGTACATGGACTATGGTGTTATCTTCAAGGGTCGGCTCCGTGCCAGCTGGCAGTCCACTTGGAGTGAGCAACGTGACAACAAACTTTTTCAAATCAAACCCAAAATTGGACTTTGGCCATCTAGCTTCCGTCAGGATTGAAGAGAGTAAGTTGTTCTAACTAGACTACGCATTGGTCACAGTTTTTAAACTCGTCGTTTTCTTTTATCTGGAACTGATGCACCAGTGTGTAGTTTGTGTAACACTCAAATCACTGTAAGCCACAATTTGCTTTCTTGCCATCGGTACGATTTTCAACGATGGCACTATTTTAAACATGTTTTTTTCCCAGGGTTTGTCTGTGACATTGGAGAGTGTTATTGGTGATGGTGACACTGTCCACTTTGATAAAGTTTTTAGTTTTTTAATGGCCATTAATCTTTTTAATCTCATTTAAGTGTTGAATATTTATTCATTACACCTTTTTAATTGTGGCTCCCTTTTAAGAGTCTCAGTCTCTCTAGTTCAATTTTAAATTGGAAAATGGCCAAACATTAAATAACTCGACACTAGGACTGGAAAGGCCAACTTCAGGTGACTAACGCTGCTGTTTGAACTACCCATTAGTCATCCTGGTGACTTGTTTTTACAATTTTGCTGCATGTCTTTTAACACTTTTATTACTTTACCTTTTGGTACTGGCCATAATGACAAATAACCAGGAATCAGGACTGAAAAGATCAACTTCAGGTGACTGGTAATTAGCCGTCCCTAATTTAGCAGTGTAAGACGAGAGGGAAGGCAGCTAGTCATCACCACCCACCGCCAACTCTTGGGCTAGTCTTTTACCAACGAATAGTGGGACTGACAGTCACATTATAATTCCCCCACGGCTGAAAGGGGGAGCATGTTTGGCGCGACCGGGATGCGAACCCGCGACCCTCAGATTACGAGTCGCAAGCCTTAACACGCTTGTCCATGCCGGGCCGTTGCTGTTTGAACTACCCGTTAGTCGTCCTGGCGAGTTAATATTCCACTTTTGCTGCATGTCCTTTAAACTTTTATTACTTTACCATTTGGTACTGACCATAATGACATATTACCTGGAATCAGGACTGGAAAGACCAACTTCAGGTGACTGACGGTGGTTCTGTACTTGCCTGTTAGTCTTCCTGGTGGGTTATGATCATTACCATTATGCTACAGAAGTTCTTTATAACTTTGTAGATTGGATGTCAACATCGGTTTTATGCAAAGCTACACGAAAACGATCTACGCTAGCTGCCCCTAATTTAGCAGAGTAAGACAAGAGGAAAAGCAACTCCTGGTGTACTCTTTCCAACGAAAAATGGGATTAACTATAATAACGCCCTATGAATGAAAGGGCCAACATGTTCAGTTTAACGTAGATTCCAGCCCGTGACTCTCAGAATACCAGTCGAATGCCCTAACCACCTGGCCATGCCGAGGCACGTAACGTAGGATAAGTTATATATGTATATAATTACATAATAGTCCGGAATGGCTAAGCGTGTTAAGGCGTGCGACGTGGTAATTTGAGGGTCGCGGGTTCGCATCCCCATCGCACTAAACATGCTCGCCCTTTCAGCCGTGGGGGCGTTTTAATGTGACGATCAATCCCACTATTCGTTGGTAAAAGAGTAGCCCAAGAGTTGGCGGTGGGTGGTGATGACTAGCTGCCTTCCCTCTAGTCTTACACTGCTAAATTAGGGACGACTAGCACAGATAGCCCTCGAGTTGCTTTGTGCGAAATTCCAAAACAAACAAAGCATCTAGCAAAAAAAGCATCTGCGTATACATGTGTCATTTTAGCACCTATGTTCGCATGTACTCAAATAAGCACTTGCGCGCGCATCTTTCAATTTATGCACATGCGCGCACATATAGGAATACCAAGAATCTGCGTGTGCATCTATCAAAATAAACACCTGCGTGCGCAAGTACGAAAAGAACCTACGAGCTGATCTTCCAATTTGTACACATACAAGCACATGTTCGAAAATAAGCTTTTGCGTGTTAGTGTACAAATTTATGCACAAAATCAGCATCTTCGCGATCATGTAGGGAAATAAGTATGTGCGTGCGTATCTACCAATGAACGGAAATGGTATCTATGAATTTACCTACTAGCGCGCATGTAATAAAATAAGCATTGGCTCGCGCATTTACCAAAATGACCAACTGCGCGAGCATGTACCAAAATTAGCACCCGTGCGCCCATCTACGAAATTAAATACCTGGGAGGTAACGTATGAATATACGCACATATATATGAAAATAATCATCTGCAAGCACATGTATCAAAATAAGCATCTATTAATTTACGCGCATTCTCGCTCATGAACGAAAATAAGCACCTGCGTGCTCAGTTGTATTTTATTTCTGGCTTCACTTGTGGATGAATTTTAGATTAATGTATTAACACAGAGATATTTGTTACAGTTGAAAAACGCTATTGGCATGACTTCCTTGGAATTGGTTTCAGATTTATCTGCAGAGGAGGTACAAATGTAAATTCATTGGGCTTTCACATGCACAGCTAGTGATAATTTTTCTCTCCAACATATCACTGTTCAAAGGAACAATACAACCAGTGATAAATAAATTTGGACAGTTTTTCTGACTTCTTTCATAAGTGTCATTTCATTTACTTTAGTGGAGAATTGTTCTTTCTGTTAGTTCTAGTTCTCCTAGAATATCTTTAGTAAGTTTCTCAACATATACAGAGTTGATATATCCACAGTTAAGATGCCCTGCTTATAGCTTTGTCCTCATTCAAACATGGGAAAATTATATATTTCCTGTCATCAGTGCTCACACTTTGGTAAGTTAGATATTTATGTCCTCTGTCATCTGAGTTACTTCAGATGAATTGAAAGTTAGTTATTGATTGCTACTTTTTTTCTGGGTAAACTTAATTGTCTTGAAAGTTCATTACTATTACTATTATAATCCTAATTTTTAGAAGTGCAGGACTTAATTATGTGTCCTTCATTGTCCTTGTTAATTTAGATATCTGTTAAGTTAAACATTAATTATTAATGTTTTTTTAGGTAATTCTGGTCAATTTGCACATTCTTTATTATGCCATACTTTGTGGACTAAATACAATTAGATTGTTTGTCCATAAGATATTTATCAATATTTTGTTAACTCAGAATGCTTTAATAATTTCTACATCACACAGCTCTACTACTTGTAATATTTTATTTATTCTGTCCGATTGTTTTTCATCATTGTTAACTGTATATCTTAGTATCCTAATTTTCATCAGTGGGACATAAAATCTTTTGACTTGTAATGTATTCATTTATTTCCCATGGCTAAACTTGATTTTGGCTACTTCAACGTTTGTGATATTAGAAACCTAATTTAATTCCAGTAATCTACACTTTATTGATAGCTGTTTGCAACTTCAAGTCCAATTCTCAAATTCAAGACCCTATCATTAAGACTAACCTTGGCTCTAAGTTGTGTGGAGGTACAAACTTTTTTGTGACTGAGTCTTTGCTCACTTCATTCTGTGGATTATTGGCTCCTGCTTGCTTCCATTCATTTGAAGTCCAGAGACCACACCACACTACTCTGCTCCAACAAGATGCACTATTGAATAGGATTCCTAATGATGGAGAGAAGTCTCTTCTTACCCTTCTCAATACCTCATTCAATGATGAATTTTTCTTTTCAACTTCAGTAAAGTTTAGCTTCCTCCTTCATCTTCACATTTGGAATGAATAATTCACACATCCATCACCTTCCAATCTCTGGTCTACCATGGAGTGTTCACTCCATACCACCTTTACTGAGGTTCTTAAGCTTTGTCCCACTTTCCTCTACTTCTGCTGGGATGGTGGTTGTCATGATGCATTACAACGTCTTCAAAGTGGTCACTTATATCATAGAGCCAGTGGTACCAATTCCAGGTCTCTGTGCTCATGGTCACCACATTATGATTGTAACTTTCCATTTTCCCGGCTCCCTAAATTTGGTGTTAAATTGATTATATTCTCCCAAGTTTCTTCTCATGCAATGGCCCCTCACATTGTGGGTGTCAACACTTCCTACCTACATGTATGGCTTTAGTCAGTTCCATTGTCTCAGCCCAGTCTCTGGTTTAATTGTGTTACGTTTTTCCTTTCCTGATTCATCAAGCCTCTGTCCATGTCTATTACCACAGATAACATATCTTTTAAATTTTGTCTCTTTCTCATTGTTTCTGCATTTCCCACCTTTCCCTATTATTCACCCAGTTGTTAAATAAAGACTTCTCTACTTCAATTGTGTCTAACTATTGGGCAACCTTACTGATTACCCAACATTTCATGTGGCTTCATTTTTTTCCTTTCTTTTCCCTCCTCTTATATTCTTTGAATTGTTTATTGTGATCTAAATGTGGTCCTTAATGCTCTTTCCTCCATATAAACTTTTGTCTTCATGTTCTATCTACGTGCTCTTCCTAAAGACCTCTTTCCTTCTCGTCCTTCCTTGCAATCATAGTTCATCTACTTATGTCATTAATGTTACCAACTCATTACATCATCCCCCTTATGCCATTCTTTATCCAAACTGGTCCTTCTTCTCTAAGACTTATGCCAAAATTTTAATTGTTTTTCACTCTCTCACCTTTTCTTAACCTTCCATTTTTAACCTAAATTTCCATTCCAGTCCTGATCAACTTCTTTGTCTGATATATGACATGTACTGTCTCCTTTTGGGTTCACAATCCCAACCTTTTATTCCCTGGAACCATTCCATTTCCAATGGCCTTTTCCTTTTATGCTTACTGGTTTGGTTCATCAACTTCTGTTTGAACTTATCTCTGATAGGTTGCCATATCCACAACATCCCATCACATTCATGCCATTACTATGTCTGTTGCTGCATGCCTTCACTGTCCTTTAAAGGAGATTGTTAAGGCTGGGATGTAGACTACTCCTTGTACTTTTGTCATTCATCATCTTCATGATCTCACACATGATCTTCCTACCTTTTCAACTATACACACATTCTGTTGCCTTTGACTGGATAAGTCTTCTCACTTTTTTCGTTTTCCTTCCAGCATTCTTAATCTTCACCAATACTACAAGAATTCTATTCTCCATTGGGTGTCAGCTGGTAAGCTATACATTTTATAAAATTTTAAATGCACAAAAGGAGCTTATTATTTCATCAAGGATGTCCCTTCCAACTCCCAAATATGGTCACCCCTTAATACTCATGTATTCATTCAATCTTTTCTTAAACTCAGTTTAAAAAGTAATCTTATCTAAATAATTCCAACTCTACCAAAGTTTCAATTTATGCTCCCTTGTTCGACTGTTGAAAAAGTTTGAATGATAAATACTATCACAACATCATGATATTTTTTTTTACGTGCAGTATTTAATATGTTTGTATTTAAATTTTAAGAATAATTTGAATTGAGAAAACCCACACACATCACATTTTGGACATGTAAACATCTGTCATGTATTGGCCCAATACATTAAATGATCTAAATCTCCAAGTCAGTCTGCAGTATCTCTGATGCAGTTAGCAACCCCAAAAACCTTAATGTCATTTTCAAACTAAAAAATTTCATTACTCATTCCAGAATAAATATCATTAATACAAGTCTCAACTAGCAGATAACTCAGTAAAGAGCCCTGAGACACACTACTTGTTAGTATAACCCAGTCAGATCTAATTCCATTTATTACTGTTTTCTATCCAATTTAACAACATTCCTCCCAGAACCACATATTTAGTTTTTGTAGCGAGTGTTTTGTAAGGCATCTTATCACCAGATGCTTCCTGAAAATCAAGGTAAAACAAATCCATGGTATTTCCTCAATTAACTCTTTCAGTGACATCCACAAAGAATGTCACAATATTTGTTAACCAAAACTTTCCCTTACTGAAAGCATGCTGGCTCTTTCATATTATGTTAATCTGCTTTAAGTAAATTTGTAATGCATCTTTAATTACACACTCCAATCACTTTCCAACTACTGATCTAAGATTAACTGGCCTATATAACTCAGGATGGCTGGTATGGATATTAACACTTTTACTAATAAAGCAGAGAAGAATGTTATAACCTTCTTAGGTCATTTTCAGGTTAATCATACTAGCTATCCTGAGATACATTTTTACTTTAAGTGGGTTTCTCATCATCAAGAATAACTGGCCTATGATTGCCTGGGAAATGTTTATCACTTTCTTTAAATATTAGACTAACATCCAACTTCCAGTTTTCTAATACTCTTCCACTACTCAATTACTTATAAAAAGTATTAGCTAGTGGTTCATAAATATAATCTTTAAGTTTCTTTAAAACTCTAGGATAAAAGTTGTCTGGTCCAGGGATTCATGTTTACCAATTTTAGTCTTACAGTTTCAGAACTTCAAATGATATATTTTACATCAATATCTTTCTCACACATTAAGTGCTCTGGTTTGTCCATTAAGTTTAAACTTATTGTGTTTATTTTGTTTATCCCAAATATGGTTGCTTAAACTTTACTACATCATACTGGAGCTGTCCTGTATTTTATGTATAGAATACGCATGTCATGTATACATATCAATTATTTACCTTAAGTTTTTACCACATCTGTTCTAGATCACCTGCCAGCTCTTTAACCAAATCTACAGAACTAGATCATGTTTCATTCCATCAAAATTATCTTTACCAAAATTTGGAATTAAGGTATAATTTGTCTTCAATTTTACATGTAATAAAATACCAAACCTAATAGTTCCATATCTGCATGTACTTAAAAGTTCACCAACCACAACTCTATCCTATTGACTTTAGAAATTAATATTAAATCTAATATAGATTCCTTTATTCTAGGTTCTGTCACCAGTTGGTGTACAAAAGAATTCTGAACTTTTTCCAAAAGCCTATCCCTCTCATTGTCAGATGCAAAATTATCCCAGTCGATACCCCTAAAAGTAAAATATCCCATAATAACATCTTTTCATTGATATCCATTAACACTAATCCAAGCTGACTCAACCTTATTGCTGTTATCTTTGATATATTCTAACTCAACAGAATGTAGTTCACTCCTCACACATAAAGCCACTACTCCTACTTTTCTTTTTCAATATTCTATATCTAGTAAATAATCTGTAGATTGGTATTTCAAACAAATTTCCTTCATCAAAATTGTTCAAACTTAACCAAGTCTTAGTGATACCCATAATATCAAAATCATCAGCTTTTCCCAGATGGGTATTGATAGATAAAATAATAAACTAATTGGTTGAAACAGGTCCATCTCACATGGGATCTTTTCATGATGTTGGAGTAAAATAGATGCCTCTGTTCTCATTAATTACAGTTGCAGAAGGTTCTGTCTCTGCTTCTAGAGGTGAGAGTGGGAGACTTTGTCCAAAAAATATAAAATAAATCAAAATTAGTCTTTTCTTTCTAGAATGATTTCAAATTGTAATATGAAACTATACTCATAACAGTATACATCCATTTACAATTAAACTTTACTTTTATCCCCGTTTGACTACCCTTTGAACTGTAACTACTATTCGTGTCATTATAAGTTGCATCACTCAATATGCACGTAGCTCTCATTATGTTATTGAATTACACTACCCATGAACTACTTACTACCTAGTTGCTTGCATTCTTGTCTTGTAAAACATTTTTATTACATTATTATTATTTATTTCACCTAATCTAATCTTAAATAACCTTACAAAATCCCTATTTTTACATTTTAATTACCTTTAGAGTATTGAATAAAGAATAAACAGGAAAAACAAGAAATAAAGTACTTACCCAATTTCTCTTTTTTCTTGGTGTCAAATGTTGAGAACACTTAAGCATATTTTTATAGTAATGATAGCAATGTATGAAATATTTTGTTAATTAATGAATACACCAAAGAACATAGACTAATGACATGCAAAAGATAAGTTTCTCAAACAATTACAATATTTCTGGCTTTCTAACTATTCAACAAAAGCTGTTACAAATTCATCCAAGTTACCTGTTGTGATTCCCATGGTAACAAATGTTGTATTGTAAGAAAAATTGACACTTGTCTGTTCAGATGTAACTTAATACAAAATGTCATAGGATAGATCAAACCTTGATATTCTATTAGTTACAGGTAAAATGTAAAAGACAACTATTAACAAAAAGAGGATGTGAAAGGTGGGTGCAGCAAGAGGGGTCTGATATTCTATGACAGCTTTGTAACCAAATAAAATTGAAAATTATGAAAAATTATGTTTTGTCTGAGCAATCAAGATTTTATAGTGAGTAACTTTAATTTTGTACTTTATGAATGTGTGATGGATAAAACAGATGAGAAAAGATGTCTAGAAAAAGTGTCACATTTGGAAAAACACAGTATTTTTTAAATATTGCCCTGCAAAATTAAGACCTTAAAACTTAAAGTATTAAAATATAGGTTATTAGTTGAAACTTTACACTCTGTTAATTCATTTAATGATGTCAAAAAAGTTCATTTATAAATTTTGAACATAAGACACTAAAGCTTTGTTTCATGCACAGTAAAGGATACCCAGGGCAAAAGGGTTAAATCTCAAATTCATATTAACAAATTAGAAAATAGAAGTTTATCTAAAACAAACAAGTAGAAACAACAGAAATCAAACACAAGTTAAAAGTGATATTAATTTGTGATCAGTCATGGCCCAAAGTTTGTTACATGAAGAATGATTTAAAAACACATGTCTATACAACAGAATGTCAACTGAGAAAGTTAGCATAGTGCTAGAGTGGCAGTAGTTAGCAATGCTAGTAATAAATGACACAATATGATTGATGGAGGGTGGTCACATGATCAGCACATGTTCTGAAATGGTGAGAAAATATAGGAGTAGAAAAGACTGGTGCACTGATAGCAAACATTTTTATAGCAATGCTTAAAGCGCAAACCAGGACTGAAATAACTTTGGGTGAGAGGAAGTGATGTTGTTTTGGAAAAAGACATCAGTAGAAAAAGATGTTGCAATGGTATAGAGTAATTTGCCACTACAACCAGAATAGAACAAAAAAAATAATACTTTGACAATCACAGAAATCCAAAGGGTGATTTTTAAATTACTGAAATACAAAGTTGATAACTTACCACACAGTAAATGAATATGTGTGAGGCTAGGAATTGAAATTAATGTTAATGAACAATACAATATATAAATTCAGAATAATAAATATTTCAATGAATAAATAAATCAGGAGTAAAAAGCAACAGACTTAATCACAAAATCACTAACAACAATTAGTAATAATCAGTAATAATATACTTCATCAATATCTTGTGAACTAACTTGTGAAAGCTCAATGTAAGATTTTCATTCACTTGTTAGATCACAAGATTACAAACCATGAAACTGTAATTTTCATAATGTACAACGTTTATGATATCTGTACATCACCACCAGGGAAAACTGATGCCAGTTTCATATTACATGCATGTGTACTCAAATTAAACATGATCATTTAGAAGGTAAGCTATTATTTTAATACAATTAAAAATTCAGAGATAAGCTAGACAATAGAAGGAATAATAAATGAATGCTAACAAAACCGTAACCAAATATAAAAACATAATTTATTATCTCACAGTGTTGATGTAGCCTCTTTCTTGTAACTTTATTATACAAGTTACATGGTTTTAATTTTGTCACTTGACAAAGTATGTATATCTTACATTAGATGTGAGACAATTATGGTAAGGTACTAATGACGACTCAATCTTATACTTATTTTATTAATCCATATTCACAATGTTAAAACTTTAATAAAACATAAATTTTTCATACCAAGCAATTATAGCCATATTATATCCTCTGAGTATACGCATCTTGACTGTGTAAAAGGATCTGAGAATGGTATCTGTAATAATTAATTTAAACTCAGCTAAGCCAATACAAATTTAACAGGTGATAACACACTGTTCATTAACAAGTCCCAGAATTGTTTTATAGAAACAGCTGTTTAATATGCATAAATTTTGTTCAACAATAACTGCTATTCAAGTTTGATAACAGCTGATTAGCATGTGTCATTTTTTGTTCAACAGGAACTGTTGCTCAGAAGTAGTACCAATTAATTGTATGTGTAAAGTTTGTTAAACAAGAATTGATGTTTACATTTTGTACTAGCTGTTTAGTATGACTCATGTTTATTAAAAAAAACTGATGCTTAACTTGGTAGTGGCTATTTATCTTCTTAACATTGTGCAACATGAAAAAATATTTAAACTTGGTAAAAAACTGTTTAACACATCAATAGACGTTAACCACCTGTTAACAGGATTAAACGTAATGTATTTCTATATCAGTTCCTGTTGAATTGTCAGAAACATGTTAGACTCAACATAGTTCAAGAGAAGCTAACATAAGAATACTAACTTGTCAATAAGAAGTAGTTACACACACCATTATTTCTTTTACAATGATATATATATATATAGATTATTTTTCAACTCTCCTTTCAATTAACACAAAAGGTGTTAATATTACTTGAAAACCATTGTTAGCTACATAACTTAAATGTTTTTGTTCTTTACATTTAAAAAATCTGAACATTAATGAATGATGATTTGTTTACTAGTGTGATGTTTTTCCAATTATTTGATGTTTTGAACACAGGGTGAGACCTCTTCTTTCCATTTCATAATCAGATAAATATTTGTTTGAAGGTGTTTTATTTTATTTGCAATGTATGTTTCTTTCAAGTGCTAATTAAAACATCCCTTTACAATTTATAAAATAACTACTGTAGAGAACATTACGTTATAGATTTCAAGAAACTTACCATTGGAGGACTACAATATTGTTAATATAAAGTTATTAATAATAAAAATTCAATTATAATAAATACGTTATTACAAGTAAAACACACATCAACACAACCCACATTTCATCATCCTAAACATCTTTCTACAGTTCTACATACATCTTTTTTCCTCACATTGTTCTTCTACTATTTCCTCATCCTCTGTTAAACCTTGTAAGGGATCTGTATCAGGTTTGGTTTCATACCTTTTGAAATCAAATAAGTAGCATCAAATCTGCTCACATTACAGAAAGAAACAAACAGTTCATATCAGACATTATCAAAAGAAAAAGATTCAAAATTGTAATTTAGCTTCATAAAATTTCCATTCTTGTTTGCAGTTTGATAGATAGAAAGCTTACAAACACACATACATTAAATAAATATGTAATATTTACTTTCTTTAATGAGACCAAACTTTACTAACCTCTGATGAATATATATTTTGGATATGTACTACATACAAATTTAAGCATACTTCACAAGCTTATTTCAGATAAAGAATTCCAAAAACTAATGAAGTGTTCTCTTTAGTAGAACAGAATATCACCTAGTCTTTACAGTTAATAGTCTCACTAAATTTTGATTTACCTTTTTGGTAATTCAGGTCATGTTTTTTTTATTGTTGTTTTTTACAAGAAATACAAAGACAGTTAAGTGAAGATACTGAATAACAATATTAACAGAAAATAACTTCTGTCTTTTACAACCAGCTGTTCCAGCAACTGATATCATTATAACTATTAAATTCAATACATGTGTTCTCTGACACCCTTATACCATTTGAGTTACTAAACACTGAACCTACTGACTTATCTAATGTATGACAGTAATTAAACAGTTTGTAGTATGATAATTATTTAGTGTCACTGTTATTTAAAATAGAACTGTAGATCAGTGGAAAGACACCCAATAAAACACACAGTAATTCAGGAATAAATCATTAACACACTGATTTTATTTTATCTGTGAATCAGGTAGTTAATGCAATAAAGCATCATCTATCACATAATGAACCACAATGAAACAACTATTGATCTTTGTTCAAGAAAACTTTGAGAAAATATACATGTAAACACGTGTATACTAAGCATCCAATTAAGTAAACTGTACAACTTCCAAAATGAACAGAGAACTAAAAACAGTTTTACAACTGATACAAATGCTACACTAAATATACAAATAGTAATAAGATTTAAGGAAATGAATGATCAGTGGTCAAGAAATGACTTTCAGTTTTCTTTCAATAAAGTTTTAAGGTGTATTCCTCTTTCAGACATAAAATTCAGTACAATTATCCAAATTGGACATAGTAGTCTTATACAGAATGCATAAATTAATGGATAAATGTTTTATGAAAGCAATTTACTTAAACTATAATTTCAGTTTACAAAAGAAATGTAACGTTTAGATAAACATCTGCCAAAACTCATGATGATACACCTTGTATATTTAGAATATTTCAGTAGTTTATGCAGTTTCATGTTTACATGGAGATTACAAAACTGGTCAAAATGACCAAGCACATATACAGGTTTAATAAAGTATAATCTAATTGATAATGGATTATGCATGTGGATCACAATCAGTCGCCTAAATGTTTTAGTTTGAAGTATATATTTTTTTTAATTCTTTAGATACACTTACCATTTTGGAAACTTTTTGTAAGCCTAATTTTCTTTTCACTTTTGATAAAACACCACCAGTGACTTCATCACAAAAACTGCTCTTGATTGGATGCTGTAAAAAATTACTTTTTATAAATTTACTTGCTGCAGTTAATTTTAAACATGAGTGAGGTATAAAATCACGAAGAATGTTCATAATACGTAATATATAGTTTGTTTTTCAATGTCCCAAAACTAATCTTTTTGTTAAAATACAGTTTACTTCTAATTATTTGGTATTGGATACTTTTGTATTAAGGTGGTTAATTACCTTAGACACATTGTTAACCATACTGTTGGCAAGTCTTTCTACAATTTTATATCAAATCTTATTTCTTTATTGAAGAAATTATAACAAAATAAATAGATTTTATAATCTTAAAATCCCTTTCTATGGGAAAAGATTAAGTATAGAAAATCTTAGTGGTTTACATAAAAAACATAATTAAAGAAAAAGTTATTAATTCAAATTCTGTTAAACATTTATGAAACAAAAAGTAACTTCTGAATTACAATGTGACGAGTGCCTGCAGGATCAAACTACTTCATAAGAAAGATAATCAATATATCTTGCTCTGATCCACCAAATACTTATGAAATGGTGTACAACTTTGGTCTTCATACACAAGAAGGTATGGTGATGTATGAAGGACTGTTCAGGGTGATGCAACTTAAACTGATTATCAAGTAAAAACGAGGAAGTTATCTTTCTATTCAAGTCACTAGTTGGTCCTCGATAGTCTTCACTTGAAATATTGTGTGAGCTTTCTCTGAGTAATGACACTGATTTGTTGTAAATTGTTCACACCACAGCTACTAAAGTACTCCAGGGATGGAAAGGTTATATTGAGATCTCTTTATAAAAGATCAACAGACAAGGTTTTCAGTATGTTTAAAAGTAAGTGGGTGATACTAATGAATCAGGGAGAATAATCCTGTTAGTGTACTATATATGTAGTGCTGGCTTGTGACTCTACACCATATTTTATGCACAATATCTTAAGGAAGATCCAGAGGCATGCTCTCCCAGAAATATTTAAAATAAGAAATGCCATTCTCTCTATTTTCTGGTCTTTTTTTAAAATAAGGATATAAAAAGTGATTTAATTTGCAATGAACATGTGATTTTGTGTTTCCTTCATCAGGTGTAAAACAACTTTTCATAAATGTTATATCTTTTCTCCTTTTGTAATGTGAAGATGCCTTTGAAGTAGGCAAAACTCTTTGGTAAATATAATTTTTGTGGGGGAGTGGGTGGGGTGGTTTGATTTACTGACTGAATACGAAACAACATGACTACATTTAATTTCGTATGATTGAGTAGAGAATGCCCATTAAGTACATACTACTGACCATGCAATCTACATTACATTTTTCTCTCTCACAATAAAGTATTTAAAATGACTTTAAAACATATTCCTATAATTAAGAACATGAAAAGTTCAGTTAAAATGATGTTGATGACTGAAATTTTACAAAATAAAAAAGCTTGTTGACAAGAAATGTACAAAACCAAAGAAACTAGATAAATTAGGTAGATTCTCTGTTTTCAACTGAAATACGTGATTGACTTACCTGGCAACTTATGAAAAGCATGTTAAGAGCATTAAAAAAAAAAAGAAGAGAGAGAGAATAGACTTTATTGAAATATATAAAATATTCAGGAAGGATGAATGTGTTGTGATTTCTTGTGATATATCTAAAAACCAAAGGATAAGAATAAACAAGTTTAGGATTTTAAAAAGACACACTAGATTTCAGGTAAGACCAATTTTATCCTCTTAACAAGGTGCTATGCATAAACAATAAAATATCACTAGCATTAGTGTACAGCAACATCTTGCAAGATAGGAATAGACTCCAAGAGTGCATCCAGTGGCAAAGACAGGGTGGGCACAAGCAAATCAACCAACAATGCCACCCCTACATGCGCTCATCCATCACACAGCCTGTCATTTCTGTACAAAAAAAAAATACTGAAAGGTAACTGTATTGGCAGGTTACTGGTATATTTCCTGTAAGGAAAGACATGCAGAATGGTAGGAAGCAATCTGTGTTTTGATGTCATCCAGATTACAACGTAAACCTTGACAGTTCCATTGTATCAAGTTGGACATTATTACTTATGTGCAGGAAAGTTGGGTGGAGAACCCTTCTGTTTTCGTCCATGTCTTTTGTTCTTTACTGTCTTTATTTGAGGGAGGTCTGTAAACCTCCTTGGATCCTGCCCTGGGTCGATTGGGTAGGTCTATGCTGTTTAAAGAGGATTCCAGTGACTGGGGACAAGAACAAATGATCCTTTTGTGGTGGGAGAAGATGATGCACCCAAAGAAATGCCTGTACCCAGAACCAGAGGAAGTGGATCTTGGGATTTGCTGGAATGTATGTTAGGGACAGAGATGGATGTTAAGTTGATTCATCAACTTTTTTAACAATGCAGGTCAAAATCCTTTTCATTTGGTTTGAGAATGATTCTTTTGGAGACACAGAGATATCTGTCTGCACTCCCACTGTAGTTGTGGGATGACATGCAGCAGCCATACATCTGAGATGAAGTGCTGGACAGCAATTTTCAAGCCTCAGGATAAGTAATGTTATGAATCGTTTTCAAATGCTGCATCTCTTTTTCTTCTAACTATTCTGGACAAGAATGAGCACAGTTCAATGAACCACAACATGACGTCTTTGAGCGACCGAAACACTGACACTGGAAATATCTGAGAGGGTTTGTAACGTATGGCTATACCCTGCAATTAAGATAACCTGCCTTGATTGTGGCAGGTTGATGTGGTAATATAAATATCAGAAAACGGATGTGTTACACTCATACTGGTGGAGAGTTGTTGAATGCTAATTTGCACATGTGGAATACATGTGTAATTAGATAGTAATTCAAAGCTAGTAATGAGTGACAATCTGTGCACGAGAAGGAAATCATATGAAAAATAGCTATAACTGTGAAAAAGGGTGGGTAATTGCACTGGAATTTCAATGTGTGTTTTTTCAGTAAAACTTTACATGTTATGTTATTTTCCCCCATTCTAACTCTACACCTCATATACCATGAAAAAAACCCATATTGCACTTTTTATTTTCAAGCTTTAAGCCCTTTACAATATATGTATATTTGTGCTTAAATTTTATTGCTCTTTGAACTGTGTCTAACTAATGATATCACCACACAAGTTGTGAACCACTTTGTAAACATGTAGCTTACGTTACCTGCAGAAATTATGTAATGCATTGGTTACTAATGAGCATATCACAGGAAAACTTTTTTTTTTTTATTTAACCTAATATAAAACTTATATTTTATTTACCTTTATAATAATAAATAATACACATGAAAAACTAGAAATATAGTACTTACCTGGGTCTTTTTTTATCAACTCTCAATTAAAACTATTATTATAATGGTATTACTGCACTAAATGATTTTTAGTTAATCAAAATTGCAACAAAGAATACAAAATAACATGCTAAAAGCACATATTGTCCTAGGACTATCAAAATTTTCTGGCTTTCTTACCATTCAGTAAGACTCAATAAAAATTTAGCTAAACTTGCCAATGTGTTTCCTGTGGGAATAAAATTTGCACTGGAAGCAAAATAAACAAACTCCTGTACAGAAAATTATGTAATATAATATTTGGATTTCTGTTGGTTAAAAGTAATATAGTTTTAAATATCAAAGAGAACTAAATATTGGAAACTTGTGAAAGAGAAAACTTAATTATGGGTATGGCTAAAGGGACTTGATTTTCTAGTTTATAGCTCTGTAACCAAATAAGATTGAAGGTTATAAAAAAAATTATACTTTGTCTGAGTAATAACAATATTATAATGAGCGACTTATGTTAAATTTTGTACTTCTTGGACAAGTGGTCAATAAATAAGAGAAGAGGAAATACTTGAAGGGCAAGTATCACAATACTGAAACAATGGAAAACTGAAGACATTTTTAAATGTTGTCTTATAAAACTAGGAAATTAAAACTATAATTTCCAAAGTTATTACCATGATAATAAAAGTAATTGAATTAAATTTTGAATATAACTCAGTAAACTCTCATGGCATGCCTCTAGCAATATAATTAATGTAAATATGAAAGAACAAAAGCCCAAGCACTGACCCTCAGGTACTCCATAATTAACAAGGGTACAGTTTAATTAAGGTACTCAAGTGATCAATCTTTTTCTGAAAGTTTAAATAGTCTCAAACCAGGTGCACTACATGGAAACCATAAATATGTAAAAAGCCACTGATCATGCGAGTACTTAGTTAATACACTGAACTTTCAGAAAAACATGTCATTCACATACTGGTTGACTTGCCAAACCTTTATCTTTATTTATAATTACTTTCATTTTCATTTCTTTCGTAAATTATCCAATATTTCCAGCTGTTATTTCATTCAATTGATCCAAAATAACAGTTCTTTTCAAATAAATGATAAGACTGATACGATATGCATGTTCACATAATGTAGGAATTTTACCTTTTTTTCCCCAACATTTTACTTACGTTTATTCATTCTAAATTTTAAGTTTCTTTCAGTTTGATCTTTGTATACAACAAAGTTAAAACTATTGCTTGCCAAAATTCCATCAGTAACAGCCTTTTATTTACTAGTATTCTTCAGCTTTCCTCACTACCAAAGTTAGAATAAGTTGACTAAATTTCATTAAACAATGTTTATACCCCATTATGACAAGAGGGCACAATGTTAAAATTTAAATAATAATGGCAAGGTACCAGCAAGACTTATTTTTAAATTAGTGTGATTTAATTTATGGAATTATTTATTGTTTGCACTAGTGGTGGTCATAACTTTCAGAGAACTTAAAAGAGGAATCAATGTTTTTTTTCTGAATAAAATCTCTACTTTCTCAGAAAAGGATATTTAAGGACAGCCTTGTAAGAACAATTGGCACACCTTGTACTTATTTAATGTTTTTAATAAACTATTTTGATAAGTTACTTTTTAACCCATCTCATAGCTTTAAGCCACCCTAAATGTTAAACTATATAACTATTCAATGTATTATGTTTATTTCTACATTCCATCACTTTTCTCTGCATTAAGGCATCTACATCTATTCTTTACACATGTTAAACTGAAAATGAAAATAATCAAAAACAATATTCACTTATTATAAAAAGATAGGAATATGAAAATGTATTATAAATTAAAATATACACATAAAAAGACATTCTCAGTTCCAATTAAGCCTTATTCAAAACTTAGATAATTTAAACTGAAGCAAATTACTTTCACATGCTTAATTATTAATAAATACATTTTAAATTCCAAGACTCAATAAATAACTGAGTGTGGTATGTGAGTAACATGGAAATTTTGGTCTATATATATATAAATATCACTATTCATTTTGGCGAGCATTGTTTTTTAATTACCTTAACATGCTAATAAATAAATGCTGGTTAAATTGCTGAATGGTACCAAACTTTTCAACAAACTGAATGACAAGTGATTTGAAATGTTTAAACTTATTAAAGTTACATGAAACTAAGCAGATACTAAATACTATAGAAATTAACTTACTTTTCACTTACAAGAGTGTCCTCACATACATTCAAAATCATAGAATCTTGGCAGATGGTTCAATTCACACAGACAATGCCCAGCATGTTGAAGCTTGTTTCTGTTTGTGCAGATAGTCATGGGACAACACCACTGATATAATACAAAATTCTGCTTTACCACATGTAAGAAAGGAGTGTATAATCCAATGTAAACTTTTAGATAGGCTAGAATCATGATTTATCTGGGTGATAAAAACACAGCATTAGAACATTTAAACATGAGGTGCAGCTCAACACAAGTACTTGTTTATGAAAAAGTTATTCTGCATTTTCAAAGATTTTGTTGCTCAAAAATTATATCATAATGATCCATTCACTTAACCTGAATATGTAGATGAAGATCAAAGTTACAAAATAGTAGGTTATGCTCTAATTAATATATATTAAATGAAAGTGTTATTTTTCTATCTCACTTTCTGAACAAATGTAATACTTTTTATTTACCTGAAAGAAAAATAAAGACACTAAAATATAACTACTTTTTTATCTTTAACCCACACATCAATTTTAATACTTACACAAAAAGACACAGTGCAAAATTTGTTCACAACCACACATCGTTACTCAGTATTTTAAGTTTGGTATTAAATCTTTCTTATACAATACTTAAAGGAAAATTTCATACAAACAGAGACTTTAAAGAAGTTTGATTTTAATTTGTTGTTGTTTAATAAATGTAACAACACTATCAACTTTATAATAACATTACTTGAAAACAACAGACAGCTGTCAGTTAGGTTTGCATTGAGCTGAGCCAATTTTCTATCACAGTTAGCTTTAGAAATCTCTATACAAGTCATACTTATTCACCAAGCTGATATCATATCTCTTACTATACACAAATATTGAAAAATTTGTTTACAAGGAATTTTCCAAACATGAATTCAAATGTCATCAGTTTAAGACTATGACTTGAAATGTCAACTCTATATATTTCAATTTTTTACACATTTTACTTCTAGGATAATATTATTTGTGAATATAGATGTCTGTCCACTGCATACAATTATGAATAAGAAAATAAAAATTTAATTTGTGTTTCAATTATGTCTGTTGTATATATTTTTTTTAAATTCTGTTCAGAAACTAAATGTTTTGTTGAATTCTAATTAATGTGTTTGTAATTAAGCACAAATATACACAATAGGCTATCTTTGCTTTACCCACCATGTGTATCAGAACACAGAACCAATTTTCTGGCATTAAAAGTCCACACACTGTGCTGCTGGTAATAGTGCAAGAATTCTAAGAACTCTGTTAACAAGTGCAAACACATGAATAACTCATTCAAACTTTTGACATAGGGGTGTTATAAAGTTATTCTGCTCTTAACAAGTGCATAAAAAGGGAAAACTCTTTGGAAATGTGATAAGTACTCATAATACCAACACTGCTGTAAGATTATTGGAAGTTACACCTTTTACAGTAAGAAGGAATATTTAAAAAACAAGTACAACATTTCAATCTCTCATGCAATCATTCTCAAGAACAAAAGTTTTTATGATAAAGAATGTTCCAGTAATTATATCAACACTCAACACCCTTAAAATGTGTTTAAAGAACTTTTAGAAAAACTATCTATATTCACAGCCAAATATTTGCTTTTTGTGGTTGTATAAGAAACGTAAGTGAAGTATTACAACTCTAAATACTTTGGTACTTTCTAATAATCAACTACAGTTCAGAAAGATTAAGTACAGTAAAAATAATTTCTACCAGAATAACTCTAACTGAAATTTTCATCTTGAAAGGCACCTTAGGGGCTGAATCAGTAAATAAACAGATCAATCACACCTAGAATTCCCTGTTCTTAATTTTACAGTAACATGTTCCCTTAAAATATCAAAAAATATTACAAATAATGTTTTGCATATTTTGAATTCTTAGCCCCTATATTTTCAATGTCTTATCAAAAACTCTGAGAACCACAGTAAACCCTTAAAATGTATGAAAGCTAAAAGATTTTCTATTTAAATGCCCTGTTTACATTCCATGTTCATGGCAGTGTGATCCACAATTGTTTTTATCCATTTTTGTTAAGAATTTTACACAGTTTGTCTGTAATTCCTCCTTATTATCAAAATGTAGATTTTCTTATTACTACTTCCTTTCAATGGACTTTATCAATAACCTTTTATTGACGAGTCAATCAAAAATGTTAAACTCTATGTGTTAAACAAAGAAAATACTTTTACTTATTCATGTAGTCCAACAAAAATGTTTATTACCCTTGTAATTCCTGAATATTTTAATTTGGACATGAAGCATGGTCCTCACAAATCAGAAACCAGGAAGTTTCATGGCAACAGATACACAAGAAACAAGCAACTGAAAAAAGACTAATAAGATTAGTAGCAGCACAAGATAATCACTCGGTAGCAAAATGCTGTTGATACTTATAGTGCAAGTACCAGTTTTGAAGCTAACATCTAAGCATGATTCCATGATGCAAGGTGCTTCTAAGAGAAAATCTAGACATTTGTATACTTTTGAAGGTACTGTACCAAAGAAAATATTACACAAGACAATATCCACAGTGATAATATGTTTGTTGATATGGACAATCTATCAGAAGTAGCAAGGGAGTTTTGTCAGTGTTTCTGAGAGATTGGTTGGTTAGTTGATTTAGTGTTTTATAGCACAAAGCAGTTAGGCTTTCTATGTCAAACATCCAGTAAAAAGTTAAAAGTAAATTTAGTAAAATTCATAAAAGGAAATTGAGGTAAAACAAAATAATGTTTAAAAAAACAACACATAAATAGCATAAAACCAAAGTTTACATCAAGTCTACAACATTAAGAGAAATACTACAGTAATTCAAGTTGTAAATTTTCCAGTTCTAAACAGTTCTCTCAGTTGTTTAGCATGCAATTGGGACTACAATACATGCTACAATAACATGAAGAGGGAAACTTCAAGTCATTTCTGTGTAGACCACAAATTATTTGTATACACTGGAAGGTTATATTAAATAAACAAACAATACTGTCATCATAAACTGAGACAAGTACCTTTATAATGCAATTTTTTCATACATATGATGTAGCGTAGGTTTATCCATACCAACTGAAAGTTTAAGAAATCCTCTTAATTCTTAAACATAAAATTCCACTTCCAGAAGAAACTCCCTTCCCCCCAATACACAACAGAATGTTTCAAAACTTTCCAAACAATCATATTTAAATACTTTTTTCTTCATAACATTCCTCAATTGTTTCTAACTTCATGATAACGACAGAAATAGTAGTTCACATATGTACAAGATATTGAAAATTTGTTCACTGACTACAAAATGTAGTACCAACAGAGACCAATTCCATGTCTATAAGTAAGGATGAAAAGACAGTGAAAGACCCTACTTACGATGCATGCACTGAGATGGTATGATTCACCATAAAACCAATTCTTAAATTTTTTAAATCATAGAACATATTTTGATAAGCTAATTTTCTTTGCTCTTATAATAAAAATAGTAAAGGTGTCACAAATTAGCCTTAATATTTGCAGAACAAGTGTCTAATCCTCCATAAAACAACTCTACTGTTGATCTTATCAGTGAAAAACATTTTCCAAATTTGTGTTCATTCATTAAATCTTTTAAAGACTTTCTCAAAAGCATCATTTTATCATCAGAGCTATCGCTCTAGTAGGTCTCAAGTCTTTCCAAATACTTGAATTTGTTTGATAAACATTTTACACTTTTGTTCTGCAACATGAAGTTGTGACCTGTTTCTGTCAGTATTTTTATCACAATTGTTAACATGTATTAGTGAAAATAAATACATTTTAATGAAGTTAAATAGTGAAATGTGTAAAATCAGAAGGAATGACTCCATTAAAACAGCAAACCTAAACCTCTAACAAATTATACTAGTTTGTTTTTACTCAAAAACATGAGAAGTTATGGACTTGAACACCCACACCTCTCTTTCCTAATTTCTAATTTTATATCTATAAGTAGAGCTTCTTTGATTTTGCATTTGTTTTCCTACTTAGCATCTGGGAGTCTCCTATGATAATGTGTTTACGACATTTGTTATATTGAAAAACGTGCAAAGATAGTTTTTTGTGTTCTTTGAATCTAGTTTCCATTTTTCTGCTTCTTTCCCCAATGTAAAAGTCATGACAGTTGTTGCATTGTATTTTATAAATCATGTGTGTAGTTTTTATGTGTAAACACATGTCCCACATCATTTTCACATGTAGGAAGTTGTGGGCTTAAGCACCCATGTCTCACTGTCCTAACTTCTACTTCTAATTCTGTATGTGTTGCTACTCTATTTCTTATATGAGACTGGTGAATGGAGGTTAAGACTGATAGACAGTGTATCTCCACTGTGGTGTGGGTCCTATTTCTTCAGTCACCTCAAAACCCTAGGGTACATATTATGATCCTACACTGTAGCTTGTACCCTGGGAAATTTTCAATCAATGCAGCATTTTTTTAAAATTTGTTTTTGAGATATAACAAATTAATACACACTTATCACTGTGATTACTGATATTCCATTTCTGCCTTTACAAATGCATCATTAATGTAAGAAAAAGGTATAATTTGCATAACTATCAAGGTTTCTCCATTTAGGCCTATACAGATCCCCTAGAAGTATACAAACTAGCTTTTGATACATATAAATATTAAATATCCCAAAATAAGACACTGATAAACTTAACATAAATTATTATGGTTATTCTAATCAAATGATGTATACTTTTCACCATACTCTTCTTCCAACTAATATAATAATTAAGTTTCATGCAGAATGATACAAAAATATTAAAATGATTAACATCAACACAGAATGCCTTTAAAAATTGCATAAACCTCACAAACAATATTATAAATAAGTAAGAAAATAAACACTTTATTAACATTGTAAAAACTTCTAAGTACCAAACATTATTATACTGTCAGTAAAAATATTTAGCACTAAATATTATGCTATTTGATGGACCTCAAACATTATGCAAGAACATCATAATTCATAGTTTAATTACAAGTACTCAACTACCAAAATTAAAATTATAAAACAAGAGAAAAATGGCCCTGTAAATATTGTAGGCAATATATGTTATTCATTTACTCAAATTATTGTTAATACATTATCATTCCCACTGATATTCTGAACCAAACTAATTTAAATTCTCTTAAGTCTTACTCTAACTTGGTGGCCTGGCATGGTCAGGTGGTGGAGGCGTTTGACTCGAAATCTGTGGGTCGCGGTTTCGAATCCCTGTTGCACCAAACATGCTTGCCCTTTCAGCCGTGGGGGAGTTATAAGGTTACGATCAATCTCACTATTTGTTGGTAAAAAAGAAGCCCAAGAGTTGGCGGAGGGTGGTGATAACGAGTTGCTTTCTCTGTTGTCTCACACTGCTGAAGTAGGGGCGATGAGCGCATAGCCCTCGAGTAGCTTAGCGCGAAATTCAAAACAAACAAACTCTTAATGATTACTACATTTTTATCACATTATTACAACTTCCTTCGCGCATTATTACTAATACCTTAAAATATGTACTTAAAATTATGATTAAATCTAAGTCTGGATACAAGAGGGCTACATATACATCACAAGTTGATGTGTCACTTCAGTTTCCAAATAGCTAAATTTGGCTCGAAATCGAATCAGACATCCAATTTCATTCAATGTGAATCGGATTCTGTGTCATAATCTATTTTTTCTTCAAAGTTTAGGTATCAAATATGTCCGCACGATGAAGATACTCTTGTAAGCGCAGATTAATAATATATTATTGTAATGATACATGAAAAATTTAATTAACAGGAATCAAATTATTAACGCTAACTACAAACTTCAATGACGACACTCACAAATTACATCCTAACTCTAGCATGCCGCCATATATTCACAACTTTCACCTTTGAATTGGTTTCGCCAATCACAGTCAAGTTGCGTTTGTGACGACTCTACGTAGATCACATTTTAAAGAAGTACAAACAAAATTAATAAATGTGTTTCTTTAGAATAAACCTATTTGTAAAATTTAACTGATTTCAAAACATGTAATAATAGTTTAAAAATATATTTTTTATCATTTTCAAACTGTGATAAGTGCACGTACATACACATAAAATTGCACATTTTTTCTGACAAAGTACCTTTCAAAGTTTGGTTTGTTTCAGAAGTTTTCATGAAAAGCTTATCAAATAAGTTCCTACGCATAGCCGCCAGTAAAAGTGAAATGATTTGCTATTTTTCATACTTTGTTTTGTTTCTGAATTTCGCGTAAAGCTACACTAAAGGTATTTGCGCTAGCCGTCCCTAATTTAACACCAGAAGGAAGGCAGCTTGTCATCACCACCCACCGCCAACTCTTTTACCAACGAATAGTGGGATTGATTGAAACATAATAACGCCCCAGGGCTGATAGGATATGTTTGGTGTGACGAGGATTCGAACCCGCGACTCTCGAATTACGAGTCGAACGCTTCAGCCGGACCGTTTGAAATGATTGGCTACAGTTTGGTTATTTAATTTCTTAATTTCGTGCAAATCTACGTGAGGACTATTTGCGCTTGCCTTCCCTTAGTGTCAAGTTTTGTGTTGATTGGTCAAGAAATGACAAAACGTGGAAGGAAAATTTATTCAATGATAGTTATTATTTCACTCGACAATAATATTTGTGAATGTTTAAATATTATTGGCTGTTGTCGTTTATTGATAAAACAATACATGACGTCACAATAATTAAAAGGTAATGCTTAGATACGGAAAGACGAACACGTTTACGAAATATAGTTTCTACGTGACAAGTCAATGAACGACAGCAATTAAAATAATAGGAATCTGGGAAATAAGAATCTCAAGTGAAATAAGTTGCTATAGCTTGATATTTTGCCATGTTTCCTGAAGGAATAAAAACAATACGTTTGAGTATCAATGGAATCAGACACAGGATTCCAGTTGAAAAGCTCTCCAAGAGTGAAATAGACAGTTCCCTTACCACTCCAGCACGTCAACGACCTTGGCATCTGCCTAAAGATAAGAAATATCAGTTTCAAGGAGGTGGGACCATGTTCCCTTTCTTTATTCATTATATGAAGACAAAACATTTCATTATTCCTGGAGATGATGGGAATATTAACACATTCCTGCAAGGAATTAAATACTATGAAACTGAACTGGCAGAAGTTCTTGTTTCACAAAACTTCACTCTTCTTCAATTTCAAAAAGAGCGTGAGGATGATTTCATCAGCTGCATTGATGAAACTTTAGTCTTTCAAACGGAATTTACTGATCGTAGATATTTAATGACGATTCACGGCTCAAAGAAAAGTTTGATGGAAATTTTACCAAAGTGAAACCAAAGGCTGACAACCAATTTATAAATCTTGGATAAAAGGTGTCCATGTGTTTTAAAAAGTATTACAAGTTTGTAAAGGCATTATATAATGGCACTCTGTTTCAGTTTGTGTCAAGACAAGGATACACCATTACGTGTTCTTCTGAGTGGCGCAATAGATCAACTGAAAATCTCACAACCCAATGGTTACTTTACAGACAACGCATCATTTGGGAAGAACAACCAAGGCCAAACACGACTAAAATTAAAAATGCAGTTCACCGTATTTTTAAGAGATTAAAATTTTAGAAAACATGTTTTTTTTTAATTTAAATTAAACTTAATAGTTACCAGTTTCAAATTTACGTGTACTATTATTATTAGAATTAATAGTTTTTGCTGATGTCATTTGAGAACAGTACAATCTCCATGACTGCTTCCTTGAAGTTCACAGCTCTATGTTAAAAATTGATATTGATGTTAAAATTACTAATTGAATAAACGTTTAAAGAAGAAATAAAATAATGAAAAATTTATGTAATCTGAATAAAAAACAGTTTCGTAATTCTGCTATTCCTCATTCTATGTAGAAGTAAAGTCTTTATTGTATCTGTAGCTCAAAAAAATTATTTTAAAAATACACACGTGTTTAAAGCCACATCGTGCTATCTCCTGTGTCCATCGAAGAGAATCGAAACCCTTATTTTAGTGTTGTAAATCCGTAGACTTACTGCTGTCCTAGCTGAAGATTACTGTTAAATTTCCGAATAAAAGATTCTTCGAAGGTTTTTTTTTCCCAAGTGTTTTGTATAAACAATTGTTTAAAGAGCAATAAACACTTTAAAGAACCTACATTAGAATATCTTACACAAGCGATTTATATTAATTCATTCTAATTTTTTTTAATGTATGTTTTGTACATATTAGAAGATCGAAGGTTCGAGCTACGATATGTCGCTGAACACGATTTGTATCTTCAGCTATGGGGGTAATTTTAGAGTGGAATCAATCCTTTTATTTGATTTAGAGTAGATAGGTGAAGACTGATTTCATCCCTTTTGGTCAGCATCTCTTAATTAGATGTGAATATATCTGAACCTTAATAGTCTCTGACGCCAGAATCATCAAAGAAGATATACGTAAGAAGAATCTTCAAAGAAAATCGTGACACAAACATCATTCACTTCATTTAAAGTTGAAACAACATGATTTGGCGTGAACTAGCGTGTATTTTAGTATGGTTTATATTTCGTTTTAATGATTATATTATATAAATCACGGGTAAAGGGTAACAGTATTTGAACATTTGAAAACTTACAACTTTTCTTATCCTCTCATCAATGACTGACCACTCAGAAAAGACTTTGAGAAAAATTTATCGTAATCTAGAATATTTGTCAAAATAAGTAAAGTTAACAACGCTAAAATCAGGAGTTCGATTCCACTCGGTGGGCTCAGCAGATAGCCCCATGTGGCTTTGCTATAAGAAAACACACAAGTAAAGATAAATTACCTCTGATGAGCAAACAGTCTGCTTTAGTGAAAAGTTTACCGTGAGATCTCATGTGGTGTCCTTTAAACGTCAAATTACCAAGCTTCTTATGTATATTATTCACAACAGATGAGACCCATATATTTCAATTTATTTAATATTTCCTATTTTTGTCTGTTACACCAGAAATGTAGGATAAAATGACTCATTCTCTGGTGTTAAATGCTCAGAAAATTGAAGCAACAGTTAGTGGGTGTAATTTCAACACTTACATATATATATTATTTCTTGTGTGCTTTGGACCATATAATCAGTGAAGTGATGATTCAGAAATAAGTTGTTGGATATATTACTTTAAAAAGTCAATATGGACTTCACCAGAACATCTATGGATTATAAGAAGAAAACATTGGTATTCAGAATCACTTAAAATATTAATGAAATAAAAATTAATATTCTTTTTACGAAATACGTCGAGATAATAGTACCAAGTAGAAATTTATGGAAATGGTTTACCTTCCTTGAGACGAATAGTTTAAACGACGTTTGGTTCCATTTCTATGTATTTTCATCAGGTTGAGATATATTGTTATTTGCCGTTGACATGCTTGATTTACAGTTTAATGTGGCTTTTAAGAATGCAACCGCAGCATTAGATTATCGTTCTGAATCAGAATATTTAGAAAAAAACAAACGAAAACGTTTACAACAGATTTTAGTGGGGGTGTGGACTGAGCGACAGGTGTGGATAAAATGTTTTGGGCAAACTTGGCATGGGCCGAAAAGTGGTCGAAGGGTCGTTCAGCTCATCAGTCGGGTTATTTCAGGGATTTAGGCCACAACAGCTTTGTTCGGGAACCGAGTTTATGTTCGACAACCGAAACATTTTTTTCTCAAAGAATATGTTCGAAAACCGAATAGTTCAGGAATGGAGTCATTCAAGAATCGAGATACCACTGTATTTGACTTCATTTTATATGTCATTATTCCATATTTTAAGTAAGTTATGGATTCCACGTGAACAAAATTCCTTTATTATGGATTCAAAAAACAATCTTAAGTCAGTTTTGAGTTCCTCGTTTTTAATATACATTTTTTCATCTTAGTAATGCCGTGAGAATCTTAAAATATGATAATCAGATGGAGCAGTTTCTAGTGAATAGGATCGATGAGGCACAACTTCCCATTTTAAGGCCTGAAGTTTTTTTTGGGTCATTTATGAAGTGTGTAGAATTCAAAACACAATCTTAAGTGGTGAAAAAACATTAGTATTCTATATTGACTAATGCAGTTCTTTTCCTTATCAGTGCTTGGTGTTAGCACTTCAACTGATGACAATATCTTTCAGATGTGATTTGGATCCGAAATTTTGTGATAAACTGCACTTCCCAGATCTCACCAAACACAAGGCAAAACTTTTTTTTTTTGGATATCAGCCATTCTTCGGTGTTGGTACAGGTGTGTAACAGAGATTCAACAATTGTCTTTTACGTTATGTTGATTACAAAAAAAACAAAAAAACTTCTCGTTGTCACTGAGAATTTTTTTCAGAACTGATTCATGAGCATTTCTTGTTGTCAAAGATTAACAAATAGTGACTCTCTCAGCATGTTAATTATCCGAAACCGAGTGTCCAAGTTTTGAAACTTTTCCAATTTCGTAGATGTAGGTAATGATTGTTACATGGAGCTGTTAAGCCATTTTTCACATAGTCAACTTTGGATTGCTTCAAATATTAAAATATTGACATTGAAAAAAGGCATAAATTGGCGAGTTCTTTTCCTCAAACCAAATAACAACTTTTTGCAAAAAACGTTATTTACTTTCCTTCCTAATATTCTCTGTGATAATTCTTAGTATCATTAAAGTTTTGTGCTCTGGTCGTCATCATTATGGTCACAAATTTCGTGTGCGCAGTATCCGTAATGTGTTTCTTTAAGTATTTGTTATACACGCACACACGTATATAATTGATTCGAAAAATTGATATTTCACATTCTGTATTTTATTCCACACAACAACTTCATTTCTTTATTTTAATATTTACTGCACTTCTTATTCTCACCCCTCAGTGTGAACTCCTTTACGTGGTGAGGGGATCTCCCAGGGAAGGTTCTGTTCTTTCAGATTACCTCTTCTGGGATCTAAACATCCACCCACGTGTTTACAGTGTGTGGTAACCCGTGAAGGGGAGGAGAGGATCCTGTTGGTTGGGGGTCCAACCATAACACACCACTTTGACCTTGAATTCCTATAGACAGACAGCCTTGGGGTGGCCCCCCTTGGATCAATCAGCTGGTTCACTTGGGCTATGGTCAACCAGGTACCAGTGTTGAAAGTTCTTAACAGGTGTTTGGGTGTAGTGCTCACGAAACCCTGTCGTTGCTGCAGTGTCCTTGCTTGACATTGTAGTGCGTCTCCTTATAGGGCTCTATGGTGGGTGGGGTCAGAGGGCACAAAAATTTTCTTTTCTCTTATGGAAGAGAAATAAATTTAAACATAAATTTAAATAAAATAGTGAAAAAACAGTCAATAGAAAAACAATTACGTCTTGAAGATTCTGATCAGCAATCTTCAACATCTGTACCACCAGTTGTACCTCATTTTCTTATCCTACATTCTCTTTCAGAGAAACCTTGAGAGTAAATGTCCTCCTTTTTTTATTCAGAAGGGACTGGAGGGACTTGCTAGTTCTCCAAAGTCAGAAAAGAAGCTTTGATCTGGAGACATATCAGTGGAAACATCCAACAGTTATTGTTGAGAAGGATTTGAAAAACATCTCCAAATCAGAGATTCCAGCTAGGTTCTCCACTCGAGTTTCTGCATTGAGGCGTATCTCCACTCACAAAAATTGAGTTACAATACCGAACAATATCCTCATTCTGACATTTACATCACCACGTGCACCTGCCACCATCAAGGCAGGTTACCTTAATTGCAGGGAACGGCCGTACATTCTAAACCCTCTCCGATGTTTCTAGTGTCAGAGGTTCTGCCACTTAAAGACGTCACGTCATAGTTGCCTGACATATGCCACTCTACACACCTTTAAGGGCCGTTGCCATCCGTGTTTCCTTGGGTCATACTATCACTGTTTGTTCTCTCCACCTGTCGCCTGGGTCCCTCGAATCAAACTACCTCCTCTCGTTCACCCAGTGTGGGTTCCGACAACAGAGCTCTACCATGGA
Source organism: Tachypleus tridentatus (assembly GCF_004210375.1). Classification (NCBI taxonomy): domain Eukaryota; kingdom Metazoa; phylum Arthropoda; class Merostomata; order Xiphosura; family Limulidae; genus Tachypleus; species Tachypleus tridentatus. The sequence continues at coordinate 28,391,645 of NW_027467782.1, read as the reverse complement.
TCACCTGATTCGACTTGAAACGTCAATCAGAGAGGTTTTTTTTAAAAAAAAATCTTGTATCAATACTCTTTGACATTGAAAAGGCTTATGATACAACATGGAGGTATGACATTTTGTGAGACCTCCATGTACATGGGTGATGTGGTCATTTGCCCATTTTTATTAAAACTTTTTTAATAGACAGGAGATTCCAAGTCACTGTGGGTTCGAAACTTTCCTGTTCTTTTCTACAGGAACTTGGAGTCCCTCCGAGCTGTGTTTTGAGTATCACACTTTTCAGTGTAAAGATTAATGCCATCACTGAACAATTCCCTCTTACTGAAAGAGTAAGAAAAAAAATAAAAACATTTGTCTTAGAAATCTTATATACAACAACATGCACACTATATTTCATCAGGAATACTATTTAACATAAGTATAGAAGGTATGAAATTTCTGCTTTTTAGAAACTTAAATAAGGTTCATGCTGAAGGAACTTCAAACAAACCTTCTAATTAACAGATGTTCCACAACCAATAGCAATTCAAATTGACTTGAAATAAAAGTTTCTACCTTTATACTTGTATACTTATAGTGAGTATAATTATCTTGATACTGTGAGTCCTAAAACCAAATCAAATTCCTAAAACAAGAATTGTTGAACCCTTTACAAGTGAAATATATTTATCTGTAACTTGGTAATCACATTCAAAATTTATTTTCCTTAAACTTTTGTCCAGAGTAAAACTTAGTTTGCACAAACTACAATGACAAGTAACATTATAATATTTTTAACTTATTCTGGGATAGTTCAATAGTCAAGAGACAGGGTTAAAATATCCCTTATGTAAAAATATTTTTCATATAGCTACTTACCTCTGTACCACTAAGAGCTATTCACTTACATACAACTATCACATGCCATCAACTTTGAACAAGCTCTCACGTGCATTATAACAGCTTATGACAATCACACTGCTGTAGCCCTCTACCAATGGGAAGGTCACACAATCTCTGTATAAGCACAAGTTTTCTCTTGACAAGGCAAAGAAAATTAACTGGATGTCAGAAAGATCAGGAAAGAATTGTCTATTTTATTTGTTTTGTTTTTATAAGAGTTCAGAATTGGCTATGTCAATTATATTCCCAGAAAACTTTCATTTAAACACTGGCCACTTAAAAGGAGGAGATGGGTTTAATATTTTCCATTCTCCTGTGTTCAATACAGATTCTTGTTAAGTTAAACCTGTGAGATAAAGACAGCCAGGTTTCCCATGGCACCAGGAATGAGAAGTGTAAGATGTTGTTCTTCATGTAACATTGTATCAGATGACTATCAATCACCTTCTTCCATTCATTTTATTTTTCTTATCAATGAGGAATTTTCAATGTGTTGAAATGTATACATTAATCAAGGTACCATAATATATATATAAACCACATGAAAATGACTGGAAAATAAAACAAACAAAAGTCATCACACTAGATCTTCTGGGTATACTGGAGAATAAAAATTGGTAGGAGGCAAAATCCAGAGAAAAAAGGAAACTGCATAATTATATAAGTTATGGAAGACAAATGTGTTACTTTTAGTTCACATACCAGTCTGTGAGATCGCCAAAGACAAACAACAAAAAGAGGAAAGAGGCTGTGCTATGTTGAAACTGGCAGGAGATGCAAAAATGTCTATGGTCTGACACACCCAAAGAAGAATATGCAAGATGGTGGCCCTAAACAGTTGAAGCAGAAAAGAATACATGTAGAGATTCAGAGATGATAAAGAAATGACAAAATAAGAACCACCCAACTTTATGGGGACAACAAAAAGACTAGAATAAAAATCCAGAGTAGAGTGAGAGACAGATTCTATAATTCCTTCTGTTAATAATGAAGATACAGATGATCAGTGAGACGTGGATAGAAAATAGAACAATAAGAAAGGTAAAGTATGAAAAAAGAAGATTGAAATTATGAGATAGGACATACAAAGCTTCAGCTTGTTAGAGAAAAAAAACAAACTCGGAGATGAAGTGAGAGAGGAAGCTACGAAAGACAAAAGAAAATGCAGCTAATTATCAGCATCCACTGTCAACTTTTGGTTACTTTTTATTAAAGAAAAGTAGGGTTGATTATAATTACTACTTAGCTGAAAAAAACAAGCATGTTTGTTTGAACAAGGATTCAACCCACAACTCACAGACTGCAAGTTCAACTTGCAATACGTGAGATCATAATACATAGTTCTGACACTAAATGATGTAGATTTCACAAAAATATCAGGGTGAATCTGAATGCATATCTGTTTGACATCAACTTTCCTCTCGTTTATTCATTTTTTATCAACAAACATAATAAATAAATGTTCATTGTGTCAAATAAAATAATAATTTGATCTAAGCAAGAGTTTCATTTATTCCTAATTCGTAATGACATTTTTACATGGAGGAGAAATGGATATTATTTTCAAAATCTAACAAGCTGAATAATAGGAAGTCGTGGCACCCAATATACTACTGCTCTAGAAGAAATCTAAGAAAAACAATCTGTTAATTTTCTTGAAGGAAAAAAAGAAGGAAAGAAACAGAACACCTGGATTCAATGATACTGGCATTAAGTACCTTTGTTTATGCAACCTTCTGGATAGAAAGAAAACTGGTTTCAAGCATGAGATAAATGACCATGTACCAAATGAAAGAAATTTGTCCAGATCTACAATATCGAGATAAGTCAATGATGATAGAATATTTGATCATGTAGCAGTTAAAAAACCTTCACTTTGTTCTCCGTGTATTGACAAGAAACCGGACTGCTGATAATTGAAAAGAAGTAATATGGATGGAAAAGTCAAAGTTTGAAATAGTTTACTCAAAGTGTACATTGTACATCCAGCAGAAGAAAGATGAAAGATTCTTATTTCAATGCACAGAACCTGTGATAAAGCATGGGAGAGGCAATGTGATGGTTTGAGGTGTTTTTCTGTAGAGATGACAGGAAATTTCTGCAAAATAGTTGGAATAATGGACCACTAAATAATGATCCATCATGGCAGACCCAGTTCCACTACAAAGAGGATAATGACCCCAAACACTCATCCAACGTATGCAGAAATTACTTAGCTGAGAAATAAGCCACTGGAGTTATTCAAAATAATACAATTGTTCCCTAAGAGCCCCATCTCAAATGAGCAGATTTGGAATTTCATAAATCAAAAACTTGAAAAATCAAAAGCTACTTCCAATGAAACTATATGGGAGTGTATCAGAGACATTTTGACTAAACTCCTAAAGGACACTGTGATTAAACATCTTGTAACAAAGCCTGAAAGACTTTCCATAGTTATTAAAGTAAAAGGAGACACAACAAATATTCACTGTTTGTTGAACTCTCACTAAATATTTCTTGCACTGAATGTGAAGAATAATAAAATATCGATATTTTACCTTTGATTTATCTTCATATGTTTTTTGAAAACTGCTTGAAATCTGATTTTTGACTTTGTCCTAACACTTTTGCACAGTACTGTAGGATGGGCCTAAATGAAACTAAACATACTGGTACTGCTTTTTGGTGTATGTTATCCAGATAATAGGTTCAAAGTAAACCAAAATATCTGAGTAAAATAACAATAATTTATACCATATCTTTAATAAGAGTTCAGAGGCAATGCGGCGTTTATTTACGTCCACTTCTAGACACCTGTCTAGAAAGTCTTGAAAATCTGTAGGCAGGTTATCTTTATTTTCATTGTTTGGTTTCCATTTGTTAATATTAAATCAAGTACCTGAAAAAAGAGTGTGACTTGATGACTAAATCAATAACTTAACAACACAAAATAATTCTGATCATAAAAATATACATGTATATATAATGAAAACAATGATATATATCAGAAATTATAACCAATACTGTTAATGACACTAGCATTACAGAGATAGAATATACCTTACTTACAAAACAGAAAAATACTATCTGCTTCATGCACTATTACTGACTCATGTCACTTGACACCCATGACATCGGAATGTACAAATCTTTGGATAATACTCAGTAATACTGTCTAAATATCTCCACAAAATATAACTTTACAGTAGCAGAACACCTGAGTGAATTACCTAACATGTTACCATTTATTTACAGGGGTTTAACAAGATGGTAGTGATATTGTGGCAGAAAACACTATACTTTATGTATTTTAAAGATTATTATATCATACACTCCACAAGATTCAATAATTAACTGTTTGTAATTGTATATAGTCTTGTTAAATATTCAGTGTTGCTGTCATCATTCCACTGTTCATTATTACCTTCATTACATCTACATGTTTGAATTATATGAACATTCTTGTTTTTGTCTTTATTATATCTATTACCTGTGGTTGGTGAAGAAATTCTGGACAAAGCAGACAATTGTATTTTAAAATACAAAAATGTAGCTTTTAAAAATTTTGGTTTCGTGAAACAATGATAATTTTTACTATTAAACTTTACGAGAGAAATATCTGTGTTTAACTAAAGCAAAGCATTAATACACCCAAGTTATTAAAAGATCTTAAAATTATTGGTGAAAGACTAAGTTTATCCACTGGAAGTCCCTCTGAGATTTATTAAATCACATTTTTATATTATTGTTGCACCAAAGTATTTAACTTTCCATCTAATTTCATGGACTTGTAACTTTTAAAACTTAAACAATTCACAAAAGAGAAAAATGCAAGATACTCAAACAAGGAGAAAATTGAACTTCAATCAACTCTTATTCCTTGGCTGTAAGTACTGGTTACCTACACTTACCATGTTAGAATTTTTCTGATGAAATACCAAGGAACCAGATGTAAACCTCTGGTCCGTACTTTTTCCTCTTTATTAATTCTGGAACCAACCAATGCCAAGTGTCAACCAGGCAATAAAGTTATCATGGGAAAGAAAAAGAAAACAGAAATAAATACTAGTAAGCCTTACAAAATTAACTCTAATTTAGATGCCAATGCTGTAATCTGATTCCCAACATTTATAAAAGATTACATTGGATTGTATTTTGTGTAAGAGACTGAAAACTTAATATTTATTGTATTACACAATAAACAATGTTTACAGCTTTGTAAATAATGCAACATTTGAGAGTACTGTATAAGCTGCAAATAATTTAACAAACTCAACCTTTCTTGAATAAAATAATTTCAACAACCATGTACATATAAAGAAGTTGAAACAAGCATAATAAAAACTAAAGAGTGCTGGTTGGAGATAACATACTGGTAGAAACTTAGAACAGAAATGTATAAAGTTATTTCAAAGTTATTTATATGTGGAATGAATTGAAAAAGTCATTATGTCAGAACTAAATGTGGCTGCAACCTCCCACAATAAAACTGTCACGTATTACTTACAACTACAATTTAAACAAAGCAAACCTGTGAGAGTGATATGCAAAAATATTCTTAAACTTGTAAAATTGCTTGAAATTGACCATTTAATTAAATAAAGACAATATGTTAGCATGCACTTTATAACAGGTAAGATTAAAAATACAAAAATTAACTAAAATGTAACATTAATAAGACTAACCCAAAGCTCATCACCAACAAGATAGCTAACCAAATAGTTGACGATGGTTTGGATGTTTACTTTTGTCCACCACTATAAGTTCGGTGACGATAAGCTCTTTTCCTGGTTTTCATTGATCTCTTTAATTGCAACTTAAAACCCAGTAGCAGTTACTATGGCTGTGTAGATAGTTCCTGAACCACTGAAACAATAAAAGTATCATTAGAATTTGTAATGTGCTACAACGTGAACATATTACCACATGCTACTTATAAAATTATTGTACCTTTTGAAAAGTAATGGATTAACACATGTTTCTAGTCTTATATTTTTGTAAGGTGATAAAATTGTATACTTTCCTTGTATGTTTATTATACAGCAGTTAAAAAATTGTGCACAGTTACTTTTTAATTATATGAATTCTACTCTAAGATACTGATAAAAAATAAATGGTGCATTATATTCACACAAGTAAGCACCGTCCCTCCAAGTTATATTAATAACCTTTTGGAAGTGTGTGCAGCTGTTACATTCACGATGTCCTCATAATATGATGTTAGTTTCGAATATTTAATACAACAGTTCTGCTTAGATTATATGCAGAAATTAATCTATTTTAGTAAATGTATGGTTTTAATCCTTACAATAGTAATAACACTATAACATTACTGTGATCACACTTTGAAAGTTCCTTGGAAATAATGTATTTCTACACTGTTATTTTACTCTTCATAATTTGTCATATCTCCTCTTTAAATCAAAATGTACAATTATTTAGTTACACATTTTTAACACTTTCTGAGTTATGCAACTATTTTTACTGGGACTGAAATAATTACAACTGAACATAAACCCTTATTGATGTAAGCTGTTTTTGGGTGAATCAAATTACCAGCTTGTAACACTACATTTTTTTTTTCCTTTGCAAGTCATAAATGTGTTAGATGTTTTAATTATTCAAAATTACTAAATTTTATAATTTGAATCATATTTTCAATACTTCAGGAATACCATTCTACAGACTGATTAACCTGCATATAAACTATTATATTACTGTAACTTTAATGAATGTTATTTTTATACATTTTAAAAATGTATGTTTGTACATTTTATCTGTTTTTATAACTTTAAAAATTAAAACAACTTATGTAACAAGTGTGTGGTGCAAGTATTGTGTACATATTAACTGAAAGCATGAATTCTTATACTGTACATAGCTATCTTTAATATTAAATTAGTTTTCATAATTTTTGTGTGTTTTTCAACAGTTAAGTCACTGATATTCTTAAGGTGAAAAAAACAAGAGATAAAAGTCTACTTTATGGAAATCATCCCCTCGGTGTAGATTCCTGTACGTGGTGAGGGAACCTCCCAGGGAAGGTTCTGTTCTGTCTGGTTACCTTCTCTTGGATGTAAACATCCACGTGTTTGCCGTGCATGGTGACCCGTGAAGGGGAGGAGAGGATCCTGGTGGTTGAGGGGTCCAACCCTAACACACCACTTTAGCCTTGAATTCCTGTTAGCGGGCGGCCTTTGGGTGGTCCCCCTTGGGTCAATCGGCTGGTTCACTTGGGCTAGAGTCAACAAAGTACCAGTGTTGGTAGTTCTCAACAGGTGTTGTGGACATTGCGCCTGATGCTGGTGTTTGGGTATAGTGCTCATGAAACCCTGGCATTGCTGCATTGTCCTTGCATGACTTTGTAGTGCATCCCCTCGTAGTGCTCCATGGTGGGTGGGGTCAGTGGGTACCAAAATTTTTCTTTTTTCCTATGGATCCTCCTTCGAAAAATTTAAATAAAATAGTGAGAAAACAGTCAATAGGTAAGCGACCACGTCTTGAAGACTTTGAGCAGCTATCTTCAACATCTGTAACACATGAACCTCATTTTCTTATATTACATTTTCTTTCAGAAAAAACCTTTAGGGCAATTATCCCCATTTTTAATTCAGAAGGGACTAGAGGGTCTTGCTGGCTCTCCAAAGTCAGTAAAGAAGCTTCGATCTGGAGACATATTGGTTGAAACATCCACATCCCACCACAGTGAACTCCTCTTGAATTCAACGGCAATTGGAGATATACCTATTGAGGTTACACCCCATACTACCTTGAATTCATCACGAGGAGTTATTGTTGAGGGATATGAAGAATGTCCCCGAGTCAGAGATTCTTGCTGGGCTCTCCGCTCAAAGAGTTTCTGCAGTGAGGTGCATCTCCACTTGCAAAGATGGAGTTACACTGCCAACAGATACCCTTGTTTTGACATTTACATCATCACGTGCACCTGCCATCATCAAGGCAGGTTATCTAATTTGCAGGGTAAGGTCATTCATTTCAAACCCTCTCCCATGTTTCCAGTGTCAGAGGTTCTGCCACTCAAAGACATCATGTTGTGGTTCCCTGACATGTGCTCGTTATGGTGGCAAGGACCACAATGCCTATGAATGTGACATGGACCCAAATTGCGTCAACTGCAATGGTTCTCACCCTTCCTTCTTTCGTTCTTGCCCAAAATGGTTGGAGGAAAAAAGAGGTGCAGCGTTTGAAAACGACTCATAACATTAGTTATCCTGAGGCTCGGAAATTGCTGCCCACCACTCCATCTCAGACATATGCTGCTGCACTTTATTCCACAACTTCACCCTGATCCTGTACTTCATATCGGTGAAGTTTTGCTGCCAGTGGTCCCTGAGACCAAGTTCTTGGGGCTTATCTTTGACCATAAGCTGACCTTTATACCACACTTAAAGCAGCTACGGGTCAAATGCACAAGACTGCTGAACATCCTCCGTGTCCTCTCTCCTTCCAGTTGGGGAGCAGATCGATGTTCTATGTTAAAGGTATATCGTGCTCTTATTCGATCAAAATTCAACTATGGATCAGTGGTCTGTGGCTCTGCCAGACCCTCAGCTTTGAAGATGCTAGACCCCATTCATCACCAAGGACTTCGACTCTGCACTGGAGCATTCCTCACCTCTCCAGTTCAAAGCTTATACATTGAATCTCATGAACCTTCTCTGCACTTTTGCCATTTGCAACTATCTTTACTATATTATTCAAAACTTCATTCCCTACCAAAGCATCCCACCTGGGTGTGTGTTTTCCTTCCTCGGTGGGCTGTACTTTTTCAGAACAGATGATCTGCCATTGCTCCATTTGACCTTCGCATCCTGGCTTAATTGGATAATATTGCAGATTCCACAGGTCAGCCCATCCCACCATTGCTTATTACAGCCCCCAAATGTTACCTTTCTTTCAGTCATTTGAAAAAGGCAGATACTCCAGCTTGGAAGTACCGTCATTTATTTAATGAACATTTTTCAAACAATCATTCCGTTCCCATTCTCAGATGCTTCCAAATCAGGTAATTCAGTGGGCTCTGCTATGGTTTGCCGTGGTTCAGTAGTTGCGTGTAGAATCCCTTCTACAGCTTCTGTGTTCACTGCTGAACTGTATGCAATATCTCTTGCCCTGGATCATATTGCAGCTGAGCAGTACTCCAACTGCACCATTTATACTTATTTGCTAAGTTCTATACTTGCCTTGGAATTGCTACAAGTTGCCTCACACCCTGTTCTCGCTGATATTCAAAACCGACTGGCCCATTTCTCATTAACAGCTACTTCTATCCAGTTTTTCTGGATACCAGGCCATGTTGGTATTCGCGGGAACGAGCTTGCAGACAGGGCAGCTTAATCTATCTGCTCTGGCACTATCACCACTGTGCCTATTCCATACATGAATCTATGGTTTTGTATTCAAGGCTCAGCTCCATGCCAGCTGGCAGTCTACTTGGAGTGAACAATGCGACAACAAGCTTTTTCAAATAAAACCCTACATTGGGCTTTGGCCATCTAGCTTTCGGAAGGAGGAAGTTGTTCTAACTAGACTACGCATTGGTCACAGTTTTTTAACATATCATTTTCTTTTATCTGGAACTGATGCACCAGTGTGTAGTTTGTGTAACACTCAAATCACTATCAGCCACATTTTACTTTCTTGCTATCGTTACGATTCTCAACGATGGCACTATTTTAACCATGTTTTTTCCCAGGGTTTATCTGTAACATTGGACAGTGTTATTGGTGATGGTGACACTGTCCACCTTGATAAAGTTTTTAGTTTTTTAATGGCCATTAATCTTTTTAATCTCATTTAAGTCTTGAATATTTATTCATTTCACCTTTTTAATTGTGGTTCCCTTTTTACAGTTTCATTTTCTCTAGTTCAATTTGACATTGAAAAAGGGCCAGAGCATTAAATAACTTGACACAGGACTGGTAAGGCCAACTTCAGGTGACTAACGCTGCTGTTTTAACTATCCGTTTGAACTACCCATTAGTCATCCTGGCGAGTTATTCCCATTTTGCTGCATGTCTTTTAAACTTTTATTACTTTACCCTTTGGAACTAGCCATAATGACACATAACCCGGAACCAGGACTGGAAAGACCAACTTCAGGTGACTGACGGTGGTTCTGGTACTTGCCAGTTAGTCTTACTGGCGGGTTATGATCATTACCATTCTGCTACAGAAGTTCTTTACAACTTTGTGGACTGGATGTCAACATCGGTTTTATGTAGTTTTCTGTTTTTAATTGCTGTTTTGTTTTTACCTTCGTTTACTTTTTCAAATTTTACTACATTTACTTTTACCTTCTTACTGGACATTTGGCTACTCGTTATTACGATTTTGCTAATGTCTTTTAAAACTTCTATTATTTTACATTTTCATAATGGCTGCTATGACACATAACCCAGAACCAGGACTGGAAAGACCAACTTTAGGTGACTGGCGGTGGTTCTTGAACTTACCTGTTAGTCTTCCTGGCGGGTTATGATCATTACCATTTTGCTATAGAAAGTCCTTTAGAACTTCTTTTACTCTGCTTTCTCTCTTAACATTGTAGACTAGATGTCAACATTGGATTTATACTTTTTCTGTTTTTCAATGATGTTTTGTTTTACCTTCATTTCATTTTGTGTATTTTACTACATTTACTTTATTTTTACCTTTTTACTGGATGTTTGGTGCAGATAGCCAAGCTGCTTTGTGACATAAAACACAAAATCAATCAACGTAAATCACATACTACATCACTGAAATGTTTTATCTTGTTACTCTCAACATGGCTACAGTTCAGTTATATTCATCTCTTGCAGAAAGGTGATATAACTATTTTAATTTCAGGAACTGATCCTGAATCTGTACTGTATGTTTTTTATAAGTAAGAACAGTGTAAGAAAGGTGACAAATGCAAGTTTTCCCACGATGATGTTGAAAATAAGAGTGAAAAGAAGAGTATTTATGTAGACTTGAGAGATGAAGGTAATGTAGTTTATTTTTTTATCTATGTATCTATTATCTGTTAATAACATAAAGTATAAAGGTTTTTTAAATCAACTGTATGGTTTTCTGTGTTTGCATTATTAGCGTTAGACTACTGAAGCATTTTAAGAGTTTAAATGTCCATCTTCAGTTGTATCTTTTAGAAAATTAATGTAGATAAATCTAATTCTGTTAAGGGTTTATATCTTTTATTTTAATTATAAAAAAGTTTAAATTCTATATTTTTTGGTCAATATGAATTTTTATCTAATAAATAATTTGGATTTCAATCAGTTAATTATTACTTACTGCACTTGATAAACCAGAATAAACATATGATGTCATAGAAGAATATTCCTACAGCTTTCAAATAGCCAAAAATATTTTCAGAAGTAAAACCACAACAACAAAAGAAACAAAATTCCTGTCTTTGGTATTTTTCCTCTTTTCCCTGAGCCTTACATTGAGATCATTTGTTCACATTTATGAGAGCTCTGGGTATCTAATATGTTGATAAACCAAATTACTGCTGCAGTAATATATGATCAGTGTATTGACTATAGAAATTCCCATTACAGCTGAACATGCTACTGGTAAGATTTCCCAGGAATTTAGTTCAAAGTTATATACGGACTTTAATTCTCAGGAAATTAGATTCATGGGTTTAGCCAGTGATTTCTTCTTCTTTTCAGTAAAACAATGTTTCTAAGTAAGAATGTAATCAATAAGAAGACATTTGGACTCTGTTTTTCTTTGTTTTTAACACTTTTTTATTTTAGCCTGTCATATTCCACACCATTTCAAGAGTTTTAGTTTTCCACTACTTTTCATGCTTCCAAGTTGTTTGCTTTGGGAGAGGATTGTTCTTCTCATACTTTTGTTTCTGTTGATACCAGTTCTACCAGGGGACCGGTACATGTTGATAAACTTTACCATACCTCAAATCTGGTTGATATACCTGTGGTAGTTGTGACTCAGATATCATTTGTGTGGCTTTACTCTTATTTACACATGGGAGAATTGAGTATTTCATGTCATTAATGTATGGATTTTGGTAAGTTAGATATTTATATGTTCTTTATCACCTAAGTTATTTTAAACGAATTATAAATGAGATGTTGATTATTAATTGTGTTATTACCAGATACATTTAATCATTTCGCAAGTACATTAATCTTACATACTTTGTGGTCTCGACAGATTTCATGGCTTTGTTAGTTCATTATTAGTAATTTCACTCGGTATGTTTAGGCGTAGATTGTTTGTAAGTTGCATATTATTACTACTAGTAACATATAATTATTTTATTTTTCAAAATTGTTGATTTTGTGCTTAACCATTTTCTCTTCATAATCCACTATTTAATATTCTTCCACACAGTGTCCACTTCATTGCTCTAAATCATGTTTTCCATTTCAGGACTTTCCTGTTTCTTTGGACAAACCTCAGTTCTTTTTTTACTCTATGAGAATTTGTGCTCTTCTTTCTATGAATAACTAGATAATGTTTGCTTCTACTCATTCACAGTCCATAGACCACACTTCACTGATTCTACAAGTTACAATAGAGTGAGGATTCCTCATGACAGTGGGGGAAATACATTCTTAACTCCTCTCAATAACCCATTCATTTGGGTAGTTTTCTTCTTTTCAACCTCATTTGGGCCCAGCCTTCTCCTTTTCAGGTTTGGAACAAGCAGTTCACATGTTCTTCACCTCATATTTCTTGCAGTTAAATGTATTCTATCTTTGTGGGGATGTGAACTATGGATCAAACTTGTTTGTATTCACTTTAGTGGGAACTGTGAGATCAGTGAAACTTCTCACCCATACACACTGCCTGCATCCATATACTAGTAACAACATTTACTAGTTCATGTCTTGCCTTACGTATTGTATCTTATAAAATGTTTTCATTGTAAGTTTAATTGTCTTCATTAGTAAAACTTGATTTCTTTGTTTATGTGATGTTAACATGCATCTGCTTGCAGAAGAACTGAGTCATTTAACCAATCAAAATAAGAGTTTGTGATACTTATTTTAGCAATCAATCAAAATTATGATTAAATCAGTTGTCATGAAAGTAATAAACTAATTGAAATTAATGTTTCTAGTTATTCCAAATATCCGGATGATCAAAATATTTGTTAGGTACAAACTTGCATAAGAGGCAGGTGTGGGGATGCTTTATGACTTCCATTGCCATTAAATTTACTTTCCTGTCATTGTTAATGCAAAGCTACAGAAGCTATCTATCATTGCACCAATTTTGAACCATTGACTGTCAACTCTCTGGCTATTTAAATAATTAGGTGTAAATTTATTGTATTTTGATTTCTTTTCACACTGTGTGATGTTTTGCTTTACAATTGTATCACTATTATTTAAAGTTGTATTAGTGTGAGCACATTTAGAGCAGGAGCCCAAGTGGTCCAATCATTCATATTTTTAGTATTTAATAACTGTGTTCTTTAGTTCTGTATGAGAGAATGCAGGTGAGGTGAAGGGATCCATAGGGGTAAACATTATGCACATTTTTCAGAGATTAATAATAATATTGTTTAATATTATATTTAAATAGACATGAATTTAAGGTAGAGATCAAGGGAGTTGAAACCCCATCCCTTCTAGCTATTCTTTTTTTTCTTTTTTGAAAAGTAATCCCTGTATCATTTAATGTTTTTATCTGTGGGGTCTTAACTCCTCCCTCCATTTCCCCCCTTCATTTGATTAGGAAAACAGTCAATAGTATTGAAAATAAATATTAGGTTTCAATATCTGTTTGATTGGTCTATTAATTACCTTTATTATTATTTATTTGAAATTAGTTTATTTTGAATCTATAACAGTCAGGTTATAAGCCATTAACTTATGAATACAATAATATGAACATCAACTTAATGTTTCCCTGGTAAATTATCAGGCCTTGGCTTTTTTCCAGAAATTAACAGTGTGCATGCATTCTAGACTTTATGGAGATTTGTTTTCTTTAAAGAAAGTGTTATTTTTTGGAATTTATAATGCATAATGGAGGTGTTTAGACATTTTCATTGTTGGTTGGTTAGCTTGGCATTTTATGGTGCAAAGCAACTAGGCTGTCTGCACCAGACATTTTGGTAATGAAGTTAGAAAAAAAATTACCTTTTTTATCTAAATGGTAATAAAAAAACTTTATTTTAACCAAAATTTTGAAAAAAATTTATGGTTATTATTTCTTACATCATTTGTAGCCCTTATATTTATGACACTTGTAGCTCTTGTAACATGCCTACTTTAAAATCTGTTTTTCATTGTTTGAATGTTATAATGTCACAAGTGTTTTAGTACTGTTGATATCCAAAATAAGTAAAAATGCAAGTGACAAAAAAGAATTGAAAACAAACTGATGTTTGCAAACACTAAAATGTGAATAGAGGTGTAGACATGGTTTTCCTTTCAAAATATAATAATTTATTTCAATTAAAGTTTAAAATGTTTGTTTTTATTTTCCAATTGATCACATTAGTAGAAATAAAGATATAGATTTTCAGTTGTTCATTACAACCTATATGAACTAATAATAATAGACTTTCTAATTAATTTTATCACTAGTTCCTTGTAATGCATAGGTATAAATAAAAAATGAATGTGATGTACACTTATCAATTAAACTAGTAGAAGTCTAATTATAACTGCTCCTTTATAAAAGAAAGAAAGAAAAACCATTCTTGCTATGAGAACAGTTGTTAAGAAAGTTTAAATGTACTTGGATATAGCACATAGACTATCATGTGTTGATAAAGTTAAAATATAGGTTGTTTCTTATAGCTTTGTAAAGTTTCTTTTGTTGTGAATTCTGAATGTATTTGTGTATAAAATTATATATATTTTAAAGCTATAGTTTTAGTTTTATTCAAAGAGAAAATATATGATAACTTTGCATAAGGTAAGCTTATACAGTTTAAAGATGGGTTGAACTGATAACAAATCTTATTAAAAGTTTAACATGATAATGAATGTATAGTGTTTGGAAAAGATTTTGTCATCATCAGGTTTAATAACATACCTATACACTGAAATGTATATTGTATGAACAAAGAGGTTACATAGCTTGAGATTGTTTAAAGCATAATAAAGTTATTTTGTTGATGCTCTGTTTATAATTACTGTTTTTACTTTTTAATAAACACATTATGATTTTATTAAGTTGCAGTGTTTGTAAACATATTTTTTAATATGTTCACCAAATAAAATACTGTCATCAAATTGTACAATTTTACTATTTAGTGAATATGGTAGGAAATTGCAAAATATTGTGATGTTGTAAATATTTATTAAGTAATGTTCTAGAATGTTTATTTTGTTCAAATAATGAAGATAAATAAATTGTTTAACTAAAAATTGCAACTGTTAAAAAGATGAAAGCTGTCATGTGAAATTAAGGGTAATTTAAAATTAGTGAAAAAAAAACAGAGTGAAAGAAAAAATTAAAAATGATACCACGTTAGAATAATGTTGTGGTTGAAAAAATTAAGGAGTAAGCACGTGCTTTTCTTGTTTGGGTTATAAAAGGTGTGGTACTAATGGGTTAAGTGTAATTGATCAGTTCAAGGAATTATTTTCCACAAAGTAGGGCACACAATTCTTATCTAATGAGATTATTAGGGATTCAGTAACAAAGAAGGGAAGAGGAACATTATTTAATGTTGTCCTTTGCATAATTTTTGCTTCTTTCATAAGTACTCTTAACTGGTGGTAATAAATACAAACTGTAGATGTTTAAATCCTTAAACAGAACTAATTTACAAAAATTGTAAACTTGTTGAGCATTTTTAAGAAGAAACCCCCCACTAATATAGTAAGTTCTAATACAGAAAATCAAGATTTTCTAACTTGTTTACTATACCACTTGGATGAAAAGTACCTAAGTTATAAAAGACTTCTATTTAATGTTGTTTTTAACCATTAAACACACAGAAAATACATTTTTTTGTCATTTAAAAACTTAACAGTCAGACATGTGTAGATCATATATAAATTTGTAACTGTAAAAGGTGATGCATTTGGTTTGTTCTCTCAAAACATCTCAGTGATGGTATACTTAACATGTGATGAAACTTGTGGTTACCATGAAACACATTCATCTGTTTAAAAAAACTGATACTGACACTCATAATGTATAAATATTAAAAACAGACTTATTTGTGAGCTTTCTGATATTTTAGTTATTAAACTTTCTATATTCCAGTTGGTAACAAAACATTTTGTTATCCCATTTCACAGTGTCAGGATGGCATCTGCATAGTGCTTGATATTGGTGGTGTTGCACAGCATCATCCTTATCATACAGTTGAATGTTTCTGCAGAGTTGACTTAGCACCTGCTGAAATTGGTAAATCCATCTAGTATTAAAAATGCTGTCTTCTCTGTAAATCCTGTCTTCATTAGGATTTGGCAATAACCTTTACTGAGGTTGATCTTTGAAGAGAACCTGACCTTGTAATTTCTAGGTTGTCCATAGTTTCAGAGTTGAACTTCATCACAAGATTCAGCTTTTGGAAATTTATTTAGAAACAGTTAACCTATCTCTAATTTTTGTGATTAAAACTGGTAAATGGTAGGCTAAATTTGAAGGCTTAACAATTCCAGCTTCCAACATTGCCTCAGCTTCCTGCTTTGTAAGGTACAGTGGAGCGCGCCATTAAACTGCGAAATTGCATAAGCCGCTGTAGCAAGTCTTGTCTTAGAATTTTTGATGTATTAAATCTACTACCTGGCTTTTTAAAGTTTCTCACACTCTCCTTGTCGTTGACATGACAAATATGAGCGAGGATTATCGCGGCTCACCGCTAATTTAAGAAAGTGCAAAAACGTGGCTTACTAATTTAATCCTGGCTTTATAACTTCAAGGAGATATTTAAAAAGGATTTGCTTTAATTTGGGAAATAAATAGAATATATTACAGTATAAATTGACCGTTAATCTACCTTATCCGCCCTGTATGCCAGCTTTATGGAGGCTGCCATTGTTACCGAATCACACCTCTCCATACATTAAACTTAATCCGCGGTAAATCCGTGAAAAAAGTGATCAATAATTAAAGTATTATTTTTAATTTGATAATCCAATATTTTTATGGAATTGTATAAATATTAGCCACAAACCCAATAGCCATCACTTCAGTTTCTGAGCTGTTGGCGACTTCGGCTTTTCAGTCACAAAGGTTTAATCCGCGGACCTATTAAGCCGTGGTTAACAAGGTTGACTCCCCAAATACTGCATCTTAACGGCACTCCACTGTATTTCATTGCATAAGGTATCTGAAAGGGCTTCACTTTAGCTGGATACCATGTTGTTGTGTTGCACAAGGCCTATCTTTCCTGGTCTATCCATGAAGATATCTCTCCTCTTTACATTCTTTTATCAAAATTTGACATGATTATATATCATGTAATCTCCATGCTATTTGCACTTTTACTATAGTTGTGCACATATTGGTCTATTTATTTTCATTGTCCTTTGCATTTTCTTCTACCACAACTTACCACTGTGTAATCATGGCTGTGGCTTACCAAATGTTATACACTTAGTTAATAGTAATGTAAATTTATAAGTGTGTTGGACCACGAAATTTTCTACAGTAGGTATCTCTGACTTGCTGGCAGTGAAATTGACAAAAAATTAACAACATGCACTCCACTTGTTTTTTTTTAAATAATATATGTTTGAAACAAGTTAAATGTATGTACAAAATTATTTACACTATGGAGATAATATTTGTATCTAAGACACTATACAGTTTTCTTTTTTATTGTCCAAAGTCCACTTAAGCCAATTCAACAGTTTTAGAATTCAGTTGACAAGCTAAACTTTTATTTCTTTTAATCACAGTGGTATCATGATATCACATGAGCTACTACGGTTGTATCCTTAACTTTCAGTATTATTCTGTTTTTTGTACTTCCAATTATCATCTTTCTTTTGTTGAAGTCCACATATGTGGGTTCAATTGGTTTAGAACACCCTTTTATGAGACATAATATTCTCCTTATCTCTTTTAAACTTTAAATGTCACCCTAACCTACCAACCATTCACTTCCACAACAGTTAACTTTACAAAGTCTAACTTTTCTGTGACAGAAGTTCTCTCTCATGTGACTTTTACTCTCTTTTCATTCATCTAGTTATAGTTATTTATACATCTATCACAGTCTTGACATCACTGGATTGTAAACACAGTGTTCAATAGCCTTAACATCAGTGAGTTACAAAGTAAATTAATTAGTAACACTACCCGCACTAAACAGTCTTATATTCAAGTTGGTGTAAAGTTTAAACATAAGTTTTCTCTGAAGATCTTATTCTTTGTCTATCCACACTTCAATACAAGTTTACTTGTTGAATTTCATATTTTGTACTTTTGTCTTCCTCTCTTTATGTTTATGAAGGATAGTATACTTTTAATATATTTTCATAAAAATGTACATAAGTTGTTGTCATTGTTTTAAGTTGTTTAGATTTTTTATACACAAGACTTTATTGACTTATAACAATTTAGATCTTTATTACATTCTTTTAATGAAAATGTGTGTAAAGTGTAACAGTTAATATATAAATTTGGGAAATAAGTACATACACATATATGTAAGTATAAAAGACATTGTGTACAAAAATTTTTATATTTGTCTGATTGCATGTTTGTTCAATATTTAATTGAAATATATTTTGTAAGCATAGTATCAACAACAACATTATTTTGATTTGTAGATAGCAGAGAAGAAGGAAAAAGTTCAAGTGGAACAGGACAGGAAAAAAGAGTTTAAAGCTGGTCATCACATGAAATGCCAAGCTAACCAACCAACAATGAAAATGTCTAAATCCCTCCACTGTGCATTATAAATTCAGAAAAATAATGCTAACTTTATTAAAAACAAATCTCCATAAAGTCTAGAATGCATGCACACTGTTAATTTCTGGAAAAAAGCCAAGGCCTGATAATTTACCAGGGAAACATTCAGTTGATGTTCATATAATTGTATTCATAAGTTAATGGCTGAAGCTACACCTGACTGTTACAGATTCAAAATAAAGTAAATTCAAATAAATAATAATAAAGGTAATTAATAGACCAATCAAACAGATATTGAAACCTAATATTTATTTTCAATACTATTGACTGTTTTCCTAATTAAATGAAGGGGGAAAATGGAGGGAGGAGTTAAGACCCCACAGATAAAAACATTAAATGATACAGGGATTACTTTTCAAAAAAAAAAAAAAAGAATAGCTAGAAGGGATGGGGTTTCAACTCCCTTGATCTCTACCTTAAATTCATGTCTATTTAAATATAATATTAAACAATATTATTATTAATTTCTGAAAAATGTGCATAATGTTTACCCCTATGGATCCCTTCACCTCACCTGCATTCTCTCATACAGAACTGAAGAATACAGTTATTAAATACTAAAAATATGAATGACTGGACCACTTGGGCTCACACTTATACAACTTTAAATAGTAGTGATACAATTTAAAGCAAAAACATTACACAGTGTGAGAAAAAAATCAAAATACAATAAATTTAAACCTTATTATTAAAATAGCCAGAAAGTTGACAGTCAATGGTTCAAAATTGGTGCAGTGATAGATAGCTTCTGTAGCTTTGCAGTAGCAATGACAGGAATAGTAAATTTAATGGAAATGGAAGTCGTAAAGCATCCCCACACCTGCCTCTTATGTAAGTTTGTACCTAACAAATATTTTGATCATCTAGATATTTGGAATAACTAGAAACATTAATTTCAATTAGTTTATTATTAACATGACAACTGATTCAATCATAATTTTGATTAATTGCTAAAATAATTATTACAAACACTTATTTTGATTGGTTAAATGATTCAGTTCTTCTGTAAGCAGATGCACGTTAACATCACATTAGTAAAGAAATCACAAGTTTTACTGATGAAGAAAATTCAACTTAAAATGAAAAACATTTTATAACATACAATACATAAGGCAAGACATGAACTAGTAAATGTTTTTGCTAGTATATGGATGCGGGCAGTGTGTATGGGTAAGAAGTTTCACTGATCTCACAGTTCCCCCCTAAAGTGAATACATACAAGTTTGATCCATAGTTCACATCCCCACAAAGATAGAATACATTTAACTGCAAGAAATGTGAGGTGAAGAACATGTGAACTGCTTGCTCCAAACCTGAAAAGGAGAAGGCTAGGCCCAAATGAGGTTGAAAAGAAGAAAACTACCCAAATGAATGGGTTATGAGAGGAGATAAGAATGTATTTCCCCCCACTGTCACTAGGAATCCTCACTCTATTGTAACTTGTAGAATCAGTGAAGTGTGGTCTATGGACTGTGAATGAGTAGAAGCAAACATTATCTAGTTATTCATAGAGAGAAGAGCACAAATTCTCATAGAGTAAAAAAAGAACTGAGGTTTGTCCAAACAAACAGGAAAGTCCTGAAATGGAAAACATAATTTAGAGCAATGAAGTGGACACTGTGTGGAAGAATATTAAATAGTGGATTATGAAGAGAAAATGGTTAAGCACAAAATCAACAATTTTGAAAAATAAAATAATTATATGTTACTAGTAGTAATAATATGCAACTTACAAACAATCTACGCCTAAACATACCGAGTGAAATTACTAATAATGAACTAACAAAGCCATGAAATCTGTCGAGACCACAAAGTATGTAAGATTAATGTACTTGCGAAATGATTAAATGTATCTGGTAATAACACAATTAATAATCAACATCTCATTTATAATTCGTTTAAAATAACTTAGGTGATAAAGGACATATAAATATCTAACTTACCAAAATCCATACATTAATGACATGAAATACTCAATAATTCTCCCATGTGTAAATAAGAGTAAAGCCACACAAATGACATCTGAGTCACAACTACCACAGGTATATCAACCAGATTTGAGGTATGGTAAAGTTTATCAACATGTACCAGTCCCCTGGTAGAACTGGTATCAACAGAAACAAAAGTATGAGAAGAGCAATTCTCTCCCAAAGCAAACAACTTGGAAGCATGAAAAGTAGTGGAAAACTAAAACTCTTGAAATGGTGTGGAGTGTGACAGACTAAAATAAAATGTGTTAAAAACAAAGAAAAACAGAGAGTCCAAATGTCTTCTTATTGATTACATTCTTACTTAGAAACATTGTTTTACTGAAAAGAAGAAGAAATCACTGGCTAAACCCATGAATCTAATTTCCTGAGAATTAAAGTCCGTATATAACTTTGAAATAAATTCCTGGGAAATCATACCAGTAGCATGTTCAGCTGTAATGGGAATTTCTTCTATTTGAAAGCTGTAGGAATATTCTTCTATGACATCATATGTTTATTCTGGTTTATCAAGTGCAGTAAGTAATAATTAACTGATTGAAATCCAAATTATTTATTAGATAAAAATTCATATTGACCAAAAAATATAGAATTTAAACTTTTTATAATTAAAATAAAAGATATAAACCCTTAACAGAATTAGATTTATCTACATTAATTTTCTAAAAGATACAACTGAAGATGGACATTTAAACTCTTAAAATGCTTCAGTAGTCTAACGCTAATAATGCAAACACAGAAAACCATACAGTTGATTTAAAAGACCTTTACACTTCATGTTTTTAACAGATAATAGATGCATAGATAAAAAAATAAACTACATTACCTTCATCTCTCAAGTCTACATAAATACTCTTCTTTTCACTCTTATTTTCAACATCATCGTGGGAAAACTTGCATTTGTCACCTTTCTTACACTGTCCTTACTTATAAAAAACATACAGTACAGATTTAGGATCAGTTCCTGAAATTAAAATAGTTATATCACCTTTCTGCAAGAGATGAATGTAACTGAACTGTAGCCATGTTGAGAGTAACAAGATAAAACACTTCAATGCTGTTGTGTGTGATTTACATAAAGCAGACTTTGAACACTTGTTTTGATTCACCCTAAGAGTATCAGTGACCTAACTATTGAAAAACACACAAAAATTATGAAAACTAATTTAATATTAAAGATAGCTATGTACAGTATAAGAATTCATACTTTCAGTTAATATGTACACAATACTTGCACCACACACTTGTTACATAAGTTGTTTTAATTTTTAAAGTTATAAAAACAGATAAAATGTACCAACATGCATTTTTAAAATGTATAAAAATAACATTCAATGAAGTTACAGTAATATAATAGCTTATGCCTTTTGTTTTGAATGAGTTTTAGCTATGTAAATAATGTCATTGTAGTTATGAAGCCAATTATTGTTGGTTAGTCACAATTATCTACCTGATTTATGTCTCTGCAAAGTGTTATAACTGCAGAACTCATATGGAATAAAACTGTATTTCTTTCCAACCACTCCAAAAGTAAATATTTAATTCTCACTGATAAAGAATAAATATTTATAATTACAAGTTATACATTGGTACAATTTTAGTGCCAGACCTTAAAAAAATAATGAAAAATAAATATTTAGAGCTTTAAATGGGTGAACTTGTAAACCTGATGTTCCACACTTTAGAAATTATTTATTTATGACTAATGCTAAAAAAATCCTCACTTATGTCAGGGAAATGTACCTCTAAAAGTAGAAAGCAAAGAGGTTCCATCTTTAAACACATTTAAGACTACATATCAAGAGCAATATTAATATGGTAGAATACATCATGATGTATTTCAGTTTCTATATAATACATAAGGTATAAAAACCACAGTAATTCTGGAAAGTATTTTAACTTTTTCTTGAATAACTCAGTTTGAAAGATTCAACTTATATTATTTGCTATTTCTAAGAAATAATATCTTAAAAAACCTTTATGACCAACTTAGACAGCCAGATCATTGATGTATCCAAAGATAATCTGTATTAATAACATTTTATGTAGTAATTCTTAAGTCTTCAGTTAACTATAAAATCCTATGTTTTTTAGTACTATTAAACCTCACATTGACATATTCTCATGCTCATTTTACACCACTTCAAAACAAGCAAAAGCAATAATGGAAAAAAAAAAATCAAAATTTTTGTATTTATATGTTTACAAAAACATGCCATATCAACATGTAGGGGGAGGTTAAGTGATTAACAATATATCATGTATTTCGTGATGACAAGAAACCAACTTGAAGTAAAAATGTATTTCAGAACAACTGTTGCAATCCCCTTCTTTGTTAATCTGAAGATGACCTAAGAAGGTCAAAACATTGTTTTCAGTTTTATTTTGGTATAACCATTTGTCCTGACATACATATCACGTACTTGTTATGTTGAAAGTCATACAACAATGGGAATATACAAATTTCTGAATTTCTTGCTTACACTCTCTATCAAATTACATAGAAATAACTTATGGGAAAGCTTGTCTAATCTAGCATTTGTATTAGGTAAAAATAAAATAATAAACCTTTACACTACTCCATACAAAAATTATACTGCACAACAATTTTTTTTAAATTTTTTGCTTCCTGAAAAGGTTTTGCTGATTGTGGCAGGTATCTGGTGGGTATGCACAAATATAGTTTTGGTTTTGCTTCATCAATAGAAACTTTGAGAAATAGACAGCTAACTGTTTACTGGCAATAACTTATTTAATTGCGTTTATGTTTCTAATATGCTTAAGTTCAAAATAATTAAAAGTGTTTTGCTCCTGATTTTTGTTTGTATTTAATGTCCTGTGCATCACGTTGCAGTGTCCAACAGTAGTCAGCAAGCATTGACAAATTCCAGTTGCCCTGATATTGTTTTCACATTGTAGCAAAACTGAAGATTTCAATGAAACTGTACATAATGGGCAAATGTGGATGTGATTTTCATGATCAGCAGCCAAAAATCTATAAGGAACACCCAACAGTGTTAAAGAAGCAAAAACTTTGTTGTGCAGTGTTATCTAACATTAACTTCATTCTCCACAAGCAAGGAAAGGTGACAGAAAAAACCTATTTCACAATATAAAGAGTAGTATTTTACCTTTCTCATCTTTCTGTGTTATTACAGATTTGAATATCAAGTTCAGGTCCTCAATTTCCTTCTTTTTCTTCCTACTTGTTGATCTACCTAAGGTAATGTGAGTAGAGTGTGATTACTCTTATATTACCAACAATTTGTTTGAACCTTTGTATCAATAACTTTAATAAACATGGCATACTATTTCACTGATTAAGTAAACAAATTATGCATTACAAAGATAATTAGAGTTTTAAAATATTCAAAACATATTATGTAATAAATGGTCATTAAAAATAAAGAAAATGTGACAGCTGTTAAGATGAAAATTACACTTTATGAATTTGACATTAATGTGGTACTTATAAGATAACTATATGGAAGTATTATTTTACACAGCCTTTCATACTGTTTTTCTTCATACTTTTCTACAGACAATGTTGATGATAATTATGAAATTACAAAGTGTTAAAGACATGTTAAAAGGTCAACAGAAAATTCTGCAGTTTCAAACACTGGTAAAAGTTAAGGTAGCCTTGGATACCTTGTAGACTAATATTTTGAATGCTAATGCACTGTCTTCTCATAAGTTTATAAGAACTGACCACACCTTTTCAGCACGATATTAAAGCAGTAAAATGAGGTAAATAACACCCAGAATTTGCCTTTATCAGACCCAATTTAAATTCATCTGATCTATTTAGGATGTGTGTGTGTGTGTTGGTGTGCATCACCACTGAATATACCCCAAATCAGTCATTTTCTGACCTCAACAAAGTATTTGGTTATTTCAAAAACATATTTCATACACTAGCCAAATAATACTATAAAAAAACAGAAACAAGAAACAGTCTCACCTTTACCTTACACACCATCTCATGTGCACCAGACAAAACAATATCACCAAACAAGAAGCATCACAATGTAATTTGAAAAACAATTAGTCAACATGACTGTAATCCATCATTACTACACAACCTGTGTGAGGAAATTAGTCATTCACACAATCAGCAGAAATTCACAAGTAGCATGGAAATTTCTAAGGCAGACATAAAAAGACAGCTTTCTGTGGAAGACGTGAACTGCCTCTAAAAAGATTAATTTTTGATTACTGAATATTGAAGATGGTAATAATTGGACACACAAGTTGATTATTTTCATAAAATTAATTGATTACTTTGCATGAAACTAACTGATGTATCAATTCTCATTTTGATTAAGAAATTTTGAAATTTAACCATGAATTTTGCAACAACAAGTTATTTTATGGTCTGGCCTAAAGCTAAGCAATGTAAATCTAATTCAAATAGTCAAAGTGAGAGAAAAATAGTGCCACCATCAACACAGATAACCATTTATTTTAGTTTCTGTTCAAATACATTAAAATTACAAATGGTTGATATAAATAAATCAACTTTTTTTTAGACTGTTTGCAAATTTTTAACACTGCTTCCACAGGCCAGACACCCAGGAATTGTGCTGAATGGCTATCCTTAATAAATAACATCATTCTAGAATGAGCTAAAACTCACTTTTAGAGTTTTCAGGTTGAACAAAAATCTCCTACAAAGTTTTATGAAAAAAATATGCAGATTTAGTAATGCTATTGCAAGTTTTTGACTCCCATAGTACACAGTAGTAAACTTGGAAGATGTGTATGTTATGTTATTAAAATATTCTTGCTTTTAGTTTTCAGAGTAGATACAAAATCCATGACCTTCACATCAGTGGGACAATTCTCATCTAGCTATTTCAAAAGTTTGTTCTTCAATCTATCTTTCATTTCTTTAAACATCATTGACTAGAATATCAGTGCAAGTATAACTTTTTCTGGCAAAACTTGTTGCACATTATTGGCATATGAGAATAGTTTTGTATCATCAGATTTAATTGTATTTCCAGTCATGTTCATAAGATCATCTGGATCTCCTGGAAGTAACATAGTACAAAGAATCCTTAATCCTGCCATACAGAATGCAAGCAATCAACTGTTCTTTTCAAGAGCACTGAAACTTGATGCTTTTCATAGAGCTTCTTGATTTGGAAAGTTTAATGTTGTTGTGCATTCAATACCAAATTGAATCGGCATTGCTCCTGTGCCATGTTGAAATACCACAACGTCTTGCTTTTACACTTCAATTCTTGGATTATCTGCATCATTCATTCAGTGTCACAAACTCCATGGGATCCTCAGAAGTTCTGCTAGACATTTCCTCTTCATCACTCTCCAGTGGAATAGATGAATCAGTCCTTTATTTTCTCTTTCTTCATACTTTTAAATTACCTTGCAGTTCTTTCACACCTGTTTTTTATGCAATTTTGACCTCTAAGTCTGAACCATTACATCTACACTGTCACTTTGAACTTACAAGTCACTTTCTTCTTTTCCTGTATCAATGTTACTTTATCAATACAGGATCAGCACACTTAATCACTGAATGTTGTAGCATGTTGACATCTGTTTTGTGGCCAGCTGTAGATCGAATTTTCACAAAGTGTGCAACAGTTATCTGTATTTTGGCCAATCAGGTTTTGGTAAAGGTATCAACCAATTAACTAAAGATCCGAAGTGACTGCAAAGTGCAATTATCTACCCATGCTGTTTTTGGTCTTGTGTCTGAATTTGTTTTAATGAAAAACTATTTAATATTATAAAAAACTAGTTTTTCATAGTTTAAAACTTGCACATAAAGAGTCATTAATACAATTAAAGAGTCATTAATACAATTAAGTTATAAAGAGAAGTACTTGCCCTGTTAAGTGCTCTTGAAGCTTTACTAGTTGCTTCACGTGTAGAAGTGACAGTAAGAATAAAACCATAATAACCTGTAGGACTCACTCAACCACTAGAAATACCTTTTTCTGATTACAATAGAGCCACAATTCAAAGCACGTTTTTCACCATTGCCTTTAAAGTCTAAAAATTGTAAATTTACAATTTATGTAGTCCCTACTTATAAGTTATATACCAATAATTTCATTTTAAAATGTTGTCCAAATCTACTTGCATAATTCGGCAGACACTACTTGTAATGAGAATGAACAATTATTAATTATGTGGTTAACTAACTCGTTTTCGTATTAACCCTCACAGACCAGCATTAGGCTTAGCAGCTACGATAAATTCAAGTTACAGTACATTTTTACAAGTACAAATATTGCACTGGTTAATATTTACAATGTCCTTGTACACGATAATAAAATTTAAATATGTTTCACTTTTTTTCTTCTTGTAAATTTTCTTTCCTGATTCGTTTGGTTTTTCCTTGGGGGCATCACTTCACATAAATAAATATATAAACATTTTACTGCATCATATCTTTTAACCCCAACGTATTGAATGCAATATTTTGCTTGCAAATTGTCAGTGACCTGCGAAGTAAGCTACATGTGTTATCGAGCGACCTCTACAATTCCAAAAAAGTGCCAAGCGAATCTGCAAGAAAATTCTCGTCATATTAAAAATATTAAAAAAGCGTACGTATGCTTATATTCTTGTCATTGTTAGTAGAATGGAATATTTTGTAATTCTAGCAGTATTATGAGGTTAAAAGGTGACAAATAGGACTTGTATGATATCACAATAGTTGTCTCCAGATCCTAAGGTGAGTAATTAATGTGATTTTAATCTGTAATGTTTAATATTGCATTAGTACTAAAACTGGCGCTCATGCCCAAGAAATGTGTAAAGCTAAAATTCTACGTCGGATGTTGATCAAAGCTGGTAGTAGCGGTAGTTGTGAGTTTATTATTGCAATTACAAACTATAAATTAAAGTACTTCAAAGTGTATATGAGATTGGGATAAATGGCTCATTTATTATTTGAGTTCATAATGTTTTGTGATACAATAACTTGTAAGTTACTCAAAATTTCGAATAGAAAGACTTACATTTTCAAAGCAGTATAGTTTTGTAATAAACTTTTCAAATTCCGAGTGAAAATTCGTTGGATATCAGTTTGTTTGTTTGTTCGTTCAGAATTAAGCACAAAGCTGCACAATGGGCTATCTGTGCTCTGCCTACCATGGGCTTCGAAACCCTGGTTTTAGTGGTGTGAGCCTGCAAACAAACCGCTGTACCATTTGAGGCTTGGACATCAGTATGAGCACCTTTCTAAAATCTAAATTGTATTTCATTAGGTGTCAATTAAGTCCTAAAACGTAACCTTAAGAATATTAGCAATAGAAATAATACATTTAGCAGATTAAGAATAAAATATTAGTTCTTAAAGCTATAGTCTTTGATTGACAATGTAGTACCAAAGAAACTGCTGTTGTGGCATATAACACAACTCATTAAGGATGTTCATTCGAAGCATTCAATTTCACACACACACACACACACACATATATATACATTCTTTTGGGATCACTGGCCATTAATAGGAAGCCAAAGGGTCTGATATTAATGAAGATGAAAAAGTTCTTAAACTGTTCAGTTACTTATTTTGCTTATGCTTGTGACGTTTTTGGATAAAATACATATAATTTTCACAATAAAAGATTATTACTTAAATCTCAAATATTTGCGTATTTTATACAAATTTATTATAAAAACATTTTCACCATTTCAGTGTTGATTTGATAAAAATACACATGTACTGATTATACTTTATATATGTATATATTTGTTTGTTTGTTTTGAATTTCGTGCAAAACTGCTCGAGGGCTATCTGCGCTAGACATTCCTAATTTAGCAGTTTAAGACTAGAGGGAAGGCAGCTAGTCATCACCACCCAGCGCCAACTTTTGGGCTAATATTTTACCAACGAATAATGGGATTGACCGTCACATTATAACCTTCCCACGGTTAAAAGGGCGAGCATGTTTAATGTGACGGGGACTCTCAAAGTAATTACAGGTATTAGAAAATATTTCTTTTGTCTGGTGATAAGGTGGAGTGAGAAACTTCGAATTCAGAAATAATCCACGAAGTACAAATGACTCAATAAAGGAAAATGAATACTGAATACTACATGTTGTCTTCGTTTCTTTGTATCAAAAACATTACGCGAAAAGTAACACAACAAAATATGTTTTGTTAGGTGGATAGACTTAAAAGTACATTATTTTGTTATTTTGCTTCTCTTGTACTCCTGGAAGGTTCTACATTTATATGATTTCCTCTGAGACCTGAATATCCACCTCGGTGTTTGCCTTATATGGAGACTGCTACTCCTTTACCAACGAATAGTGTGATTGACTGTAACATTATAAAGCCCCCATGGCTGGGTGGGCGAGCGTGTTTGGTGTGACCGGGATTCGAACCCGCGACCATCGGATTCCGAGTCGAACACCTTAACACGCTTGGCCATGTCGGGCCATATATGTATATATACACTTATAAACTTTCGCAGTTTGTAAAACAATTTTAAAAATATTTTTAGCATAATATTTTTACAATTTGAGTTATCTATAAGTATATAAGATAACGTGTACACTCTTGCATAATTTTAAAAGGTAATTGTTTTTATACATTTAATTATTTTCCTACTGTAAATTGTTGTTTTGTTTTTGAATTTCGCGCAAAGCTACTCGAGGGCTACCTGCGCTAGTTGTCCCTAATTTAAGACTAGAGGGAAGGTTGCTAGTCATCACCATCCAATGCCAACTCTTGAACTACTCTTTTACCAACGTACAGTTGGATAGACTGAACCATTATAACGTCTCCACGGCTGAAAGGTCAAGCATGTTTGGTAAAAGAATAACCTAGGGTTGGCAATAGGTAGTGTTAAGTCGTTGCTCTTCCGAGACCCTCAGATAACGAGTCGCATGCCTTAACCCACCTGTCCATCCCGGGCCGCCAACTGTAAATAATATGATATGATGGTGGATTTGTTAATGTATCTTTGTATGTATTGGAGCCTTCTTAACCATGAAATATTGTTTTTTACTGCAAAATACTTACAGGTAAATATCAGCCATTCTCTTTGAAATTAAATATCTGTTTTCAATTTTTTAACTTTGAACTTCATACAACTTTTGAACCACTTACTTAATCAAATGAGATTCTGGTTCTTATTCCATAGTATCAACTATTATTTGTATCTTGATAAAATTATTGCAAATTTTAACAACAAAGACACCATGTAAAAATATGTTTGGAATCCCATTGGAAAATAATGGTGGTGTAAAGGTTTAAAATTATTTAAGTATGAATATTTACACACATTGAAAAACCTTCAGTAGTCTAATGTATTTGACTGTGGTGAAACAAGCTAAAAGAAGTAGGAATCTTTTTTTTTAGAGAAGTTTAAAATTTGTAAATAAGAAGGCTATTTTAACCTTGATATAAGATCTTGATGTGGGCTACCATTGCATTTAATAGCTTATAAGGCTCACTGGCATACAACAACTACAGTAGTGGTTGGAATACTATTGATGTAAGTAGTTTGTTATAACAACAGTTTTTATAATATGAAGTTTGTGAATGCTAACTTAGAAAAGGTATTCACTCCATAACAACTGTTATACAAGTGTTCATTGTCTGTTCCCTAGTAGGAAAGAGGTTAGTGTTTGAATTTACATTGCTAAAATCAGGGCTTTGATTCCCCTTGGTGGACACAGTAGATGGCCTGATGCTGCTTTGCTTTTACAGAACAAACACATTCCGTCTTATGTATACAGAATATTATCCACCATCCATTCACCATATTGTCTGGTTGAAATTATTTATGAATGAAATCATTAGATCATTAATGCATATAATAAACCTTTGAAGTCCAAAGTACATGTAGTTTTTATATTAATTAATGCATTCAGAGGGATTTTATGTTTCTAGCTTGTTACATTACATTCTCAAAGTATATTTGCAATTTTTCTTCATTTTGTTTCACACAACTATTTAAAAGTTATTATATTTTATCAGAATATGTCACTTTTATGACTGAACCTTTTATATTTATTATTCAGGTAAAATAATAACATTTGGTCAATCTACAATCTCTTAAAGGTGAAAAAAATTATATCTGAGGTAGCTCATATCCTTATGTTTTCATTGTCAGCCCTGAGGGTTATTTTTAGGAGTCACAAGACAATGGAAAAATTCCATACATATAAAAAATTTGCTAATGTGTTCATGTGCTATGTAGCAGCAGTAGTGGATTTATCAAGTGGAAGCTGACATATGCTCTCCACAGAGAGCCATTGTATGGGTTTTCTCTGCACAAAACCACAGCTGGCCACTGTACAATGTTTTATCTGATTAGACAGGACTTAGTGTACAAACAGTGCTGGTATGTATTTTTTTTTCTGGTTATAATCAGCTACGTTTTTTGAGTAGTTGTGATACATGCTTTATTACATAGTGGGGTTTAACTACATTGCTTTGGTGATTATGTTGTGAATTTCATTTCCTGAAGAAAGGTAATTATAGCCTTTAGGTGTTGATGATCTTCCTTATCTGGTAAAACATAACTGGAGTAATCATGTTGTATATTTTGTTATTCAGTGAGGTATGAGTTTAGTGCATCATGTAGTCATAGAATTTGATTTTGGACCTTTTGAGATGTAAATGCAGTGTTTTGTTATCATGAAAATTGTAGTCAAAAATAGTAATATCAAGACGTTTTCAAACATTTGTTAACTTTTCATAAGTCTATGCAATCACTGTCTTCAGAAAATTTTACTCATAAAAAAAATCTAAAGGAACTCAACACTGCCAGTTTTTATGCCCCTGTAAAAGTGTTTTATGTGCATAACATCAAGGTCATAAAAGCAAGAATTTGTGTATTCTTTTTAATACTACTAAAATACTAGGGTATAAACATTTGATAATTTTTTAGATTTTATAATGTCATTAAAACTTTTAATTACTTTTCCATTATCTACAATGTTTACCCTCTTGTAAGTTACAAAAACATATTGTGCTCATTACCTTTGAAGGATTTTCAAAATGACAGGGTTTATAATTTTGTTGTTTTCTGACAATAATTATATTTGCTCAGGCTGCAAGCTAAGAAGTGATGTACTAAATTAATTTTAGTTCTCCTATATTGTGTTTATGAAGAACACTTGATTATGAGTTCTAATAAAAAATTGCTAGGTTTATCAGCAGCTTTATTTAAAACCTCCAGATACCTACCTTGTAGCTTAATAATGGAAAATGTCACTACCACAGCAGCTTCTTGGATATAAAATATGGCAATTGTCAGTCAGGTCTTCAAAGAAATCTATGCAGTCTTGATGACATTCTGTAAACCCTGACATAATGTGATTGGGATTAACTTGTTGCCACTTGCTGGTAATATCAGCAGCAGGTTACCAAAGAGATGTATTGTTCTTAGTATACATATACAGTAAATGCCATTGAAATAATGGACTTTGTGTAATTTCAGATTACTGTACCTATTTGAGCAGCTGTTTTATACAGGGTGAAATTCTAATGCTGGGTTAAGAATGTAAAAGAACAGACCAACATTTACTATTATGTAGTATATATAGCTGCAAATCTACAGTATGACTTTAAATGAGTCTTACATATTATAAATGATCGAGTCTGATTGTAAGCACTTGCCTGTAATGGCAAATTCATTGCTTCTGACTTTAACCCTCTGTTTTTAGAAATATTTCTTGAGATGTCTCTGAACCAAATAGTTTAGAAATAGAAGATATTTTATTTTACCTAAAACATTGGATGAATTTTTATTTCTTAAAAGTTATAGAAATTGCTATTTAAGAGATGTTTTCTTGTAGGAAAGACAAATAGAAAGTTCACTAACATAAGTTTCAGTACTAAATGATTAAGAGAAAAAAACAAACAAACATGCAAATCAGGTACATATTGTAATGATGTAAGGAAAACACTAGGTAAAAAAATCAATTAAAACAAACAAAATATAGGAGTTTGAGAGTGTTTACAACAGGATAACTTATTGTTTAATTTTAAAAGTATAATAAAGAGAACAGACTACTAAAATTCATTATTTTACTGATAAATTGGAATAGCTGATGCAGCTCACTTACCATTTCAAACAATACAATGTTCCTCTTCTACAAGATGGTTGGTGTTTAACCTTCCAGTCCTCTTTACTTCAAGATTGATATCTGTAATGCTAAATATTTAGCTCTTCAAAGTAGTGCATCTTTCTTTTGATCATTTAGTAAAAGTGTGAACAAAGAAAGTAGGCTCATATCAAGAATTTCAACTTACATTCTTTGTCCAGTGAATAAGGTCACCTCATTACCTTTGTTCACTGACAGCAATGGTCATCAGACATTTTCAGTCATTATCATACTTGGTCAACCAGGAATATTTTAGTTGTAACCCAGTTAACCTGGATTCTATATACAATACTAAAACATACCTAGGAGTGTAAGAGAACAGAGGATAAAAGAACTAAAATAAGGTGAAGTTAATAAATTTCTGGACCTCATATTGCATTTAAGACATTGTAAAAATCAAGTAAGTAAGATTGAGGCATAATTGTTAGTGTTCCTAAGGTCTTCTAGACAATATATGTTAGTTAATCATAAGGAAAACAAGATTTTAGGTTGCATGCAGGGAAATGCTGAGTAAAGAAGAGTAAGAAGTGATCTTATGAAAGCTTATAAGATTATCTGGGAGAATTGATAGGATAAAAGCTTCTAATTTCTTTGTGATTATTATTATATAGACAATAGGATGAGTGGACACATGTTCAATTACATGAGCATGACTTTGATGCCTTTGTAGAATGTTTTAAATAGCTGTTACATGAAGTACTATGTATACCTCATGAATACATTTTCTATATACAGGGTGGCCCGTAAGTCCCTACCCATCCATATGTTATTATGTTATATTCAATTATGCATGTATTATAAATTTTTTTTTTTTTTTAGAGAAATATGGCTGATGTAAGCTCATTTACACTTGAAAATGTGTCACAGAACATGGTTTCACATAATATTATGCAGCGAGAATGAGTGACAGCACAGAGATATACTGGATACATAAGATGTATGCATGGGTAGGGACTTACAGGCCACCCTGTAGAGTGAGACAAATACTATCTATTTGTATTATATTTGATACCTTATGTAATGTTTTAATTGGAACTGTTTCTTTTAACCTACCATATGGTCCTTAGCCTAATTATTTTTGTATGCATGAACACTGCATGC
Organism: Tachypleus tridentatus; assembly: GCF_004210375.1. NCBI lineage: Eukaryota > Metazoa > Arthropoda > Merostomata > Xiphosura > Limulidae > Tachypleus > Tachypleus tridentatus. The sequence continues at coordinate 28,357,708 of NW_027467782.1, read as the reverse complement.
AAAATCTTTTGGTAAATGGCTTTGTTAGATTGTGGTTTTCATTATACATGAGTCATGGTGCACTAATTGATAGTTCAGACATTTAACCAGTTTCATGTCAGTGGTTAACACACAAAATGTTGCTTTCCCTTGGATATTGTAAATGGAGAACTTGTATAGATTTACCTGTTTCAGCATGGGTCTGTTTGAATGCTCACATGACATCTTTGTCTTTACTCACTTACACTTTTGATACTAATGACTTTTAATGTAGTATACATATCTTTAAAACAAATGACAGACTTTCAGTGAATGTTATAAGTGTTTCACATTAAAAAAATTATTTTAGTGAAGTGTTTTTAGTAAAGTAAAAAACAATTTTTCTGTGAATATATTGAGTACTTTTGTCACTAATTTCTGTGGAAAGTAATTTACATCTTAAGACTAAAAATAACCCTCATCTAAAAATGTCAAATTTTATTTGCTCTGTCTTATATACAATTGTTTGTTTTTAGTAAAACTTTATATTTTATGTTATTTTCTTTATACAATGTTGGTCAATTTGACCTACCTCCTGACCACCAAAAATTAGAAAACAAGAAAAATTGTGATAATTAAAGGAAGTTGTCTACCTTCTAATATTATTATTGAATGCTCATGGAGAACTTGTTTACATGTAATACTTTTGTGGTGATTGTGTATAAAGATATCTACTTTGTTAGCCCTTTGACATCCTGTTGCTTAAGGTGTGCATGTCACAATGTTTTACAGAGTTACATTTAAAGTTTAAATCAAAGACTTTATTGTCAATATACACAGATAAATTTGGTATAAAAACATAGTTTGTGAACACAATTTTAATATTTGTTTAAAGTTCTTATTGTTAAAAATAAATAATTATAAAATCCTAAATTTTTCCTGGTATTAGAAATGTTACATTTGATCTCTAAGTTCTTCCTCTTCTCTAATTTATTGAACACCCCTCTAAGAAATAGGAAATGCCACATAGACTTCTAATTATAATATAGACAAAGTATACTTTTTATATCTCCCATTGTTATTTTCCTACAAACCACAAACTGGATAATCAGACCCACCTATCGCATTCCATCTTTCACAAATACCAATAGTTCTCTTTAATGTTTTATACAATATTATTGATACCCAATAGAAAGATAAAGTTTTAATCTATCTAATGATGAAGTTTGTTGTTTTCTTTACACAGCACTATCTATTTTGTCGTTTGAAATTGTAGAGCTGAGCTGAATTTCTTTAAGGATATTATTATACAGTTAGAAAGCCAGAAAATTATGATAATTATAGGACAGTGTTTTCTGTGTGTTATTATTCTGTGTTCTTATTTGCATTAATTGTTGTATCAATGCCATTAATATGTAAAAAATATAACGTTTTATGACAAATAAAATAAAAAATGAAGAAAAGACCAAGACATGTACTTTATTTCATGTTTTTAATGTTTTTTCTTTATTATTATAACAGTAAGTAAAATGTAAAAATAGAAACTTGTAAGATAAAGTAAAGAATAAAAGAAATTCTTCTTAACAGAGTATGTTTGTGAGCAGCTCATGTATATATAACATATATTTATATAATTTGATATGTTAATGTTCATTGCATATCTGTTCAGGGATTTACAACTTGTGTGGTATAATTATTAGTTACACAACATTCAAGGTACAATAAACAATAAAATATAAGCATCTCTGTACTGTTACAAGCTATAAGGTATTTAAAATAAACAGTTCTAGTATTTTGTTATAACTTTATATCATTCTAGAATGAAAAAGGGTAATTTATATTTATTTCATAATTTTATATGGTGGTAACAAGGTAAGTTTAAGTTCACCAACCCAGTATATGTTATGGTAGATAAAACAAGAAAAACATTGCAAAGTTTTTCTGAAAAAAAAAAGTTACATATATTTAGAAAAATTTAGTGATTATGCAAATAAAGTTTTAAAAGTTTTAGGTAAAGAAAATTATTTTTATTTTGACATGAAAATCACTTTACATTTGCACCATTCACCCACCATCTTACTCCTTATATTTATGGACAAAGTTTTAATGAAATTTCTCAACTGAAAATTTTAATTGTGTTTGTTTGCAAAATACTTGCTTACTGTATACCAAGTTTTTTGAAATTGCATTAGGTACTATCATTGTTATGGTGCATATACATTCATAGTTACATGGTGGTTACAAGCTTATGGTAAATACACAAAACCAGTTATGGAAGTGTTAATTTCAGTGTCTGCTTTATAACTTTTGTATCATTATTCTTCTGTAAGCCTCTAAAATATGGCAACAAACTTTGATTATAAGAGATTTTATTTTGGTATTTCTACTTCTTATTAAGCAGAAACAATACATTTAAAATTTCTGTTGTTGTGTCATGGCTTAAGGTGTATCTACCTTTGTAGTTTTAGCTGTTTTATTTATTTCTGATGAATTTCAATTGAGCTTTCTAATTTTTCACAGAATTTTTTTTATTCATATACAGCTATCATCAGAATTACCATACCTTTGTGAATATTTAAAATAAATTTATTTCACAATTAAAGGAAGAGACCCAATAAGAATCCATTGTATTTATTAATGTCCACTAGGTGGCAGCTGTCTTGTTCCAGGTAATTTGAAAAAAATTATGTCAAATACTTAGTGAGCTTCTTTTTAAGTTAAATTTGGAAAAAAATGTTGTGTACATATAATGTTTAAGAGACACACAAAAACTGGTGACAAAAGAAAATTAAAAACTAATTCTGAGGGTAGTTATTTTATTCAGTAAAACTTTTAATTCAGTTTGATAACATTTCCTCCATGCAAGAATGTGTCTCTGTATATATATGTAATCCATGACTAAACATTAAAACAAAAGTAAAATGATAAACTTTAAAACAGTAGGTCTTAATGAACTAAAAGTTTGTATTTCTGTTCAATCTGAAACTAGAAGTTATTATGAACCTGTTTACATTAGGTAATCTGACTTACCCTGTTAACACATTTATAGTTTTACATTTATTTCAAGAACAGCACTGCTACTGACAGTTTAAAAAATATGTATAATTTTCCAAAATACATTTGAAGGGTGACCTTTTGAAAGTGCTCAGGTTATAGGGTTTTTGTCACTTTATATAGCTTTAAGCATTTATATTACTGTTCTATACATTGATATATAGAAAATTGTATATTTTATAAATTGAAATATACGAAGTTACTGTGTAGAGGAATCTGGTCAGAGGGTAAGTGTATAAAACCCATGAGACTATGGGAGAAGTCCTACTGGTCAAGAAGCATCCAGTAAAGGAAAATCATGTGCATTTGACCAATAGGATTCCTGAAAGAGATAAAACCTCTCACACAGAGAGAGAAGAAGGTAAAGCCTTCCTGACCTCCCATTCTACTGGGGGTAGTAAAGAACTTCTCCAACTTTATGAGAAACCCAACTCAAGCAGCTTCTTGAAGGAGTTTGTTTGTTTGCCTTGAAGTTAAGCAAAAAGCTACACAGTTGTCTACCTGTACTTTGCCCACCAGTTATTAAAACCCAGTTTCTAGTGTTATAAGTCTGCAGACATACAGCTGTGGTACTGGGGGACTCTTGAAGAAATGTGGGTTGCTGACTTGGCCGAAAAAGTTAGTTGTAGCAGCCAGTTGACCATGTAATTGTGAGTCTGAAGGCTAAGTTAGTGAAAATGGCATGCAAAAGATCATACTTCTTGGCAAAATATGAACTGAGCTGAAGAAAGACCAAATGGCAGTGCCCAGAACTGTAAGACAGTACTATTGTGGATGAACCAAAGAAAAGGATGTCACAATGAGGCAACTGAGATGTGAAGATAGGTGGCCAACAAACTGAACTTGGTCATTCAAAGTTCTGAGGAAAAAACTTACTAAAATGAAAGGTAGAATTCCATGGTGAAGTGAGGTTTCTCCAGATAGGTATATAGTCAAAACACATCTTTGATGAGTTTCCAATATTCCATATTTTTGGATAAAACAAATAAATGAGAGTAAAATCCCAGTTGAGTTGGCATAGAGGATCTTGAACAAACTCAACAAAACAAATGGATGAGATACAATCCTGAGGAGGAAGGAAAGAGATTTGGGAAGTCATGAAGGGTAGCCAAAAAGACACATAAGTAAACATACTAAGAGAAAGTATTCAATACTAACGAGTGAACCTAACATAGGAACTTTTAGTATTTACAAAGTAAATAAAAGTAATAAATCTGGAAATATACGAAATTTTAATGTAAAATATAAAACAAAAAATAAGGTGCAAAATCAATAAAGGAAAGCCGGAGATAAAAGACCCTTCAGTATGAAATATAGAAGTCCATCCAAATAACCTATAACTCAAAGGACATAAAATCAAATCAATTTCAAAACCATGGGAGAAAAAGGCACCCAGTTAATAATAACAGTTTTCACTTAAATCTATTCCCAAATTAGATGTGACTAGTAGTAAAAAATAATAATTGATCTTTAAATGTAAATTTAAACACAAGTAACCTAGATGGTGTAACAGGTTTACCATTATACATTTATTTTAATAACTTGTGTTTATTATAGTACAGTGTTTTTTATGCATGTGAAATTATTCATTGTTCACTAAGATATTCTTGTTGTAGCAGTCATCAAGTCCTTTTTCACTCAACTTTTGTCAGTCATCTGTGTTGACAAATGCAGGCTAATTGAGTTCTTTAAATTGGGCTTCTATATTCAAGGATTCCAGCTCAGTCATGAATGCCTGTTCTTTTCCCATGTCTTTATTATTATTACATGCAATTTTCAGCTGTTCTACACTGGTCTCGTGACTGTTTAAGAGCTTGTCAGTCATCAAAAACACTTTGAAGTAGAGTTAAAACAGTACTTGAACACTGATTTTATGAGCCTCTATGGTTCTTTTGTGGTGATTGCCATTAAAAATCTGAGTCACTGTCACACTACTTATAATTTTGTCACCCTGGCATTTCAATTAGACCTTGATATTAACACTTTTCTCTGTCTTTATTATATGTTTTATAGGGGCTTTTTACAAGGATTACTTGACATGTATTCTCAAGACGGCTGGTAAGGGTATTGAAACTTTAATTAAAATAAAGTACAGAACAATGTTTTGACCTTCTCGGGCCATTTTCAGGTTAACAAAGAGAGTTTGCAACTACACTAGAAATATTATTCTGTACTTTATTTTAACAAAAGTGTTAATACCTATACCAGCTGTCTTGAGAATACATTTTTACTTCAAGTGGGTTTCTCATCATCATGAATTACTTGATATGACCCTTAGATTATCTGTAATAAGAAAGCCTAATGTTACTTGATCACTGAATCAATTTTTAAATAATTTAATAACAAATACTACATTCTGTAAGAATCATTTTACTATAGATAAAACTTTTATTGACATGGAAATAATGCTAGCAGCAAATCTTGTCAATAAAACCACAGTGTTCTCAGGGATGCATTAAACAGATGTCATATTTGACATGTCTGGTTAGTAAAGCTTAACAAATCAGTATTTCATTATGTGTGTGACAGGTTCTTATCCATAAATTGTGGTGATATATATGTCGATGTTAATTGTTATTTCTCATTTCCATGCAAATGGTCTGAAATAGCTGCAAATGGTATCAACTTTGAATTTCAAAATGGATGCCCTGAACATTAATAGAAAATCTGGCAGTAATTATATTGTGAATCAGTGTGCCATTTGTATAATTTTTAGATATTGTTGCCAAGAATCTAGCCAGAAAAATATCAAACCTAGAATTTGCCACATCAGCAAGAAATTATAAAATTTTGTTTGATATAAAATGAGTTGTTTTCCAGTTAATGTTTCATTCCAATTTTTCAAAATTTACAGTAAAGTAGTTATGGATGTAATCAGTTTGGTTGTGCCTGAATGTGGATTAGGTTGTAGTGAACATTTATTCTATGATAAGTATTAGATAATGATTAGCCAAAATGTATTCAGTTTTATTCTCAGATGAATTTTATAAAAGTTTCATAAATAATACAGCCTTGTTTACAGAACTTGTAGACACCTTGAGCTCCTTTGTTTTCTGTTTTCAACCCTTATTTGCTTAACTTTGTTCTGCTGGCTTTTATTAGAGAACTGGAATCATCCTTTCAGGCATGTTATTTTCCTTTGATTAATGCAGTTTTTTTCCAAATGTAAAGCTGGTTCAGACACACAAATAATTATTTCATAATGTTGAGAAAATCAGAAACTGTAATCATGGACATTCTAAATTAAATATTTCAAACCAGTTTTGAAGTTAAAGTTAACAATAACCATTTCTTTGTTTAGAATTAAGCACAAAGCTACACATTGGGCTATTTTTGTTCTGCCCACCACAGGTATCAAAACCCAGTTTTAGCAGTGTGAGTTCACAGACATACTGCAGTGCCACTGAGGTGCATTAGCAATAGTAAATTGTATCTGAATTTAAATACACACACTTTAGGTTTTCAAGATAATAAAATTATTGCAATCCACATTTACAATGCCTGCATATAGAGTAACTTATCAACTATAGCCTCAACTGCTGGTTCAAACAAAGATATTGCCATTTCTTCTGAGCAGCCTGTGTCTTTTGCCAAGCCACCTGTGACAGGACAAGACTGTAATGCTTGGTCTGTGAATATATTGTGCATCAACAGTATAACAATAGATAAACCACATCCAGCATTTCTCCTGGTGTTAAAATGGTTCTTATAATATAAACACCAAACCAGGCTATTATTTCCACCTGAAAAGATAATTACAGGAATTTTAAAAACAAAACACTCGTCTCAACTCGAGGCTTTCTTATGCAGATAAGTTTGTTTCAAAATGCATTTGAAAATGAAAAATAATTACCATAGTTTGGTGACAATTGGAAAAGCATATGCTCTGAATAAAAGGAAGGATATTCTGTTATCAGATGACACACACACAAGCTGATCTACAAATACATAGTTATATACAATATTTTATTGTTCACCCACAATATTAGTTTATAATAAGGTTAACAGAATTTTTGGAAGCAACTGGTGCATTATAATAGTTACAAAAAATAGCAGTATTATTTTCAAATTTTTTCAGTTTAATTTATATAACTTTGGTGCACTTTGCATGTGGTCCAATATATTAATTCACTAAAATTGTATATATTAGTTCATTAATTTGATTTTACTACTACATTCCATTTACACATATGTATGTAATTAAGTTACAAAATGCATCACAATACAAATAAATGAATTAGTGGGAAATCTCATTTATTTTATACTATATTATTATGGGAAATCGAACATTGAACAGATAGCCCATTCTATGTCTTTGTGCTGAAAGAAACATTTATTATATATATAAAAGTAACTTAAAGTATTTGTTATACCATCACCATGATTACATACACGATCTAAAACTCTGTCTGTAAGAATAATAATAAGCTTTGGAAATTAAAATTGTAACAGATAGAAGATATGGAAGCAGGCATAAATGTGACGAGAGAGTTGTATGATTAAATGGACTCATACAGTGTACCAGTTCCACCTGAGGATATTGCTGGATATTCAGTAAGGTTGATTATTATTTGTCTTATAAACCTCAATGTGTACTTTTATAAAATGCTGTATTAGCACATTAGTTAAGTTGATGCATTTCTTTTAAGCTAAGTATGCAATTTGATAAGACTCCATACTGATACATTCAGTTAAATACTGATTAACCTTAACCTCAGTATTTATTTTTATGAAGTTTCATGTCAGTATCTTAATGAAATTGTTTCAATTTTCCACTGGGATGTGAATAAATTAATAAAAGACTGTTAGATCTATATCTAAAGAAAATCTGCACTTTGAAGTCTCATGTTTATGGAGGTGTTAGAATATTATCTTTCATTTATAACAGAAATACTTATGTATCTTAAAAAAAATTGTGTGATATTGGTTTTGATTATCATCAAGCATTAACTGTGATCTAGTTTTTGAAAATAAAGTTTTAATTTATTTACATCTGACTTAAAGGATCTGTGTTGAACGAAGCAATTCCATCAGAGAAGTAGGAGCCTAATACATGAGTCTCTTACATTAATATGCATACCACCATTTCTGAATTCTGACAAAGCTTTGCTTGAGTATTCTTGACTGAAAAGAAAAAGGATAACTTGTATAATTTACGTTTGCTTTGTCTTCAAACTGACTGTGATCTCTTGACATCTGAAATTGTACATAATAATTGAAACTGCATTTTCTAATATATGCCTTTAAGAAAAGGAGAAAATCTTATGTTGATAACCTTAAAACGTTTTGTCCCAGTGAAGAGAGCATTCATGCGAGAATAGAAATAAGGTTAGAAAGAGCAATGCTGAGTATGTTAAACAAACAAACCAGCCAAAAAGAAGTATGTCACTTGAGCCAGATGGAAGAAAAACTATATCAAAGATAACAGCAAAAGCTCGGAAATGTTGAGAGATAGTAATGAAAAAAGTTACAAGAAGGATAGGCCTAGAGCCCAGTCACTCTTGAGACTTAGTACAAAAAATGCTACAAGACAAATATAAAAAGTTTCAAATAAAAATATTAGGAGGTAGAAATGGGATCACCAATAAAGTAAGGGAACAAATTAGGAATGAATAATATTTCAGTACTTGGTGGTTCTTGACATGGTGCAACATAAAAAAGTTGGCATGGTCATTGTTCTGCTTATTCTTTGTGTTTTACTGTGAACTTTAATCCAACTATAGATATGAGTTGGGTTTTATTAGTGACTAATTCTATCTAAATAAATGTCAAAAAAATTCAAAGGAAAAATTAGGAAGTAGGAATAGAGCACAAAAAGTAAGGAAACAAGGCATCACTTTTAAAATAATTGCTTTTAACACTTTTCTTATGAAAATTAAATAATCATTAATTGTTAAATCACTAAGTTAGTTAAATAACAACTCTTAAACTAAACAATCTTGTATATCCAACGTATTTACTTGATTTTAATGCTGTGTCCTGTAACAGGAGACTGCCTCATTGGAGCAATAATTATTTTACAATGTAAGAATACTCAATCTGTATGGTAAGTAAAAGAAACAATCAAAAATAAAAGAAAGCATCATTGAAAACTATATGTTATCCTTTAGAGTAAGATTTGTTATTTCAGGACTGATGTGTGTTTGTAATCTAACTTAGGATGTTGTTCATGTTTTTTATAGGCTTCAGGTGGTTTGCTCTGTCACTTGCAGAAAACTCTCAAACATGAATCATCAGAAAGACAGACATGTATAACAAATTTGAACTTGTTAAGGATATTGATGAACTTAAGCAAAAGGTGAAAGAGTTAAAAAGAGATGTTGAGATAAGAAGGGTCAGGCATTGTTACAAACTTGTGCATGCTCTACACAGTATGGCTAGTGGTGCACCATAAGCGACAGTCAATTCCTATTACTTTGGTGTAGCCCAAAGGTTAGAAATGAATGCTGTTGACTAGCTGCTTTCTCTCTGGTCTTTCAATTTAAACATTAGAGATAGTTAGTGCAGATCATCATTTTGTGGCTTTGCATGGATATCTGAAATAAAAAAAAAACAGGAGAAATAAATTTTACAAATGTTTTTTACTTACTAAGACAAGTCAAAAAGTAAATATTATGTGTACAGAAAGTCTTTTCAATTCTCTTAGTATTATCTTGTGTGAAGGTAAACATCAAAAATATTCTCGAGGTTTGTCAGTTCTATTTGCTTGATAAACAGAAAGTACTAAAACAATATACATAGTTAAACAGATATCAAGCACAAACATTCATCTTTCCATCACAGTAAGGGCTGTTCTCCTCTTACATGTTATGTGACTGCTTTTATACTGTTATATGTCCTTAGTCTAATGAGCATGCTTTGGATGATACAAATGTTATTATTACAATGAACAAAAAATGTCACTTTTTAAAATTTTTTATTGATTAACCCAGAATATGGCATTCAAATTCACACATTCTTCATGTCATATGTTGTAGAACTCAAGATGATTTTAATGTAAAATGTCTGTTTTAATTATTAGGTTTTAAAATGAAATATTATGGCTATAATATCATCAAACACCTTCTTGGTGTTTCTTATGTTATATATCAATCATTTTCATAATATCTCTATCTGTGTCAAAGGGAAAGAGTGGAAGTGTGTGTGTTGGGTGCCTAAAGATAGATTTATGTTTGTATGTGTGATAGTTTTGGAAATGTAAGAGTTACTGACAAAATAAGTTCTTGAAGTATTATAATTTTTGTGGAATGTATGTATTTTAGGAGTCATTTCTTATGGACGTGAACTCTGATCCACAGAAAGTTACAGACTTACTTTCTTCCTTGGCTGTGAGGTTAGAACAGATAACAGGACAGGCGTCCCAATATAAACAATACCAAAGAGATCTTCAGGTTCCAAATTTTAGAGAAGAGAATGCTCACAATTATAGTAAAATGGTAGTAATGAAAATGTTGCATTATAAAAACTTGAATAAAAGTGTCCACACATGAAATTTGAATGTTTTAGTTTCTAGAATCAGACACTTTGATATTTTAATTTCTCAGAGAAACATTAAGCATTACAACATAGCATAAGAAATATCAATCTTACAGTTGTTTGGTGTGTGTGTGAGTTGTGATAGTTCATGTGTGGTTAATCAGCTGCACAAGTATTGGTATTTCTGCTTAGTCCATTGTATCTTAGAATTGAAGCTTTATAGCCTGTATTCTCATATTTATTCATACAATACATTACTATTTTTACAGCATCATTTATCAAATTTGGGTAAACACTCAACAAACCAGCAAATATGATTTTCTTTCTTCTCATCTCCACCATGTTTACATTATTCTTTATTATTGGTGTGTTAATGTTAACTTATTCATAACAAAATGCATATCACCATGAAATCTAAAGTTGGGTATGGTTTACATAAATAGCACAACCACTATTCCATGCTTGTAATGTGTTTCATCATTATTAGCTTTTTATTTGTGCACTGATGTGGCTTAACAGCAATGGTTAGTGTGGAACAAGAGAGGTATAAGAAAATAACAAATAGCAAGAGGTGCAGCATATACCAGGTTATCTGATAAATAATGTCCAAAAATTTAATACAGAAAGTGCATAATCATTTCTGTCTTTGTAGAAGGCTTTAGTGACTAATTATGTAGTAGGACATGTGTAAAAATATTCAAACAAATAAAAGAAACTAACCCAACTCCACTTTTTCAGATCATTAATCAAATAAACACTTATGAAGATGGATGTGTCTGGGGACCACTTTAAATATGTAATGCTTTATGAGTTTGAAAAAGGCAGTAGTGAAGCAGAAACTACCCAAAACATTCAAGGTGTTTATAGGAGGTGTTAAAACTTGGAAAATGGGTCCATCATGATTTGACAGAAGCCAACCTTGGAGCAAGAGTGGCTATTTGTACTTTTCTGCACTCTTGTGAATGTAACTTACTTTTTTTGGGGGCAAAATAGTGACTGGAAACGAAAAATGGATATTTTATAAAAATGTTTAGTACTACAGACAATGGCTCAGTACAAATAAAATAGCTAAGGCACACCCCGAAATAGGAAAATCTTGTTAAACATTTGGTGGGATATTGTTGATGTGATTCACTTTGAGTTGCTGCCACTCAATGTAGCATTTACACCAGACTTCTATTGTTAACAGTTAGAGCACTTGAATGTTACACTGAAAGAAAAGAGGCCTGCTTTTATCATTTGTAAAGGTGTTGTATTATACCAGAATAATGTAAGGATCACATCTGAAAAGATTGAAGAGCTGGACTGGGAAAAACTTTCACATTCTCTTTATTCTCTAGACCTTGCCCCATCTGATTATAATTTATTTTGATGTTTGCAGAACTTTCTTAATGGAAAACAGCTTAGAACACATGAAGATGTCAAAACTATTCTCTATTACATTATTTTCCTTCAAATCCCAATGATTTTATAGAAGTGGAATTCAGAAGCTTGTGAATCATTGGCAGGAAATAATTAATAATAATGGAACATACATTGTTGATGAAATAACAGTAAAAGCATTTGAAATCCTTTCTCTTTTTTCTGAACCTAAAATTGGACATGACTTAAGGGATGACCTGATATGTACAGAAACCACATATTTACATCCTATTCAGATGGGCCTGACATTTTACAATCTTACATGAGTTGTACATATATTTGTTAGATACAGATTACAGTCTGCCCAGGAAAAGTTAAAAGTGTGAAAGATTTCTAAGAGCATATTGGACATTTTTAACTGCAAGAATCACAATCATTTGTTTTAACTTATTCTAATTGCATTTTTCTTTTATTTATTTTTTGAAATGAAAACAAAATGACATCTGAAATTATTTTTATCTCTACTGAAATAAAATAGAAAATATCAACATGTGACATGTCACACCCTTTTCTACAAATCTACTCTTAAATTCAAAAGAATAATGTTCAATGTTTTTATTTTATTTATAGAATTGTGTATGATATTTTCTCAGTTATTTGATCGTAATTTCATTGTGTGGCAACAAGACAAGTTGAATATAATGATTGGATTACATTTTATTAAGCTATTATATGATAAAAGTAACGGCTAAGAAATATTTTCAGTCATTTTAATACAGACAATAGAGATTGTCTGAAACTTCTATTAAACTTTTCAAAAAATTAAAATTGTTAGTTGTTTTAAACAATGCACATATGAATGTGTTATAAATAACAAAACATTTACATCAGTTCAGCATATAAAGCTCAAATACCATAACATCACTTGAGATTTGATACTTTTATATATTTTTGGTATTGATGGGATTGGTTTTAGTTTTCTCTGTGTATATTTTGCAATATACTTAGCTGTTAAGGTTCATATATGTGTAATATTTAAATGAAATAATTGTTATTCCAAAACATACTAACCATCAGCTGACAAAACAGCTATTCTTTGACATCAGCTCTGTCTATCTAATCATTGGTTTCATATATTGTTTTATAACCCATTTAAATGCCCTTAGCAATATCTAATTTGCAAATTTCTCCTCCCTCTTCTATGCATTTTCTATCCTGGTACTGTATACAAGTACCTGACTCAGATAATTTAATCACTTATTCTAATGACAACAATGTGTTGCTTATTTCCCCATTGTGGAATGTAATTTTCACACCATCTTGTGGATTTCAGTATAATTATAATTACAAAAAAAAGACATGATATTTGCAGGTATGAATTCCCATGTTACTGTTGCCAGCAAGGTAATTAATCCACCTTTCCATACTCCTCCTTTGTTATATAGCATCTCTTTTCTTTGGTATGCAGTTTTCCATTTTTTATCCACTGAGAAATGGAGACTTTCATTTGTCCTGGGGTGTTTTATTTTAGGGCTTCTGAAGTTGTCTTTTGTTGATCCTGAGAGAATATGGATTCTGTTTTCTGACATTTTTCTTCACTATATTGACTTTTGAAGTCTGATTTGGATCCTAATCCTTTTTTTTCTATTCCTCATTTAGGTATGTGATTTTGTGTGGGGCTTTTGCTTGTCTTCTTTTAGTCTACTCCCATCTTGTTGATGAAGGTATTTATTTTCTTCTCCTTCTTGATATTTCTGGTTCAGGCTGGAAGCTTTAATATTGTATTATGTAATGAGATAGATTAACCTTGTTTTCTCCTTTTCTGTTTGCTTGCCTTGGTTTTCCACTTATTGATGGAATTTCTCGTTTTTTGGCTGCTGACGTTTTGATGTCATAAATTGGAGTAATTGACATATATGTAAAACTTTCTCTTCTCCCCATAGGACTTTTCTTTCTAAGCCTGTGGCAAGTATGGAAAGGGGGGTACATCTATCTCAGCAATTCTTTTACCATCTCTTTCTCACAACTCCAATTGATTGTAAACTGAAAATTTGTTTTGGTCTATCAAACCTGAAAGTGTTTTGTGATTCACTTTTTCTCCTTTTGTGGTAATCTTCTTGACTGTGTTTCCATTGGGATCCTTCAGTTTCTCTTGAATTTCCCAATTTCTTCAGAAGTGGATTCCCAAGTATCCATTTTGCATATTTTGGTCCATACAGTTGAGGTATCTTCTGAATTACATATCAACAGATTCAGCACATGTTTTTTGCTGGCTCTTTCATTAATACAGTGGTGAACTTTTTACAGGCCAATATTCAGACTTCTTCCACTGCTTTTCTCTCATGTTCTTTACATGCTTGGGAGTTTTTCCTTACCCCATGACTGTTTTTAACATCTGCTGGATTATAAGGAGGAAGGGGGGTATATTTGTACACTCTTGTATCTTTATTTTCCAGGGTCCCCTATATATTGATTTCACTGGTTTCTACTTTGTGAAGAGTGTTGCCAAGACAAGTGTGCTTCTCTCAGTCCATTTCAACACTAGCAGCTGATTTGGTAAATCTTACTACTGATTTTGACAGGATCTGTAGAAATGATGTGTTCAATAAGACCATCTAAGTGCTTTCTAGATGATATTACTATATTATCATGGACTGCTATTCATGAACTATCCTGAATAAAGCTAAAGGTGATTCTGCCAGTCATTGGATTGAATAAATCGGGGTTGGTTTTTCTTTAAAATTTAGGGAAATTGGCCCACCTATTGCACAGTTCCTCAGGACTCCCATCTTGCATTTCCCTACCCTCAGATTTTACTAATGGAGCTAGGGAGTCATTACCATACACAGTGTCCCTGTGGTATTGGACAGAGGCTTTTCCTCCAGAGTGTTAGAGAAGAGAGCAAAGTTAGGGGCACTCGTACTTTGGTCCCTGGATGTTTTTCTCATATGTCATTTAGAGTAGGACCAATCTCTGTGAGAGCCTACTCATAATTTCAGTTCATAGTTGACATGAAGCTATCTGGTTGAGGGGGTGCATAGACCATTTTTTTTATCAATGTCAGTTTTTTTATTATCTATGGAAGGAAATCCACTTTCTCCTCGTAATTCCAAATGTGAAATACTCTGACCTTAGGTCCTTAATTGAGCACAGGTTCCACATTCTCTACATAATTCTTGGGGCAAGCCAAATACTCATTATCCATTTGGTTAGGGAGAGAGAATGAGTATTTGTAATTCCATACTGGATGATTTCACCTGGACTAGTTCAGGTGAAAGTTTGTTCACTTCAGTGTTGCTTACTTTTTTGTTGTAGTTTTGTTGGTGCAAAACACGTCATTCTACAGTTACAGGTTGGGATTAAATCAAAAGTATATATATCTATGACATTGCAGTCCTATAGCCATTAATGCCAACGTGGGATATAGGGACCAAGGCCCCTTAATTCCAACCCTGAGTTGTTGCAGCTTTGATTGTCTGGTTGAGATTGGCTTGTAATAATTACTCATGTACTATTCCACCTTTGATATAGGAACTAAGTTTTGGGTGAAGAGCATACCTGTTCTGTATGTAGTGTGGTTCTCCCATTTGTGTACCACTTTTATCTTCATACACCACTGTTCAGTGCAGACACTTTCTGTATGGATCATGCTCACACAGTTCCCTCTACTTTCTGAGGGTGGGATTCTTGCTATATTGTCAGCTAATGGTAAATATGTTTTGGAAGTTAACATTTTCCGTTCAGGAAAATGTATTTTCAATAATACTCATCTTCACCGACTTCTACCCTGCTTCCCCACTGAGAGCCAGTGTCAGTCTTGATAAAGTGATTACACTATCTAAGTCAGATACTTATATATATAGTACCAGGATAGAGGACACATTGACAATGGTGGAGAAATTTGCAAATTAGATGTTACCAGGGGCATTTACCTGCATTACAAAAGACTGAAGCATGTGAGACTAGTGCTTAAAAGTGCTTGGACAAGCCGATGGCAAAGAATGACTAAATTGTCAGTGGCAGTAACTATTACTGAAAATACATTTTAGTTCACAAAATGTTAAGTGACTATGAGAACAAAATATCAGTTCCCTAGTCTTATCTTTCTCACTTTTAAATATGAAAATGCACCAACAGTGTGAATTCATTTTACAATCTTAAATATGCTCAATAAGATCTTTGAACATCAGAGGTGCTATCCTAGTAACACTTTCCAATAATTCAATGTCCTTTATGAGGTAAGGAGCCCAAAATTGAATACTACTCCAAATGTGGCCAAACAAATGAACAATAAAATGACATTATAACTTTTTTGAAACTTTCACTCACTATTTTTGTAGATGCAGTCTGTAATCCTATTTGCCCTGCCACTGATTAGCAACAGCATATTGTGATGTTAAGTAATCGATTAGCCAGAACACAAAGAAAATAGAAGATTTTGTGAGAATGCAGACTAAAACAAATGCTTTTTTTAGCTAAAGGTGAACAAATGAATGATTAGGTGATGGTATACAGTCTGATGGTAGGACTATTGTGTTGTGATTTATTTGCTTGAATGAGTGTTGTTCCACTTGTTGTTGTTTTTCTAGGGTTTCAATGTTTTAGGCTGATTCCCTTCATTAGGCAGTAAAGAATATGTTGCAGTATAATATATATGAATAATATATATACATACCGTATTTTATATTGTGTCATATTAACCTATCAATAATTATTAACATATCACTTAACAGTTCGTGTGTAATCTAACCAGAAAACCTAATTATCATAGTTTTTCAGTGTGTGCTATTTAAGGTACTTTTAAAACAGTTCACAACTATTTACAGCTGTTCCAGTTTTGATGTATGTGTTGAAAGTTTTAACATCTAACTTCAAGTCTCTTCATCAAATACATTTAATGTTTTGTACTGCTGTTTTGTATAAGATGAAATATGGAATATAAAAAAAAACTGGAGAATAAAACATTGGAAAATATCCAGAATAATAAGTTTTCATTAATCAGTGATGAATCACCAACCAATAACGATAAAAATTGTTGGATGTTTTACTTGATTATCTTGCCCATAAAGCTAAATATTTAAGTGAAACAATGAACCATTGAGTGTGATAAAAGCTGATATTGAGTCCTTGTATAATGAAAGTGTTAAGCTATGGGAAAAGCAAAGATTTATGCACATGGTAGAACATAACATTATTTATAGGACTAAAGAATGTATTAAAGACAAGGTTATAAGGGGTGACCAAACTTCTTGACATAAATGGGGTTGTGAGCACATTAAAAGGTTGTGATAATCCAAGTTTTTTTTTGTATTTCTTTAGCTCAGAGTTGGGGCCCGGCATGACCAACTGTGTTAAGGCATTCGACTCTTAATCCGAGGGTCACGGGTTCGAATCCTGGTTGCACCAAACATGCTAATATTCATTGATATTCAATCCCACTATTCGTTGGTGAAAGAGTAGCCCAAGAATTGTCAGTGGGTGGTGATGACTGGCTGCCTTTTTTCATGTCTCACACTGTTAAATTAGGGACGGCTAGCAAATATAGTCCTTGAATAGCTTTGTGTGAAATTCAAAACAAACAAACAAAGCTCAGAGTTGGACTCAAGATCTCTCATGTGTTGGACAAGTGCTCTAATGTCAGGTTTTTTATGTATGTAGGCCAGATTATTTACAGTAGGTAATAACTTTCAACAGTAAACAAACAGCACAGTCTACTTGTTTTAAAATAATGTATTAAAACAAGTCAAACATGTATACAAAGTTCAGTATACTCGTGTATTGCAGTTGTATTCAGTGCTTAAAATAATTGTCCCTTTTTAATCATAACTCCACACAAGCTGGTTTATTTAATTTAGAACATAGTTTGACAAGATGCATTATTGTTGTCAGAAGTTTTCATAATTAATAGAATGACAGATTTTCAGCAGAAGACAATTTTATCCTAACTCCATGTACACATATTCATAAAAATCTTGAATCACACCTGTGGAAAATGTATTTTATTTGTCAATAACCTTGTGTGTATATAAAGCATTTTATAAATCTTTTATAAAGATTTGGTTGGTTAAAGTAGTGGTCTAACACAAGGTTTAAGGCATCATGAAAAATGTGATGAGATGTTTCCTTGAAATTTGTGTGTTGTTTGGAGTTAGTAATCAATAGGTAAATAATATTCAGGAGATAAAAATAAGGGATAATGAACATATCTTTATTGTTCCACCTTTTTCTGTAGTCTCACACCCACTCTTTAAAAACAGTTTTTTAAATTCCTGATCATTTAAGATAGTTTTGTAGGCTTTTTATACAAATTTGAACATTTTTCTAGTTGTCTTAAGCATATGTGAGAAACAAAAAATATTATTGAAGCCTGCACATTGTTGTGTATTGATTTGTTCAAGCCATTAAAAAAATTAGTATTATGTGAATGATTTTGTTAACATCAAATTATGTACCTTACTTTAAAATAAAATTGTTTCATGTTAATATTATTTATTTAAAACTAGTATATTAACATTGTATCACTGATGGTTGAATTGTTGAATGTGATATAGCTTTTTTTTATTCAGTTTTTAACATACAAAATTGTAATATAGATTATGTAACAGAATTTAAGAAATGCCGTGACTAAATTAAATTCTTATTATTTTAGAAAACCTTTTACATTAGGAAATAAAATTACTGGAAACTATAATACTTTTAAATTTGCAATGCATGCTTGAAATAAATATAAAGAAAGAATAAAACAATTAGCTGTGCAAACTTCATGGTATATTTTATGAGGTGTATTGAAAATTACCTTGTAATTTAAATAATTCAGTATGTATCATGTACAAAAAATTAAACACTGGTGTAGGAATCCAGATTTTAAAAGCCATTTCTTTTATCTTAGGATATGGATAATCCATCTAAAATGTTGCTTGTTCTGCCTTCCCAGCTTCTGTCCTTGGAAATTGTTTTGTAATTTAAATGATTCAGCAGGTATAACATGTGTAAAAAAAAAAAATAAATAATATCCATATTTTTTTGAGGTCACCAGGAATGACAGTTTCGAGTGGTTGAAATAGTTGAGATACTACTTGGATGTGTATGCTGATAACTGTATTGTTAGGATTTCAATATATGAGTATAATTACAGCTATGAATATCTTGGTTCTTTTCCTTGTCTGGTGGAACACTCCACTCGCTGTGAGGATCTTGTTTAGCTTTTCTTCTCCTTTACTGTAAGTGCTAAATATAGATACTTATTTAATATACAGTACCCCTTTGCTAGATACTAGAGTGAAATGTACATCGTTAGGGTCTCATTCACTGTGATATATAATTTTGTTATAGAATCAGTAATAGATACGTTCCTCCAGATGCTTTCTTATTTATATTAAAGTCTGCCAAAACACTGTAGCATAATTAAAATCAAAAAATAAAAGTCCAGATTGTTTGTTCTTCTGTAATGACAGGCCTTTCTAACCAACATTTAAATGTGTATAATAGTCTTCTGTGTGTGTGTGTGTGTGTGTGTATGTTTTTGAATTAACTTGCCTTTCAACTTGTTGAAAATGCACCTTTAAATAATTTCAATCAAGTAATATGACACCAAATGTAAACTTGTAACCAGTCTGAACATGTCTTATCAAAAGTATGCAGATAAATGGTTTGCATTATGAGTGGCAGATATGTCATACAACTGACAAGATAACCAATTGATAAAACAGATATGACATTGAAATAAATTATTATTAATCCAAAATCTTTATTTTTTGTTACTAATATAATGCATTTTATTTTTCTTTGTTAGTTTGTAAATCAGAAGTATTATAATATATATGTGATTTTCTTAAGAGTTAACCTGTTAATTACACTGTAATAAGTTATAAAGAGTATTCAAAGTGATGTACCCACAATCCACTGAAAAGTGATACAAGATAACTAATGAAACCACATTTTACATTTTTGTCTCCGCAAAAGATCACTGCTACTTATATATGATGGGTGCTCTTGAATTAAACTTAGGGGAGCAGCTACTGGCCCTGCAGGGACTGGGAAAACAGAAACTATAAAAGATTTAGCCAAGTCATTTGCAGTTTGGTGTGTTGTGTTTAATTGCTCTGAAGGAACTAATTACAAAGTAAGTCAGTGAGCAATGCTCAAAACTTAATTTCTAAAATAAGATAATACCAGATCCCTTTTGAAGTGGGATATTTCAAATTTTGGAAGATAACAGTTTAAAGGTTACTAAAGGTACTATTTGTGGTAAGGCTGGAAGATAGGAATGTAATTGAATATGTAAGATTAATATCATTTTGTAATACGTTTGAGGCAATTTTGAAATTAATTATAATGTTTACATTTTA
This sequence comes from Tachypleus tridentatus, assembly GCF_004210375.1. Classification (NCBI taxonomy): domain Eukaryota; kingdom Metazoa; phylum Arthropoda; class Merostomata; order Xiphosura; family Limulidae; genus Tachypleus; species Tachypleus tridentatus. Next base: position 28,337,510 of record NW_027467782.1, on the reverse strand, counting down.
GTATTTGAAAAACAAATTCCAAAATATGTTTTATGATAAATCTGATAAAAATTAAACACAGCCAATGCTACAGTTACTCTCATGTTTTTCATCTCTTGATGTGGTTGTATGATGGATAATTATATTCTGGTATCATATTTACCTTCTTCTCACAAAACTAGCTGTTCTTGTTCAGTGGTACCCTCTATATTAAAACTTTTCTTTATCCATTCCACAAGCCTTCCACTCCTCCTTCTCCATCTGTTGGAAGTGCAAGATTCCAACATGCATCTCTTGTAGGTCATCATGCATGAACTCTTCATTAGCAAGAGTATGATATAATCATGTGATGCATGTGACTTCCTCTGCAATCATCTACTGTATTATAATTCCTTGGTCAGCAGTATTTGAGCTCAGACATATTCTTTTGTTTGTTTATTGCTGTATGTTTGATTTTGTTTTTCTCATGAAGTAGTTATTCTTTGCTTTAATTTTATTTCTTCAACCTGATTCTTATGTTCATATTTATCCCATACCTTTTGTTTTCCCATACTGTAGAACTTTTACTTTCCCTATTCTTAACATTCTTATACTTTCTTTTTAGATGCATCACCCTTCCAGACATCTTACCCTTCCAGATTGGGACATTAATGTGGCTCAATTTTCCTTTACCCCTGTTTAACCCATTTTTCTCATTTTCCGTCTTTAATTTTTCCCTTAAGTCATATTTCCTTTTTCTCTTATCCTGTGGATGCTAAAGATCAGATTTGTTTACCATTGAAGTTTCACTTATCCTTTGTCAACCTACCCACATTCTCCTTTATTCAGATTGTTTCTTTCACTCAAAATCTTTGGCAGCTTGGGAGGGATGTTCTTTCTTTTCTTCTATTCCCATCTTTGTTTTTGACCAAGATTCAAATGTGCTTCTGTGTCTAGTCAATGTTCTTCATTCTTATATAGCCTACACTACTAACTTGCAGGGAACAGTTTCCATTTCTTTATCCTCTGACAATCCTCCACCCTTCATATCTTTCACCCTCTACTCTTACCAGTTGAGTCCACCCTATGGTTTGGTTGGCCTATTCTTCCCTACCTTCTTCCTCCCAGACATTGTTATCTCAACAAATTTGACACCTCACTTTTTCCATTGGTTTTCATCTGCATTGTCCAGTGGAGGAGAATATGCAATCTGACATATGAACCATTACTTGTACAGGTTCATCTCTCACTATCTTTATCATATCATGGTTTCCTCTTCACTGGAGTCTTGTGTACCACTTGTGGCTGTTATTCAGTCTTTAGTGCAACTCTAGCTGGTAAGTGTTGATTCATACTTTATTTCTTTATTTACTTTTTATCACATGGATTCCACTCTGTGGTGAGTGATGCCTGACAAGATATTCTTGACTCTAAATCCACATTGTACAGCCATGTCAACTTGCACTTTATCTTCCATGCTTTGCATACTGACTGCAAAGATGTGGTGTTACACAAGATTGTTTAAACATGAATAACTTTGCAGAATTTTGCTTGGACTGGTACTACCCATGGACTGTGTGGGTAAAGCAGAAGGAGATTGTTGTTCATGCCTAGAGGGAATAACTCGTTAAGGTCTGTTTTTGAAAATAAGGTTTGGTGGTTACCCATCACAATGTTTCTTGTGATAACATTCCTGTGGACTACCTGATGTATTGTCACCCTCCTTTCTTCAAGTGGAGTATGGGATTCATTGCCACATTCCAGTTCCAAGTTCCTGGAATGGTTGTGCATGCTCACTGTGGAGATGAGGTGTTCCACATTATTGCTTGAAAGTGAATATCTTTGCAGTATTTTACTTCATAAACATGTCTGTCTCAGATTGTATCACCCATAGACTGCATGGGTAAAGCAGAAGAAGATTGCTATCCATGCCTAGAGTGAATAACTCATTATGGTCTGTTTTTGAAAGTAATGTTTAGTGGTCACTCATTGCAATACTTCTTGTGATAAATTCCTCTGGACTCTCCAATGCATTCTCACCCTTCTTTAATCATTTCAGTTCCAAGTTACTAGGGTGGTAGACCCTTGTGGCACCCTGCTGAACAAGCTTCACACAATAACCATTCAGTTTCAGAGTAGGTAGGTGGTACTTTGCAGGTGTTGATGATATAATAGCCACCAATTTTGCAATAATCCATACAGTTGAGTGAGAAGTCAAAATGTAGTTCACCTCTTTTAATTGGGAACCATCTTTTTTATCCTAGTGTGGATGTCTGTACCCTATGAGCAGATTTTGGATTTAGAGTGAATTAGTCAACATAAGTTTTCACACAGGTTTCAGGTTGTTTATCTTCCTGACTTGATTTTTTCCATCTGTGTTGTGGGTCACAGCAAGGAAAAGTGGGATTGTTCCAAACTATCCTTGTCCTCTCTTTTACAGGGATGTTATTGCCATTTGGATGGCCCCATTCTGTTTAACAGTTGGAGGAGTTGATTACATGAAACGGACATCCTTTTGATATCAGATGTCAAGTATTTGGACTGATAGCTCAGAGCTAATCCTAGTGTCGTACCCAAAAATCAGAGTGGTTTTCACTCTCCCAGTTTTTGGGTTTGAGATGAAGATGATATGATCCTCTCCTTACCCTTGCATAAATGTCTGTACCCCACAAGAAGGATTTGGAGGTAGTGGGCTTAATGAGAATGGTCCACTGTGCTATAACCACTTTTATCATTGTAGGATTAAGTTACAATATCTTCTGCTGGTTAGGATTACCTTCCTACAACGTTCTGTCTTACTTGGATGTGCTCTTCTTAATTTCCACCCTTATATCTTACACATTTCACACACGGGTAAATTAGTATACGTGACTCAGAAATGGTGTGCTTCTCCTCTTTAAATCTCTCAGTTTCAGGGGTATACATCATATGCTTGCACTGATCCCGTTTTATTTTGTGAGAGGAGGTATGTAATGTATCAGAAGTTATAATTTTCCTACACTGAAAATGTGTTTCTGATGAGCAATTATAATTTCCTACCCTTCCTCTCCACTTTTCTCCAGTGCTGACATCTGCCAAGTTTCAAAGTGGTGGTTTGTTAGAGGACTGAAGAGAGAATCACATGTGTCATGTGAGCATATCATTCTCCTATTGGTGAAGAGGCTACACATGATGGCTTTCATGAGACACATGTTGGAATCATGCAACTTCAATATGGAAAGGAGGAGGGGCAAAAGGCTTGTCGCATGCATTATATGCAAATAAACAGCACTGAACGAGAATAGCTACTGTTGTGAGAGAAGTATAAGTATGTATCAGAAATACATTTTCAGTATTGGAAAATTATAACTTGTAACTATCATGTGTGTTGCCAAAAACAGATACAGCTTTTAAAAATATTTAATTTGAGTTTGATTATCAGTATCTAATAACAATAACTTTTCAGTCCACCTATTATTAAATGATCATAGTTTATGTTCTGTTTTTTCCTTACGTTTTAACAATTTAAAATATAGTGGCAGTGCTTTCATTTTCTAGTAAAGAGCTCTTCTTATTAGCTAACCATCTCTCCACTGACATTTTTTACTTTGCATGTCACAAGATGTTAGTAAATTACAATTAAATGTAATTAAACTACATTTTTCATGGTATAGCAATAAATATAGCTTAAAATGTAGCTAATAATCCATATTTTAATAGTGTAATAATAATTTCAAATTTTTAATTTTATAAGGCAGTATTAAAAAAAAAATTTCCATTTGTGATAATTGAGTCATTGTCTTTCTTGGCATTCTCTTATCTCTGACTTCTTCACCACCTCTGGAAAAATATGAAATTTAACTTAAATTACTTGGTATAACATTGTTGTCATTGAGGTAATGCATAATTTTTAAAGCTTTCAATCTGATTTGATTACAGACCACAAAATAAACAATCAGCCTCTTCTTTCAACACTCACCTATCACATCCTCTTCTTCAGATATTTCCAAGAGTTCTCTCTGGTGTTCAGTACTATATTTTCTTTAACCAGTAGAAATCCAAGGGTTTACTTTATCAAACAATGCATTATATTATCTTCTTTACTGTAAATTATCAATTTTGCTTTTGATTAAAGTTTTATTTTTAAGAGAAACATACTGACAAGCTTAAATGAATTTTTAGTGACTCTTGTCACACAGTTAGCAAGAAAAAAAATGTGATAGTTAAAATATATTGCCTGCTATTATTCTGTGTTATTTGGTGCATTATTTAGTGTATTACTACTGTTACTATAAAAAAGTAGGGTTAAGTATTATTGAATGTTGATAGCAAATAAAAAGATGTCCTAGATAAGCACTTTATTAGTATTAAAAGTGGCATTAAAAGTCTTAGCATAAAGCTCTATTCATGTTGTCTTAAGAGACAAGAGAAGTCTACAGAAAACCTCAATTTATTCAATCAATATATTGCTTAAATCCACTTTAAAAAATGTCTATATTCTTGAAAAATATTGTAAAATTCTTGAGTTGTTTATATATTTCTTAAAGTTTTGTCTGATTCTTTTACTGTGTTGGGAAACTGTTTATAAGAAGTAATTCTTGATGGAGAGAAACCCACTTGAAATAATAATGTATCTAAGAACAGCTGGTATGGGTATTAATACTTTTATTGATAAAGAGAGAACAGCATTTTGACCTTCCTGGGTCATCTTCAATTTAAGAAAGAGAAATTTGAATGTGACTGTTGGCAGACACATTTTAGGGACGAGAGTATAAATGGGTACAGGATTGTAGGGGGGCGTTACAGGTGGATGTTAGGTTATTAATTAGTATAGGTATAAAGGTGTTCCTTTATATTGGTTTTAGTTGCTGTATAAGCAGGGCTTCTCTGAATTTGCATTTGTTTCCTAACTTAGTAAATGGGGGTTTTCTATGGTAATGCTGTGTTTATTTGATTTGCAGTGTTCAAAATGTTTGATTTGTTCTTTGGATCTAGTTTCCATTTTTCTGTTTGTTTCTCAATATAGTATTGGAGTATAGTATATTCATTGTATTTTATAAATTATGTTAGTGTTGTGTTTGCCAGTTTAGTTTTTACATTGTGTGGACTTTAGTTTTGAACTTAGTTTTTGAATAAATTTGGTGTTTACTAGAATGTTGTGTTTTTTACATGTTTTTACTCAAATGTTGGTTATTTTCTTTTGCTGATGTTGAAAACATATCATATGCAGCAGTATACGATTTTGTAGTCTGTTGTATTTTGGGATTTACTAATGTTTGTCTCTTGTTGATCTAGGTGTGCGAGTATAATTTTTAACAGTTCTTTGAGGAAATTTGTTGATGAAGTGCTGTTTTATTTTGTTGATTTCATCATTAATTTTATCAGGTGAACATAGCTTTGTGGCTGTGTTTATTTGGTTTCTTAATATGTTGAGTTTCTGTTTTGTTTCATGTGCTGAGTCCTAAATTACTAGAACTGATACACAATTAAAACAAATCACAGAAAAATCACCCATACTGGATTATACATTATACCATTCAAGGAGCAATAAACAATAACATTATGTATTAGTAGATGTATACTGTTACAAGCTATAAGGCATTGAAAATAAACAGTTCTAGTATTCCATTACAACTTTATATCATTCCAGAAAAAAAATGTAATTGAGGTTTATTTCTTAACTTTATATGAAGGTAGGGAGGTCAGTTAAGTCCACCAACCCAGTATAGTGTCATGGTAGAGAAAATAAGAGAGGTAATACAAAATGTCTCTGAAAACAAATCATTTCACACTGATTTAGAAAATTTCAGAGATTATGCAAATAAAGTTTGGAAAGTTTCAGATGACAACAATATTTTTAACATGAAAATCACTTTGCATTTGGACCAGTTAATCATCTTACTCCATATACTTATGGAAAAATGTTAATAAAAATACATAATCGAAAATTCCAATTCTTTTGTCTGCAAAGGATATGCATACTGTATGCCAAGTCTTGTGAAGCTACATTAGGTACTATCACTGTTATGGTGCATAGATATATTCCTAGTTACATGATACACAAACCAGTTATGGAAGTGTTAATTTCAGTTTCTGTGTTATATCTTGTGTAACAGTACACTTCTGTAAAATCTGGTAAAGAGATTTTAATGTTGTATTTCTACTTCTTATAAAGCAGAAACAATATATTTGTAATTTGTGTTGTCCTACAGAGAAATTTTGAAAGAGGTAAATGTATAGGAGGAGTGGTTGTATCATGACTCAAGGTGTCTACTTTTGTTGTTTAAAGTTTGTATAGGAGGAGTGGTTGTATCATGACTTGAGGTGTCTACTTTTGTTGTTTAAAGTTTGTATAGGAGGAGTGGTTGTATCATGACTTGAGGTGTCTACTTTTGTTGTTTAAAGTTTGTATAGGAGGAGTGGTTGTATCATGACTTGAGGTGTCTACTTTTGTTGTTTAAAGTTTGTATAGGAGGAGTGGTTGTATCATGACTTGAGGTGTCTACTTTTGTTGTTTAAAGTTTGTATAGGAGGAGTGGTTGTATCATGACTCAAGGTGTCTACTTTTTGTTGTTTAAAGTTTGTATAGGAGGAGTGGTTGTATCATGACTTGAGGTGTCTACTTTTGTTGTTTAAAGTTTGTATAGGAGGAGTGGTTGTATCATGACTCAAGGTGTCTACTTTTGTTGTTTAAAGTTTGTATAGGAGGAGTGGTTGTATCATGACTTAAGGTGTCTACTTTTGTTGTTTAAAGTTTGTATAGGAGGAGTGGTTGTATCATGACTTAAGGTGTCTACTTTTGTTGTTTAAAGTTTGTATAGGAGGAGTGGTTGTATCATGACTCAAGGTGTCTACTTTTGTTGTTTAAAGTTTGTATAGGAGGAGTGGTTGTATCATGACTTAAGGTGTCTACTTTTGTTGTTTAAAGTTTGTATAGGAGGAGTGGTTGTATCATGACTCAAGGTGTCTACTTTTGTTGTTTAAAGTTTGTATAGGAGGAGTGGTTGTATCATGACTTAAGGTGTCTACTTTTGTTGTTTAAAGTTTGTATAGGAGGAGTGGTTGTATCATGACTCAAGGTGTCTACTTTTGTTGTTTAAAGTTTGTATAGGAGGAGTGGTTGTATCATGACTCAAGGTGTCTACTTTTGTTGTTTAAAGTTTGTATAGGAGGAGTGGTTGTATCATGACTTAAGGTGTCTACTTTTGTTGTTTAAAGTTTGTATAGGAGGAGTGGTTGTATCATGACTTAAGGTGTCTACTTTTGTTGTTTAAAGTTTGTATAGGAGGAGTGGTTGTATCATGACTTAAGGTGTCTACTTTTGTTGTTTAAAGTTTGTTTTTTCTCGTGAATTTCAGTTGAGCTTTATTATTTTTCAGATTTTTTTATTTGCCTACAGCTATAATCAGAATTACCATGTCACTGAATATTTAAGATACATTGATTTCAAAATTAAAAAAGACTGAATAAGAATCTCTTGTATTTATTAATGTACACCAGGTGACAGCTGTCTTGTTTCAGGTAAATGGATAAAATAATAATAATAATAAAGTGAGTTTGTTTTTAAGTTAAATATGGAAAGAAACGTTTTGTACAAGTAAGACATCAGTTGAAAACTAATTCTGAGGAAATTGTTAACAGAGTTATCTTATTGAGTAAAACTTTTGTTTCCCTAAATTATAATATTTCCCCAGGGCAAGAACATGTTTGTGTATGCATATAATTCATGACTAAACATTAAAATAACAAAAGTAATATGATAAACTTTAAAACAGTAGATCTTAGCAAACTAAAAGCCTGTATTTCTGTTAATTCTATAATTTGTAGTGAAAATGAACCTGTTTACATTAGGTAATCTGACTTTACCTGTTAACACAATTATAGTTTTATATTTATTTCAAGACTAGCACTGATATTTATGGTTTAAAAAAATGTATAATTTTACTAAATGTAGGGTGACTGTTTTGTATTATTTCACGTACAGGAGGCATGACTTCTGACAGTTGAAAAATTTACAAAAGGATGAATAATTTTTAGTGTAATTTATGGTGGGCATCTTCAGAAAATATTGTTAATTCTTATGTTTTAGCATGGAGGCAGTTGTCTGTAATTTACTTGCTTTGATTAATCACAGGGAGACATTGCTATAAAAATTGTATTGGCTCTTTGGACCACCATTGTAAATGGTATTTAACATGATCCATCCCCATGTCTACTGTGTCCCAGTATTATATTGACCTCAGATTTTATTTTCTCCACTCAATAGAAAACGTGTACAAAGAAATTATGTGCTTCTTTTATTTGTTTTACCATTTATTTTACTGTATTCTGTGTAAAACATTTTTAATATTTAATATGTAGTAGAGCACAGTAGAATGTAAAAATCATATCCAGTAGTTTGTTATATTATACTAATCATTGATGTTGATACTGGGCTTGGAGTCTGAAGCATGAAAACTCATTATTTTATTTTTTCACCAGTACAATCTAGTAACTTCACGACACATTTGGCTATCTCAAACAGCTTTAAGCCCTTAACAATATATGCATATTTATGCTTAAATTTTATTGCTTTTTGAACTGTGTCTAACTGATGATATCACTACACAAGTTGTGAACCACTTTGTAAACATGTAGCTTAGGTTACCTGAAGAAATTATGTTATGCATTGGTTACTAATGAGCATATCACAGGAAAACGTTTTGTTTTTTTATTTATTTAACCTAATCTAAAACTTATATTTTATTTACCTTTATAATAATAAATAATACACATGAAAAACTGAAAATATAGTACTTACCTGGATCTTTTTTTTATCAACTCTTAATTAAAACTATTATTATAATGGTATTACTGCACTAAATGATTTTTAGTTAATCAAAAATGCAACAAACAATACAAAATAACATGCTTAAAGCACATATTGTCCTAGGACTAACAAAATTTTCTGGCTTTCTTACCATTCAGTAAGACCCAATAAAAATTTAGCTAAACTTGCCAATGCGTTTCTTGTGGGAATAAAATTTGCACTGGAAGCAAAATAAACAAACTCCTGAACAGAAAATTATGTAATATAATATTTGGATTTCTGTTGGTTAAAAGTAATATAATTTTAAATATCAAAGAGAACTAAATATTGGAAACTTGTGAAAGAGAAAACTTAATTGTGGGTGTGGCTAAAGGGACTTGATTTTCTAGTTTATAGCTCTGTAACCAAATAAGATTGAAGGCTATAAAAAAATTATACTTTGTCTGAGTAATAACAATATTATAATGAGCGACTTATGTCAAATTTTGTAGTTCTTCAAGAAGTGGTCAATGAATAAGAGAAGAGAAAATACTTAAAATGCAAATATCACAATTCTGAAACAATGGAAAATTGAAGACATTTTTAAATGTTGTCTAAAAAACTAGGAAATTAAAACTATAATTTCCAAATTTATTTTACAAGCTAAGTTTTGTTGCCAAGTTTACTTACCATGATAATAAAAGTAACTTTATTAAATTTTGAATATAACTCAGTAAACTCTCATGACATGCCTCAAGCAATATGATCAATGTAAGTATGAAAGAACAAAAGCCCAAGCACTGACCCTCAGGTACTCCATAATTAACAAGCGTACAGTTTAATTGAGGCACTCAAGTGATCAATGTTGTTTGGAAAGTTTAAATAGTCTCAAACCAGGTACTCTACATGGAAACCATAAATATGTAAAAAGCCACTGATCATGCGAGTACTTAGTTAATACACTGAACTTTCAGAAAACATGTCATTCATATACTGGTTGACTTGCCAAACCTTTATCTTTATTTATAATTACTTTCACTTTCATTTCTTTCGTAAATTATCCGATATTTCCAGCTGTTATTTCATTCAATTGATCCAAAATAACAGTTCTTTTCCAATAAATGATAAGACTGATACGATATGCATGTTCACGTAATGTTGGAATTTTACCTTTTTTTCTCAACACTTTACTTATGTTTATTCATTTTAAATTTTAAGTTTCTTTCACTTTGATCAATGTATACAACAAAGTTAAAACTATTGCTTGCCAAAATTCCATCAGTAACAGCCTTTTATTTACTAGTATTCTTCAGCTTTCCTCACTACCAAAGTTAGAATAAGTTGACTAAATTTCATTAAACAATGTTTATACCCCATTATGACAAGAGGGCACAATGTTAAAATTTAAAAAAACAAAGGCAAGGTACCACCAAGACTTATTTTTATATCAGTGTGATTGGTTTATGAAATTAGTTATTGTTTGCACTAGTGGAGGTCAGTACTTACAGAGAATCAAAGATATAACTATTCAATGTATTATGTTTATTTCCACATTCCATCACTTTTCTCTGTATTAAGTCATCTACATCTATTCTTTACACATGTTAAACTGAAGATGAAAAAAGTCAAAACAATATTCACTTATTATAAAATGATAGGAGTATGAAAATGTATTGTAAATTAAAATATACATATAGAAAGACATTCTCAGTTCCTATTAAGCCTTATTCAAAACTTAGATAATTTAAATTTAAGCAAATTACTTAATTATTAATAAATACATCTTAAATTCCAAGACTCAATAAATAAGTCAGAGTGTGGTATGTGACTAACATGGAAATTTTGGTCTATTTATATATATATATATAAATATCACTATTCACTTTGGTTAGTGTTGCTTTTTAATTACCTTAACATGCTAATAAATAAATGCTGGTTAAATTGCTGAATGGTACCAAAATATTTTCAACAAACTGAATGACAAGTTACTTGAAATGTTTAAACTTATTAAAGTTACATGAAACTAAGCAGATACTAAATACTATAGAAATTAACTTACTTTCCACTTACAAGTGTGTCCTCACATACATTCAAAATCACAGAATCTTGGCAGATGGTTCAATTCACATAGACAATGCCCAGCTTGTTGAAGCTTGTTTCTGTTTGTGCAGATAGTCATGGGACAACACCACTGATATAATACAAAATTCTGCTTTACCACATGTAAGAAAGGAGTGTATTATCCAATGTAAACTTTTAGATAGGCTAGAATCATGATTTATCTGGGTGATAAAAACACAGCATTAGAACATTTAAACATGAGGTACAGCTCAACACAAGTACTTGTTTATAAAAGTTATTCTGCATTTTCAAAGATTTTGTTGCTCAAAAATTATATCACAATGATCCATTGATTTACTCTGAATATGTAGATGAAGATCAAAGTTACAAAATAGTAGGTTATGCTCTAATTAATATATATTAAATGAAAGTGTTATTTTTCTATCTCACTTTCTGAACAAATGTAATACTTTTTATTCACCTGAAAGAAAAATAAAGACACTAAAATATAACTACTTTTTTATCTTTAACCCACACATCAATTTTAATACTTACACAAAAAGACATAACATAGAATTTGTTCACAAGCACACATCGTTACTCAGTATTTTAAGTTTGGTATTAAATCTTTCTTATACAATACTTAGAGGAAAATTACATACAAACAGAGGCTTTAAAGAAGTTTGATTTTTATTTTGTTGTTGTTTAATAAATGTAACAACACTATCAACCTTATAATAACATAACTTGAAAACAACAGACAGCTGTCAGTTAGGTTTGCACTCAGCTGAGCCAATTTTCTATCACAGTTAGCTTTAGAAATCTCTATAAAAGTCATACTTATTCACCAAGCTGATATCATATCTCTTACTGTACACAAATATTGAAAAATTTGTTTACAAGGAATTTTCCAAACATGAATTCAAATGTCATCAGTTTAAGACAATGACTTGAAATGTCAACTCTATATATTTCAATTTTTTACACATTTTACTAGTAGGATAATATTATTTGTGAATATAGATGTCTGTCCACTGCATACAATTATGAATAAGAAAATAAAAATTTAATTTGTGTTTCAATTATGTCTGTTGTATAATTTTTTTAAATTCTGTTCAGAAACAAAATGTTTTGTTGAGTTCTAAGTATTTATGTGTTTGTAATTAAGCACAAATATACACAATAGGCTATCTTTGCTTACCCACCATGTGTATCAGAACACAGAACCAATTTTCTGGGATTAAAAGTCCACACACTGTGCTGCTGGTGATAGTGCAAGAATTCTAAAAACTCTGTTAACAAGTGCAAAAACATGAATAACTCATTCAAACTTTTGACATAGGGGTGTTATAAAGTCATTCTGCTCTTAACAAGTACATAAAAAGGGAAAATTGTTTGAAAATGTGATAAATACTCATAATACCAACACTGCTGTAAGATTATTGGAAGTTACACCTTTTATAGTAAGAAGGAATATTTTAAAAACAAGTGCAACATTTCAATCTCTCATGCAATCATTCTCAAGAACAAAAGTTTTTATAATAAAGAAGGTTCTAGTAATTATATCAACACTCAACACCCTTAAAATGTGTTTAAAGAACTTTTAGAAAAACTGTCTATATTCACAGCCAAATATTTGCTTTTTGTGGTTGTATAAGAAATGTAAGTGAAGTGATACAACTCTAAATATTTTGGTGCTTTCTAATGATCAACTACAGTTCAGAATGAAAGTATTGTAAAAATAATTTCTACCAGAATAACTCTAACTGAAATTTTCATCTTGAAAGGCACCTCAGGGCTAAATCAGTAAATGAACAGATCAATCACACCTAGAATTCCCTGTTATTAATTTTATGACAGCATGTTCCCTTAAAATATCAAAAAATATTACAAATAATCTTTTCCATATTTTGAATCCTTAGCCCCTATATTTTCAGTGTCTTATCAAAAACTCTGAGAACCACAGTAAACACTAAAAAAGTATAAAAGCTAAAAGATTTTCTATTTAAATGCCCTATTTACATTCCATTTTCATGGCAGTGTGATCCACAATTGTTTTTATCCTTTTTTGTTAATAATTTTACCCAGTTTGTCTGTAATTCCTCCTTATTATCAATATGTAGATTTTCTTATTACTACTTCCTTTCAATGGACTGTATCAATAACCTTTTATTGATGAGTCAATCAAAAATGTTAAACTCTATGTGTTAAACAAAGAAAATACTTTTACTTATTCATGTAGTCTAACAAAAATGTTTATTACCCTTGTAATTCCTGAATATTTTAATTTGGACATGAAGCATGGTCCTCACAAATCAGAAACCAGGAAGTTTCATGGCAACAGATACACAAGAAACAAGCAACTGAAAAAAGACAAATAAGATTAGTAGCAGCACAAGATAATCACTCGGTAGCAAAATGCTGTTGATACTTATAGTGCAAGTACCAGTTTTGAAGCTAACATCTAAGCACGATTCCATGATGCAAGGTGCTTTTAAGAGAAAATCTAGACATTTGTATACTTTTGAAGGTATCGTAACAAAGAACATATCACACAAGAAAATATCCACAGTGGTAATATGTTTGTTGATAAGGACAATCTATCAGAAGTAGCAAGGGAGTTTTGTAAGTGTTTCTGAGAGGTTGGTTGATTTAAAGTTTTATAGCACAAAGCAGTTAGGCTATCTATGTAAAACATCCAGTAAAAAAAAGTAAATTTAGTAAAATTCATAAAAGGAAATTAAGGTAAAACAAAATAATGTTTAAAAACAACACATAAATAGCATAAAACCAAAGTTTACATCAAGTCTACAACATTAAGAGAAAAACTACAGTAATTCAAGTTGTAAAGGACTTTCTGTAGTGTAACTGTAATTATCGTAACTCACCAGGAGGACAAAGAGGTAAGTACAAAAACCACCATAAGTCACCTGAAGTTGGCCTTTCTAATCCTGGTTCCAAATTATTTGATGTTATGGCCATTTTCAAAAAGGAAAGTAACAAAAATGTTTTAAAAGAAGTGTAGCAAAATTATAGACAGGATAACTAATGTGTAGTTCAAACAGCAGCATTAGGCACCTGAAGTTGGCCTTTCCAGTCATGGTTTCAAGTGATTTTAATTTTACAGCCAGTTTCTAATTTCAAATCAAATTACATATACTGTGATTTTCAAAAGGGAGCCACATTAAAAATGTGTAATGTATATATTAAAAAAACTTAAATGGCATTAAAAAGATTAATGAACTTTATTATCCATGAATGTTAATAAACTAGACATTAAAGCATATTTATAATTAAAAGTTTTATACTATCTGATACAGAGATGCCAACTATTTCAAATGACTGAGCGTAGTGATTGTAGACAGAACCCTTCCACAGTTTCAGTCCTTTTAGATTTGCCAGAAACAAGATAATCTGGTAAACGAGGCCTCTTTTTTTTCCAACTTGTGAATGATCGCATTGGTGTTTCTATGCTGCTTAGAAAATGATAAATACCCATCTACACGAGCGCTGATTGGCTGACAAGTACTGATGACATAACTATGGATTCCCCCACGTACCCAGTAGGAGAAGCACTGTACTTAAACTATTGGTAGATGTTAGAGATACAAATATTTTTTATTATTTCAAGCACAAACATGATTATTGCAAGTAGCCATTTGGACTGTCTTTTATTTATTATCAAAATTTATTTGTATTTTACTAGAAATTTTCTTTTCACCCCTTTCAAGTCCTGGGGAACAATTTATCACTTTATTGTATTGGCCAAAATAATATATAATAATTTGGGAGTTGCAACAAGTTGTAATATTTGTCTATATGAGCATGTAGTTGTAATGTATGCACCAACATCGTAATGATTACGTTCAAATCATAATGGTTGGCATCTCTGCTGATGTTCATGATTTAATTTGTCAGGTATGAAGTTTTGTGCTCAGAAGCAAACAAAGTAACATTTTTATTACTTGGATAAATAAAATTACCAAAAATAGAGAAAATTGTTATCTCTATTTGCAATTAGTTTATTATTATTGTGACAATTGATTAAGTCATAGTTTTGATTAAACTGCACAAAACTAATCAATGTAAATACTTCCTGAAGGTAACCAATTAAATTTTCTAGTTCTAAACAGTTCTCTCAGTTGTTTAGCATGCAATTGGTACCACAATACATGCTACAATAACATGAAGAGGGAAACTTCAAGTCATTTCTGCGTAGACCACAAATTATTTGTGTACACTGGAAGGTTATGTTAAATAAACAAACAATACTGTCATCATAAACTGAGACAAGTACCTTTATAATGCAATTTTTTCATACGTATGATGTAGCGTAGGCTTATCCATACCTACTGAAAGTTTAAGAAATCCTCTTAATTCTTAAACATAAAATTCCACTTCCAGAAGAAACTCCCTTCCCCCCCCAATACACAACAGAATGTTTCAAAACTTTCCAAACAATCACATTTAAATACTTTTTTCTTCATAACATTCCTTAATTGTTTCTAACTTCATGATAAGGACAGAAATAGTTGTTCACATATGTACAAGATGTTGAAAATTTGTTCACTGACTACAAAACTTAGTACCAACAGAGACCAATTCCATGTCTAAAAGTAAGGATGAAAAGACAGTGAAAGACCATACTTACGATGCATGCACTGAGATGATCTGATTCACCATAAAACCCATTCTTAAATTTTTTAATCACAGAACATATTTTAATAAGCTAATTTTCTTTGCTCTTATAAGAAAAATGGTAAAGGTGTCACAAATTAACCTTAATATTTGCAGAACAAGTGTCTAATCCTCCATAAAACAACTCTACTGTTGATCTTATCAGTGAAAAACATTTTCCAAATTCATGTTCATTCATTAAATCTTTTAAAGACTTTCTCAAAAGCATCATTTTATCATCAGAGCTATCGTTCTAGTAGGTCTCAAGTCTTTCCAAATACTTGAATTTGTTTGATTTTCATTTTTTTGGAATTTATAAAACATTTTACACTAATCACTTTTGTTATGCAACATGAAGTTGTAACCTGTTTCTGTCAGTATTTTTATCACAATTGTTAATATGTATTAGTGTTAATATGTATTTTGCATTTGTTTTCCTACTTAGCATCTGGGAGTCTCCTATGATAATGTGTTTATTACATTTGTCGTATTGAAAAACATGCAAAGATAGTTTTTTGTGTTCTTTGAATCTAGTTTCCATTTTTATGCTTCTTTCCCCAATGTAGAAGTCATGACAGTTGTTGCATTGTATTTTATAAATCATGTGTGTAGTTTTTATGTGTAAAAAAGATGTCCCACATCATTTTCACATGTAGGAAGTTGTGGCTTGAGCACCCACGTCTCAATGTCCTAACTTCTATTTCTAATTCTGTATGTGTTGCTACTCTATTTCTTATATGAGACTGGTGAATGGAGGTTAAGACTGATAGACAGTGTATCCCCACTGCAGTGTGGTTCCTATTTCTTAAGTCATCTCAAAACCCTAGGGTACATATTATGATCCCACACTGTAGCTTGTACCCTGGGATATTTTCAGTCAATGCAGCATTTTTTTTATTTAATTCTTTTTTGAGTTATAACAAACTAACACACACATGTGAATACTATGATGACTGATATTCCATTTCTGCCTTTACAAATGTATCATTAATGTAAAAAAAAGGTATAACTTGCATAACTATCAAAGTTTCTCCATTTAGGCCTATACAGTTCCCCTAGAAGTATACAAACTAGCTTTTGATACATATAAATATTAAATGTCCCAAAATAAACTTAAAATAAATTATTATGGTTATTCTAATCAAATGATGTATACTTTTCACCATACTCATCTTCCAACTGATACAATAATTAAGTTTCATGCAGAATAATTCAAAAATATTAAACTGATTAACATCAACAGAGAATGCCTTTAAAAATTGCATAAACCCCACAAACAATATTATAAGTAAGAAAGAAAATAAACATTTTATTAACATTGTAAAAACTTCTAAGTATCAAACATTATTATTCTGTGAGTAGAAATATTTAGTACTAAATATTAAGCTATTTGTTGGACCTCAAACATTGTGCAAGAACATCATAATTCATGGTTTAATTACAAGTACTCAACTGACAAAATTAAAATTATAAAACAATAGAAAAATGGCCCTGTAAATATTGTAGGCAATATATGTTATTCATTTATTTATAATTATTTTTAATATTGTATCATTCCCACTGATATTCTGAACCAAACTAATTTAAATTCTCTTAAGTCTCACTCTAACTTCATGACTGGCATGGCCAGGTGGTTGAGGAGTTTGACTCGAAATCTGAGGGTCGCGGTTTTGAATCCCTGTCACACCA
Source organism: Tachypleus tridentatus (assembly GCF_004210375.1). NCBI lineage: Eukaryota > Metazoa > Arthropoda > Merostomata > Xiphosura > Limulidae > Tachypleus > Tachypleus tridentatus. The sequence continues at coordinate 28,320,358 of NW_027467782.1, read as the reverse complement.
AACATGCTTGCCCTTTCAGCCATGGGGGAGTTATAATGTTACGATTAATCTCACAATTTGTTGGTAAAAAGAAGCCCAAGAGTTGGCGGAGGGTGGTGATGACTAGCTGCCTTCCTTCTAGTCTTACACTGCTAAATTAGGGACGGCTAGCACAGACAGCCCTCGAGTAGCTTTGTGCGAAATTCCAAAACAAACAAACAAAAAAAAAGTTAATGTTCGTTGTTTTTCACATGTAAATAATATAAATAAGCTTTTAAAAATTATTATTTATAATAATTTCATAAAATTTTTAAAGTTTACAAAATATTTCCAAACAATATGTATGTTAAATATAGTAAAGTAGCAATTTCTAATAAAGAGAAAACTCAATGAAAATATTAGAAATGTGAATAGAATGACACTAGATGACAGCACTACAGGTTCAGGATGAGAAGTTAATTTTTTATTAATGGAAGCTCCTTGAAAAAAGGCACACAAAAGAGGTGATGAGTTAATAGTGTGAAACTGTCCTCGTTTTCTTGTAAGGAAATTTTTTTATTAGAAGTAAAAAAAATTATATATAATATCTTTACAGACTCATCTTGTGTTATCCCTATTATTAACAGTAAACCTTCTTGAATTTACAATTGAAGGCAAAGAGAGCTTTGAGAACATGGCTGTATCATGCTAAAAATATCCCTGGAAAAATGTTAATTTACTTTATTCAGTGAACTTTCTTCAAAGATAATAACAGCTGGGGCAAAATCTTGCAATTTGCCAATCAGCTATTTAAGGGGGAAGATATACATACAGACATGATCATCAAATGGGAATGATTAGGGTTGTAAAATTTGTACAAGGATTATAACATAGGATAGGAAATCAAAAGATGGAATCTCTAACACAAAAATGTAAAAATGTCTTAACTAAAGATAAATAGCAATGTATAAATAAACTTCTGTTTAATCCACATTGTTAAATCCTCATTCTTCATAATGAACATTATGAAATGATTCAAGCAAACTCAAAATATTCAAATATCCTGTATCATGTTAAAAATTCAATAAATTTTCTTTTTCCTTCACAATCACTGTATTCAATAACACATTAGGACATATGATTGCATGAACAAAAGAAAGAGAAACACTAAAAATTTATCAGACAAGGATACATTGCTACAGCTGTACCAAACTATCCTTAAAACATCTCAAACTGAATGTTATGAAATAAAATCAAAATATAATGCCACAATAATAATGTATGTTGAATAAAGTTGTGATGTTTACTTCCATAAAAATAATTTTACGTCATTATAAGCAGAAGTATTAAATGAGAGGAACATCTTGATAGTGTATCATAAAAATTGTCTTCTTATTTTAGTTGTTAAAAACAAACAGTAATAAAGGCTGTAGATTATATTCACGTTTTATATGACCTACAAATGAAATGATGTCTGACAAAAGTACTTGAGGGAGAAGTATATGTATCTAGAGTTGCATAGTAAATGTTACTACAAAGAACTGTGACTATACAGCAATATCTGTAAGTCACACACAGCCTATAATAAAAACAATCTACAAAACATTTTTTGGAAACTATGTACTAGTCATTCTGTTAACAACTGTATTATTATTTCTTAACTTCAAAAAACAACAACCAACATCTCATTGAAGTATGCTTCTTTGTTATTGGATAAAACAATATAGTTTCATATAATATAGTACTCGTAAATACAAACAAATTACTTTTAAAACATTAAAAATAAACATCAGCTAACAAAACAACACTAAGTGTACAATTAACTTTTAATGTATTCTATCCATTCATCCATCCAATATTTTCAGAAACCAAAACAAATAATAAATATACTGTGTACATAAACATATAAATATTGCTCTACATACAACTCAAGCAAAAAAATGGTATTATTAAATAGGATAAATTTACCAAAGATTTATAAACTGATTTTATGGAAATTATTTGGTTTGCACACAAAACGAACTTGAAAACTATCTTCCAAAAACTCAGCAGGTATGGACAGATAGTTACAATGAACTATTCCGTGGAAAAACAAATGTACCCCACAAACAAAAAAACATACAACGTACAATGCATATAAATATCTTTCTCAGTTACTAAACAAAAAAACATTCCACAATACTTGATTTCTTCAAACTGAAAAATATCAACATCTAACACAACCAGAAAAATAATTATTTTATACAGTTTCTTTGCAGCAGTTATAAGTTTATTATGATTAATAAAATATTTTCCCAACACACACACACACACAAATAGTTCTGACTTGTTTTATTTGAAATCTCCTGATAAATATTATATTTTAAAGTTAGTTTCTCTGATAAATTTTTATTATTTACACAAAAGCAAAAGCATGACAATATTATCAAATTTTATAACCTTTTAACCAGTGTTAAAGTCCCAATTGAGTTAAATAGTTTTAGCTGTTTCCAGAAGTGTAAAACTAAACATAAAGAAGCACTTCATAGTTCAAAACATCAAAGCAATATACACATATTTACACTAATTATTCATGTCCACAGTAACATACTATTCTGAAAAAAAAAATTGCCTATGGTCAAAACAAAGTAATACAAAAGGCTGGGACAAGAAACAACTAAATGTTGAACATTCAAGAGTAAGCAGTTTGAATCATGATGTGACCATTGAAGTCCAACCTGACAAAATGGATTGTAAACAACTAAGAGTGTTTGTGAAAACATTTAAGAAACACAGAGGCTGATACCTTACAGAAGTTTCCACCCTTCATGATGGTTATTAGCTTACAAATATTTTGAACCCTTAAGACAACTGATGGTCACAGAAAATGTTAACCCTTATCACTAATCTCTGTTACTGTTGAAGGCCTGTGTAAGGGAACTTGCACTATCATTAACAAATTATTTTATATTAGTTAAAGGGCCACTCTGACATTTTTTCCCAACAAATTAGAAAAACAAAACATGAAAATTTTTTACTCACTATCTAAACATGGCTATCTTTTGTTAGAATTTTATATTGCTCTGTACCTTTTCATTTGTCTGAATCTTTTGAGTGTCTAATATGATTCACAATAGGTATTCCATGAATTAAAACAACAACATGATATAGTACTATACTTGTACTAACATAAATTAATATGTAAATCAGAGTACTAAGTCTTCTGTTTACAATCAGTAACAGGAGTAATGTCACAAAAATTCTTCTTCATTAACATATGTTTACTAGTAGTTCTAGTGCTGTAAACATCTACAAGTTTGGGACCTTCAAAATTGGTATTTCATGTAACAAACCATCTACCAGATAGTGGGTTTTATTTAATGTAAAGTACAAAACTGTTGAAAATTATACCCCATAATAACCTGATGATGTATCATTCATTATGAGCCTAAAATGTACAGTACAACATAGCTAATAATTATTTTATCTAATTAGTCAATTACAATTCAACCAGTAGCATACTTATATGACAAGTAAAAGGCACAATTTTAAATGTTTCATAAAAGTTAATCACAACTAACTTCTTTCAGTGTCAAATTATTAGAGAAACATGTCAAACATAATTCCCATTTTTAAAAATCTTTAAAAGTTCTTTTCCCATTTGTATACTATCCTACCAAACATTTCTTACAATCATGAGATGTGTGAGATTTATTTCAAAATAAACTGAACACTGGCTTTCAGATACGCAGCACGTAAATATGTTTAATATTGAGTAAAAACCAGCTGCCAGCTCTAAGTGTCTGATGTAAGTAGAGGATGAAAAGTCTGTTTATACAATGACAAACAAATTATACTACTGTGTAATATTACTACAGACATATTTGTTTTGTATATGTTACAAACAAATTGAATTATTCTATAGTAGTAACATCATATGCTCTTCTCCATTAGTTTGGTAAACAACTTTGTCAAATTATTTAGCACCACAAAACAGTCACCTCATTGCAATATCAAGGTACAGCACAGTGACAATCATTTAGCCACTTTTTCATGGTTGTAGTAATGTTTGTTTGTTTTTAGCATCTCCCACTATATTACAGTATACCATATTAGCAGGGTAACAATCACATTACCCTTGTTTTCATTGTCATAGTACTGTGTTTTTCTAGTGTCTGCCATTAGGTTGCAGCAGTTGTGGTACAGTAACAATCATTTAGCCATTTTGGATTATTATAACACAATGTATTATTATGTAACAGCATACCAGTCAACTATACCTAAATTATTGTACATAATACTAACTGTTCTCTTCTGTATTGTCTGTTTACCATTTCACTTCACCACATACCAGGTTGGCAATTTTACTTTGTATCCACATGAAGATGTTTATTCCAGTAATAACTGGGACTACACTTGAAAAACTGTATTAAGTACCATTCTAAAAATCTCATAAAAGCCCTTGGTGTTTGTTTTGAAAACACATCTTAACAGATATTGTTTATACAGATGACTCTCTTAACACAACTATATCAGTGTGTTGAATCATAAAGAAGACAGTTTAGATCTATCATAGCTGCTACAAGGTTTGTTTATATTCTAATATCTGTATGTAATTTTACAATTAGTTATTAAGTTATATTCAGAAAACACAAGGAATTCAGTTGTGTCACATAACAGTTTATCAGATGATTCAAGTTCATTATCTACTATCTATATATTACCTTGAGACCAAACAGTTATGAGCTAGCTATTAAATAAAATGGAAAATTAGAAGAGAACTATAACACTGACCCGTGTTTTAATGTCTTTTTTTATATTATTTGTGTTATAATCACAATTTAATTATAATATCAAACTTCCCTCAGAATCACACTCTTTCCCTATTCTATAACACAATAAATGGGCTAAACAAAAACTGAGAAATAAAGCAACACATGGGTCAAATAATTTTAATAATTTAGTGTCATAAACGTTTTTGTCTCTCACAAAATTTTAAAACTATATAGCCAAATAATCAAAAACTGGTCAATATATTTTGTTAGAAATAAGTAGAAAGTGCACTTCTTGGCCTAATTTCCTTTATGGCAGACATTAATATGGTAAGCTCTGCTGCTAGAACTATCCATTTTTAACAAAACTGTGGTAATAATAAGAATCTTTATATTTTATTAATGTTAACTGAAAGCCTGGTACAGTCACTTCTCAGAATAATTGATATCAATGTTCTTGACATTGAACAGTCACATTTTACTAATTCATAAAACACACAAAAAACTGAATGGATACTTTCCATCAAGCCAGTAATTATAGGAAACCAAAATATGTAACAAAGGGAAGAATTAAGTACAATTATACTAATCACTGTTTGATGTTAACTGTCTGATATGTTTTAGGGCAGTTTCTACCAACTTCTTCTTGTCTGCTTCTCTCACCCTTAAGGGAGTAAAGAACATTAATTCACACTAAAAGTATGGATAGGTCAAATTAATATTTTAAAAAATTAGTAAATTATATTATTAAAATTGTACAAATCCTTTTCATTCACAAGACTGAACAAGACCTACCTAAGAAAAATAAGACCCTTTAAAAAAATGTTGCATTATTTGAAACTTGTATTTTAAGCAATAATTTTATTTCTGAAACAACTTGAAAGGTAGTTATACATTTTTCATCAATAAATAAACATTGCAATTGGTACAAAAGCATGCATTATAAAATATAAAGTATAAACACACCATTGTAAAGTAAAAAAACAAACAAACTTTTTATCTTTATAACACAAATTTGCCCTAAACAATGTTCTAGGTAACACTGCATAACAAATCATTTGCTACATTAGAAAACTCAAGTGATTATTTGGTAATTAAATAGTTTTGGTTTCAGACACGTAATCAGAATTTGTCCATCACCTCCAGATTTTAAGATACTGTAGTATCTCACTACTTTATCAACAATATGTGTAATACCATACAATCAGCTCAGTTCAATAGGTTTATACTGTGAAATTAAGTTTACATAGAAAGTTTAATGAACAAAAGGAATAAATTTTTGATAACTTCAGACAGTAACTGTATTGTATTGGTGTAAAACTCCATATATATTGTTTATATGTGCTACTTGTTCTTGATAAAATTATAATGACTTGCACCAATTTTGCTTCATTCCCATGTTCACCTTTTCTGCCCAGGAACATTTGAGGAGTCCCTCAACTGAGCTTAAAATGGGCAGAGTGATACACCTCTCTCTCAACTGCTTTTCACTCACTCACTCAGTTGGTTACTTTTTCTGGCTCTGTGCACACTCAAAACAAAGTCCATCTTCCTCACATCATACCTGTGATATAATCAAATGAAATCAAAATTTTGTTTTAAAATATTTTAAACTAGTTCTCTAAACATAATTCTTTTATACTTTTTAGAAAATTATTTCATGTACTGACTGCTTTCTCTTCAAGTAAAGTCCAAAAACCCCCGAAACAGTTTATGCTACATTTGTGTTGTTCAGTTTCCAAATCTGGCTTC
>NW_027467782.1:28234035-28313397 GCF_004210375.1 Tachypleus tridentatus | reverse complement strand
TATTGGGATTTACTAATGTTTGTCTCTTTTGTTGATCTAGTGTGTGCGAGTATAATTTTTAACAGTTTTTTGAGGAAATTTGTTGATGAAGTGCTGTTTTATTTTGTTGATTTCATCATTAATTTTATCAGGTGAACATAGCTTTGTGGCTGTGTTTATTTGGTTTCTTAATATGTTGAGTTTCTGTTTTGTTTCATGTGCTGAGTCCTAAATTACTAGAACTGATACACAATTAAAACAAATCAAAAAAATCACCCATACTGGATTATACATTATACCATTCAAGGGGCAATAAACAATAACATTATGTATTAGTAGATGTATACTGTTACAAGCTATAAGGTATTGAAAATAAACAGTTCTAGTATTCCATTACAACTTTATATCATTCCAGAAAAAAAATGTAATTGAGGTTTATTTCTTAACTTTATATGAAGGTAGGGAGGTCAGTTAAGTCCACCAACCCAGTATAGTGTCATGGTAGAGAAAATAAAAGAGGTAATACAAAATGTCTCTGAAAACAAATCATTTCACACTGATTTAGAAAATTTCAGAGATTATGCAAATAAAGTTTGGAAAGTTTCAGATGACAACAATATTTTTAACATGAAAATCACTTTGCATTTGGACCAGTTAATCATCTTACTCCATATACTTATGGAAAAATGTTAATAAAAATACATACTCGAAAATAACAATTCTTTTGTCTGCAAAGGAGTTGCATACTGTATGCCAAGTCTTGTGAAGCTACATTAGGTACTATCACTGTTATGGTGCATATATATATTCCTAGTTATATTATGGTTACAAGTTCAGTTTCTGTGTTATATCTTCTGTAACCAGTTATGGAAGTGTTAATTTCAGTTTCTGTTATAAGTTATATCTTGTGTAACAGTACACTTCTGTAAAATCTGGCAAAGAGATTTGTTTATGTTGTATTTCTACTTCTTATAAAGCAGAAACAATATATTTGTAATTTGTGTTTGTCCCTTACTAGAGAAATTTGTAGAAAGAGGTAAATGTATAGGAGGAGTGGTTGTATCATGACCTTAAGGTGTCTACTTTTTTGTTGTTTAAAGTTTGTATCATGTATAGGAGGAGTGGTTGTATCATGACTCAAGGTGTCTACTTTTGTTGTTTAAAGTTTGTATAGGAGGAGTGGTTGTATCATGACTCAAGGTGTCTACTTTGTTGTTGTTTAAAGTTTGTATAGGAGGAGTGGTTGTATCATGACTTAAGGTGTCCACTTTTGTTGTTTAAAGTTTGTATAGGAGGAGTGGTTGTATCATGACTTGAGGTGTCTACTTTTGTTGTTTAAAGTTTGTATAGGAGGAGTGGTTGTATCATGACTTAAGGTGTCCACTTTTGTTGTTTAAAGTTTGTATAGGAGGAGTGGTTGTATCATGACTCTAAGGTGTCTACTTTTGTTGTTTAAAGTTTGTACAGGAGGAGTGGTTGTATCATGACTTAAGGTGTCTACTTTTGTTGTTTAAAGTTTGTTTTTCTCTTTGTGAATTTCAGTTGAGACTTTGTCTACTTATTATTTTTTTCAGATTTTTTTATTTGCCTACAGCTATAATCAGAATTACCATGTCACTGAATATTTAAGATGCATTGATTTCAAAATTAAAAAAGACTGAATAAGAATCTATTGTATTTATTAATGTACACCAGGTGACAGCTGTCTTGTTTCAGGTAAATGGATAAAATAATAATAATAATAAAGTGAGTTTGTTTTTAAGTTAAATATGGAAAGAAACGTTTTGTACAAGTAAGACATCAGTTGAAAACTAATTCTGAGGAAATTGTTAACAGAGTTATCTTATTCAGTAAAACTTTTGTTTCCCCAGGGCAAGAACATGTTTGTGTATGCATATAATTCATGACTAAACATTAAAATAACAAAAGTAATATGATAAACTTTAAAACAGTAGATCTTAGCAAACTAAAAGCCTGTATTTCTGTTAATTCTATAATTTGTAGTGAAAATGAACCTGTTTACATTAGGTAATCTGACTTTACCTGTTAACACAATTATAGTTTTATATTTATTTCAAGACTAGCACTGATATTTATGGTTTAAAAAAATGTATAATTTTACTAAATGTAGTGTGACTGTTTTGTATTATTTCACGTACAGGAGGCATGACTTCTGACAGTTGAAAAATTTACAAAAGGATGAATAATTTTTAGTGTAATTTATGGTGGGCATCTTCAGAAAATATTGTTAATTCTTATGTTTTAGCATGGAGGCAGTTGTCTATAATTTACTTGCTTTGATTAATCACAGGGAGACATTGCTATAAAATTGTATTGGTTCTTGGACCACCATTGTAAATGGTATTTAACATGATCCATCCCCATGTCTACTGTGTCCCAGTATTATATTGACCTCAGATTTTATTTTCTCCACTCAATAGAAAACGTGTACAAAGAAATTATGTGCTTCTTTTATTTGTTTTACCATTTATTTTACTGTATTCTGTGTAAAACGTTTTTTAATATTTAATATGTAGTAGAGCACAGTAGAATGTAAAAATCATATCCAGTAGTTTGTTATATTATACTAATCATTGATGTTGATACTGGGCTTGAGTCTGAAGCATGAAAACTCATTATTTTATTTTTCACCAGTACAATCTAGTAACTTCACGACACATTTGGCTATCTCAAACAGCTTTAAGCCCTTAACAATATATGCATATTTATGCTTAAATTTTATTGCTTTTGAACTGTGTCTAACTGATGATATCACTACACAAGTTGTGAACCACTTTGTAAACATGTAGCTTACGTTACCTGAAGAAATTATGTAATGCATTGGTTACTAATGAGCATATCACAGGAAAACGTTTTTTTTTTTATTTATTTAACCTAATCTAAAACTTATATTTTATTTACCTTTATAATAATAAATAATACACATGAAAAACTGAAAATATAGTACTTACCTGGGTCTTTTTTTATCAACTCTTAATTAAAACTATTATTATAATGGTATTACTGCACTAAATGATTTTTAGTTAATCAAAAATGCAACAAACAATACAAAATAACATGCTTAAAGCACATATTGTCCTAGGACTATCAAAATTTTCTGGCTTTCTTACCATTCAGTAAGACCCAATAAAAATTTAGCTAAACTTGCCAATGCGTTTCTTGTGGGAATAAAATTTGCACTGGAAGCAAAATAAACAAACTCCTGAACAGAAAATTATGTAATATAATATTTGGATTTCTGTTGGTTAAAAGTAATATAATTTTAAATATCAAAGAGAACTAAATATTGGAAACTTGTGAAAGAGAAAACTTAATTATGGGTGTGGCTAAAGGGACTTGATTTTCTAGTTTATAGCTCTGTAACCAAATAAGATTGAAGGCTATAAAAAAATTATACTTTGTCTGAGTAATAACAATATTACAATGAGCAACTTATGTCAAATTTTGTAGTTCTTCAAGAAGTGGTAAATGAATAAGAGAAGAGAAAATACTTAAAATGCAAATATCACAATTCTGAAACAATGGAAAATTGAAGACATTTTTAAATGTTGTCTTATAAAACTAGGAAATTAAAACTATAATTTCCAAATTTATTTTACAAGCTAAGTTTTGTTGCCAAGTTTACTTACCATGATAAAAGTAACTTTATTAAATTTTGAATATAACTCAGTAAACTCTCATGACATGCCTCAAGCAATATGATCAATGTAAGTATGAAAGAACAAAGCCCAAGCACTGACCCTCAGGTACTCCATAAATAACAAGGGTACAGTTTAATTGAGGCACTCAAGTGATCAATGTTGTTTGAAAGTTTAAATAGTCTCAAACCAGGTACTCTACATGGAAACCATAAATATGTAAAAAGCCACTGATCATGCGAGTACTTAGTTAATACACTGAACTTTCAGAAAAACGTCATTCATATACTGGTTGACTTGCCAAACCTTTATCTTTATTTATAATTACTTTCACTTTCATTTCTTTCGTAAATTATCCGATATTTCCAGCTGTTATTTCATTCAATTGATCCAAAATAACAGTTCTTTTCCAATAAATGATAAGACTGATACGATATGCATGTTCACATAATGTTGGAATTTTACCTTTTTTTCTCAACACTTTACTTATGTTTATTCATTTTAAATTTTAAGTTTCTTTCACTTTGATCAATGTATACAACAAAGTTAAAACTATTGCTTGCCAAAATTCCATCAGTAACAGCCTTTTATTTACTAGTATTCTTCAGCTTTCCTCACTACCAAATTTACAATAAGTTGACTAAATTTCATTAAACAATGTTTATACCCCATTATGACAAGAGGGCACAATGTTAAAATTTTAAAAACAATTGCAAGGTACCAGCAAGACTTATTTTTATATCAGTGTGATTAGTTTATGAAATTAGTTATTGTTTGCACTAGTGGAGGTCAGTACTTACAGAGAATCAACTATATAACTATTCAATGTTTTATGTTTATTTCCACATTCCATCACTTTTCTCTGTATTAAGTCATCTACATCTATTCTTCACACGTTAAAATGAAGATGAAAAAAGTCAAAAACAATATTCACTTATTATAAAATGATAGGAATATGAAAATGTATTATAAATTAAAATATACATATAGAAAGACATTCTCAGTTCCTATTAAGCCTTATTCAAAACTTAGATAATTTAAACTTAAGCAAATTACTCAATTATTAATAAAGACATCTTAAATTCCAAGACTCAATAAATAACTGAGTGTGACTAACATGGAAATTTTGGTCTTTGTATATAAATAACACTATTCACTTTGGTTAGTGTTGCTTTTTAATTACCTTAACATGCTAATAAATAAATGCTGGTTAAATTGCTGAATGGTACCAAAGTTTTTTCAACAAACTGAATGACAAGTTACTTGAAATGTTTAAACTTATTAAAGTTACATGAAACTAAGCAGATACTAAATACTATAGAAATTAACTTACTTTCCACTTACAAGAGTGTCCTCACATACATTCAAAATCACAGAATCTTGGCAGATGGTTCAATTCACACAGACAATGCCCAGCTTGTTGAAGCTTGTTTCTGTTTGTGCAGATAGTCATGACACAACACCACTGATATAATACAAAATTCTGCTTTACCACATGTAAGAAAGGAGTGTATTATCCAATGTAAACTTTTAGATAGGCTAGAATCATGATTTATCTGGGTGATAAAAACACAGCATTAGAACATTTAAACATGAGGTACAGTTCAACACAAGTACTTGTTTATAAAAAGTTATTCTGCATTTTCAAAGATTTTGTTGCTCAAAAATTATATCACAATGATCCATTAATTTACTCTGAATATGTAGATGAAGATCAAAGTTACAAAATAGTAGGTTATGCTCTAATTAATATATATTAAATGAAAGTGTTATTTTTCTATCTCACTTTCTGAACAAATGTAATACTTTTTATTTACCTGAAAGAAAAATAAAGACACTAAAATATAACTACTTTTTTATCTTTAACCCACACATCAATTTTAATACTTACACAAAAGACATAACATATAATTTGTTCACAAGCACACATCGTTACTCAGTATTTTAAGTTTGGTATTAAATCTTTCTTATACAATACTTAAAGGAAAATTTCATACAAACAGAGGCTTTAAAGAAGTTTGATTTTTATTTTGTTGTTGTTTATTAAATGTAACAACACTATCAACCTTATAATAACATTACTTGAAAACAACAGACAGCTGTCAGTTAGGTTTGCATTGAGCTGAGCCAATTTTCTATCACAGTTAGCTTTAGAAATCTCTATACAAGTCATACTTATTCACCAAGCTGATATCATATCTCTTACTACACACAAATATTGAAAACTTTGTTAACAAGGAATTTTCCAAACATGAATTCAAGTGTCAACAGTTTAAGACTATGACTTGAAATGTCAACTCCATATATTTCAAATTTTTACACATTTTACTAGAAGGATAATATTATTTGTGAATATAGATGTCTGTCCACTGCATACAATTATGAATAAGAAAATAAAAATTTAATTTGTGTTTCAATTATGTCTGTTGTATAATTATTTTTTAAATTCTGTTCAGAAACTAAATGTTTTGTTGAGTTCTAATTAAGCACAAATACACACAATAGGCTATCTTTGCTTTACCCACCATGTGTATCAGAACACAAAACCAATTTTCTAGCATTAAAAGTCCACACACTGTGCTGCTGGTAATAGTGCAAGAATTCTAAGAACTCTGTTAACAAGTGCAAAAACATGAATAACTCATTCAAACTTTTGACATAGGGGTGTTATAAAGTCATTATGCTGTTAATAAGTACATAAAAAGGGATAACTGTTTGAAAATGTGATAAGTACTCATAATACTAACACTGCTGTAAGATTATTGGAAGTTACACCTTTTTATAGTAAGAAGGAATATTTTAAAAACAAGTACAACATTTCAATCTCTCATGCAATCATTCTCAAGAACAAAAGTTTTTATGATAAAGAAGGTTCTAGTAATTATATCAACACCCTTAAAATGTGTTTAAAGAACTTTTAGAAAAACTGTCTATATTCACAGCCAAATATTTGCTTTTTATGGTTCTATAAGAAATGTAAGTGAAGTGATACAACTCTAAATACTTTGGTACTTTCTAATAATCAACTACAGTTCAGAAAGAAAGTATTGTAAAAATAATTTCTACCAGAATAACTCTAACTGAAATTTTCATCTTGAAAGGCACCTCAGGGGCTGAATCAGTAAATGAACAGATCAATCACACCTAGGATTCCCTGTTCTTAATTTTATGACAGCATGTTCCCTTAAAATATCAAAAAATATTACAAATAATCTTTTCCATATTTTGAATCCTTAGCCCCTATATTTTCAATGTCTTATCAAAACCTCTGAGAACCACTGTAAACCCTTAAAAAGTATGAAAGCTAAAAGATTTTCTATTTAAATGACCTATTTACATTCCATGTTCATGGCAGTGTGATCCACAATTGTTTTTATCCATTTTTGTTTATAATTTTACCAAGTTTGTCTGTAATTCCTCCTCATTATCAAAATGCAGATTTTCTTATTACTACTTCCTTTCAAAGGACTTTACCAATAACCTTTTATTGATGAGTCAATCAAAAATGTTAAGCTCTATGTGTTAAACAAAGAAAATACTTTCACTTATTCATGTAGTCCAACAAAAATGTATATTACCCTTGTAATTCCTGAATATTTAATTTGGACATGAAGCATGGTCCTCACAAATCAGAAACCAGGAAGTTTCATGGCAACAGATACACAAGAAACAAGCAACTGAAAAAAGACAAATAAGATTAGTAGCAGCACAAGATAATCACTCGGTAGCAAAATGCTGTTGATACTTATAGTGCAAGTACCAGTTTTGAAGCTAACATCTGAGCACGATTCCATGATGCAAGGTGCTTCCAAGAGAAAATCTGGACATTTGTATACTTTTGAAGGTACCGTACCAAAGAAAATATCCACAGTGGTAATATGTTTGTTGATATGGACAATCTATCGGAAGTAGCAAGGGAGTTTTGTCAGTGTTTCTGAGAGATTGGTTGGTTGGTTGATTTAGTGTTTTATAGCACAAAGCAGTTAGGCTATCTATGTCAAACATCCAGTAAAAAAGTTAAAAGTAAATTTAGTAAAATTCATAAAAGGAAATTAAGGTAAAACAAAACAATATTTAAAAAACAACACATAAATAGCATAAAACCAAAGTTTACATCAAGTCAAGAACATTAAGAGAAATACTACAGTAATTCAAGTTGTAAAGGACTTTCTGTAGTATAACTGTAATTATCATAACTCACCAGGAGGACAAAGAGGTAAGTACAAAAACCACCATAAGTCACCTGAAGTTGGCTTTCCAGTCCTGGTTCCGAATTACTTGACATGATGGCCATCTTCAAAAAGGAAAGTAACAAACAAGTTTTAAAAGAAGTGTAGCAAAATTATATCCAGGATAACTAATGGGTAGTTCGAACAGCAGCATTAGTCTCCTGAAGTTGGCCTTTCCAGTCCTGGTTTCAAGTGATTTAATTTCACAGCCAGTTTCTAATTTCAAATCATTTACATATACTGTGATTTTCAAAAAGGGAGCCACATTAAAAATGTGTGATGTATATATTAAAAAACTTAAATGGCATTAAAAAGATTAATGAACTTTATTATCATGCATGTTAATAAACTAGACATTAAAGCATATTTATAATTGAAAGTTTTATACTATCTGATACAGAGATGCCAACTATTTCAAATGACTGAGTGATTGAAAACAGAACCCATCTACAGTTTCAGTCCTTTCAGATTTGCCATAAACAAGACAATCTGGTAAACGAGGCCTCTTTTTTTCCAACTTGTGAACGATCACATTGGTGTTTCTATGCTGCTTAGAAAATGATAAATACCCATCGACACGAGCACTGATTGGCTGACAAGTACTGATGACATAACTATGGATTCCCCCACGTACCCAGTAGGAGAAGCACTGCACTTAAACTATTGGTCGACATGAGAGATACAAATATTTTTTTATTATTTCAAGCACAAACATGATTATTGCAAGTAGCCATTTGGACTATGTCTTTTACTTCTTATCAAAATTTATTTGTATTTTACTAGAAATTTTCTTTTCACCCCTTTCAAGTCCTTTGTATTGGCCAAAATAATATATAATAATTTGGGAGTTGCAACAAGTTGTAATATTTGTCTGTATGAGCATATAGTTGTAATGTATACACCAAAATCGTAATGATTACGTTCAAATCATAATGGTTGGCATCTCTGCTGATGTTCATGATTTAATTTGTTAGGTATGCAGTTTTGTGCTCAGAAGCAAAAAAAGTAACATTTTTTATTACTTGGATAAATAAAATTACCAAAAATAGAGAAAGTTGTTTTCTCTATTTGCAATTAGTTTATTATTATTGTGACAATTGATTAAGTCATAGTTTTGATTAAACTGCACAAAACTAATCAATGTAAATACTGCCTGAAGGTAACCAAATAAATTTTCCAGTTTTAAACAGTTCTCTCAGTTGTTTGGCATACAAGTGGCACTACAATACATGCTACAACAACGTGAAGAGGGAAACTTCAAGTCATTTCTGCCTAGACCACAAATTATTTGTATACACTGGAAGGTTATATTAAATAAACAAGCAATACTGTCATCATAAACTGAGACAAGTACCTTAAATAATGCAACTTTTTCATACGTATGATGTATGATTCGGAGTCATAATCTATCTTTTCTTCAAAGTTTAGGTATCAAATATGTCCGCATAATGAAGATATTCTTGTAAGCGCAGATTAATAATATATTATTGTGGTGATACATAAAAAAATTAATTAACAGGAATCAAATTATTAACGCTAACTACAAACTTCAATTACGACACTCACAAATTACATCCTAACTCTAGCATGCCGCCATATATTCACTACTTTCACCTTTGAATTGGTTTTGCCAATCACAGTGAAGTCGCGTTTGTGACGACTCTACAAAGATTACATTTTAAAGTATAAACAAAATTAATAAATGTGTTTCTTTAGAATAAACCTATTTGTAAAATTTAACTGATTTGAAAACAATTAATATTAATAGATTTTTTCATTTTCAAACTGTGATAAGTGCACTACATACACATAAAATTGCACATTTTTTCTGACAAAGTTACTTTCAAAGTTTGGTTTGTTTCAGAAGTTTTCATGCAAAGCTAATCGTTTGTTTTGGAATTTCGCACAAAGCTGCTCGAGGGCTATCTGAGCTAGCCGTCCCTAATTTAGCAGTGTAAGACTAGAGGGAAGGCAGCTAGTCATCACCAGCCACCGCCAACTCTTGGGCTACTGTTTTACCAACGAATAGTGGGGTTGATGGTACATTATAACGCCCCACGGCTGAAAGGGCGAGCATGTTTGGTGTGACGAGGATTCGAACCCGCGACGCTCAAATTACGAGTCGAACGCTTTAGCCGGGCGGTTTGAAATGACAGGCTACAGTTTGTTTATTTAATTTCTTAATTTCGTGCAAATCTACGTGAGAACTATTTGCGCTTGCATTCCCTTAGTGTCAAGTTTTGTGTTGATTGGTCAAGAAATGAGGAAACATGGAAGAAAAATTTATTTAATGATAGTTATTATTTCACTCGACAATAATATTTGTAAATGTTTCAGTATTATTGGCTGTTGTCGTTTATTGATAAAACAATGCATGACGTAACAATAATTAAAAGTTAATGCTTAGATACGGAAAGACAAACACGTTTATGAAATATAGTGACTACGTGACAAGTCAATGAACGACAGCAATTAAAATAATCGGAATCTGGGAAATAAGAATCTCAAGTAAAATAAGTTGCTATAGCTTGATATTTTGCCATGTTTCCTGAAGAAATAAAAACAATACGTTTGAGTATCAATGGAATCAGACACAGGATTCCAGTTGAAAAGCTCTCCAAGAGTGAAATAGACAGTTCCCTTACCACTCCAGCACGTCAACGACCTTGGCATCTGCCTAAAGATAAGAAATATCAGTTTCAAGGAGGTGGGACCATATTCTCTTTCTTTATTCATTATATAAAGACAAAACATTTCATTGTTCCTGGAGACGATGAGAGTATAAATACATTCCTTCAAGGAATTAAATACTATGAAACTGAACTGGCAGAAGTTCTTGTTTCACAAAATCTCACTCTTCAATTTCAAAAAGAGCGTGAGGATGATTTCATCAGCTGTATTGATGAAACGTTAGTGTTTCAAACGGAATTTACTGATCGTGGATACTTTATTACGATTTACGGCTCAAAGAAAAGTTTGATGGAAATTTTACCAAAAGTGAAACCAAAGGCTGACAAACAATTTATAAATCTTGGATGGAAGGTGTCCATGTGTTTTAAAAAGTATTACAAGTTTGTAAATGCATTATATAATTGCATTCTGTTTCAGTCTGTGTCAAGACAAGGATACACCATCACGTGTTCTTCTGAGTGGCGCAATAGATCAACTGAAAATTTTACAACCCAATGGTTACTTTACAGACAACGCATCATTTGGGAAGAACAACCAAGGCCAAAAACGACTAAAATTAAAAATGCAGTTCACCGTATTTTTAAGATATTGAAATTTTGGAAAACATAAGTTTTTTATTTTTTTAATTTGAATTAAACTTAATGGTTACCAGTTTCAAATTTACGTGTGCTATTATTATTAGAATTAATAGTTTTTGCTGATGTTATTTAAGAACAGTACAATCTTCATGACTGCTTCCTTGAAGTTCATAGCTCTATGTGAAAAATTGATATTGATGTTAAAATTACTAATTGAATAAACGTTTAAAGAAGAAATAAAATAATGTAAAATTTATGTAATTTAAATAAAAACAGTTTCGGAATTCTACTATTCCTCATTCTATGTAGATGCAAAGTCTTTTTTGTGTCTGTCGCTCGAAAAAAGATTATTTTGAAAAGACACACGCGTGCGTGTTTTTCTTGTAGCAAAGCCACATCGGGCTATCTCTTGTGTTCGTCGAGGGGAATCGAGCACCTCATTTTAGTGTTGTAAATCCATAGACTTACTGCTGTCCCAGTTGGAGATTACTGTTAAATTTCCGAATAAAAGATTCTTCGAAAGTTTTTCCTGAAATTGTTATGTATAAACAAATATTCAAAGAGTAATAAACAAGCTGCAGAACCTACATTACGATATCTTACACAAGCGATTTATATTAATTCATTCTAATTTTTTAAAAATGTATATTTTGTACACATTAGAAGATCGAAGGTTTGAGATACAATATGTCGCTGAACACGATTTGTATCTTTAGCTATGGGGGTAATTTTAGAGTGGAATCAATCCTTTTATTTGATTTAGAGTAGATAGGTGAAGACTGATTTCATTCCTTTTGGTCAGCAGCTCCAAATTAGATGTGAATATATCTGAACCTTAACAGTCTCTGACACCAGGATCATCAAGGAAGATATACGAAAGAAGGATCTTCAAAGAAAATCGTGACACAAACATTAGGCTTATTCACTTCATTTAAAGTTGGAACAACATGATTTGGCACAAACTAGCGTGTATTTTAGTATGGTTTATATTTCGTTTTAATGATTATATTACATAAATCACGGGTAAAGGGAAACAGTATTTAAACATTTGAAAACTTACAACTTTTCTTATCCTCTCATCACTGACTGACCATTCAGAAAAGACTTTGAGAAAAATTTATCGTAATCTAGAATATTTGTCAAAATAAGTAAAGTTAACAACGCTAAAATCAGGAGTTCGATTCCCCTCGGTTGGCTCAGCAGATAGCCCCATGTGGCTTTGCTATAAGAAAACACACACAATACACACAAGTAAAGATAAATTACCTCTGATGAGCAAACAGTCTGCTTTAGTGGAAAGTTTACCGTGAGATCTCATGTGGTGTCCTTTAAACGTCAAATTACCAAGATTCTTATGTATATTATTCACAACAGATGAGACCTATATATTTCAATTTATTTAATATTTCCTACTTTTGTCTGTTACACCAGAAATGTAGGATAAAATGACTCATTCTCTGGTGTTAAATGCTTAGAAAATTGAAGCAACAATTAGTGGGTATAATATCAACACTTACATATATATATATATTACTTCTTGTGTCTTGTGTGCTATTAAGGACCCTATACTCAGTGAAGTGATGATTCAGAAATAAGTTGTTGGATATATTACTTTAAAAAGTCAATATGGACTTCACCAGAACATCTAAGGATTATAAGAAGAAAACATTGGTTATCAGAATCACTTAAAATATTAATAATATAAAATTCATGTTCTTATTACGAAATACGTAGGGATAATAGTAGCAAGTAGAAATTTACAGAAATGGTTTACCTTCCTTGAGAAGAATACTTTGAACGACGTTTGGTTTCATTTCTATGTATTTTCATCAGGTTGAGATCTATTGTTATTTGCCGTTGACATCCTTGATTGGTAGTTTAATGTGGTTTTTAAGGGTGCAACCGCAGCAGTAGATTATCGTTCTTAACGAAGAAATCATATAATATTATTAAAGTAAGGTGTTACTTAAGGAAGACAATATAAAAACAGACAAATTTTAAAAATAAGTTCACTGATAGCGAAATGAATAATTTTAACCCATGATCGTTACATAGAGATGTTGCACTGCGGCTCAAGAATAATGGTAGAATGTGATCGACTGAATTGAAATTGTAGAATCGTTCTGTTCAGGAATAAACGTGGCAAGATAAATTTTATTGCATCCAACAAAATATTTTGTATGGTAATTTTCTATTAAAGGAAGAATTCACGATTAATACATAGATTTGTTTGAATTTCGCGAAAAGCTTCACAGCAGTATTAGGGCTATCCGATCCTGATTTAGCAGTGAAATACTAGAGAAGGCAGCTAGTCATCACTGTCCACCTTCAACTCTTCGGCTACTCTTTTACTGACGAATAGTGGAACTGACCGTCACATTATAGCTCCCTCGCGTGGGACAAAGAATGAACCAGCGAACAGAGCGCACTAACCACTTGGCTATACCAGGCCGAGAGTTTTGGTGTAGCAGTTCATGCGTAAGTGTCCACCAAGAATAAACATTTAATAAATAACCCTTTCAGACTAGTTTCAAACATTTATAAACTGAACTATTATCTTATACCAACGGTTAGGACGTCCGGGTACTTCTAAGAAGTATGAACAGAAAGAATGATCAACATCACCACATATTCACCCTTGTAAAGTAATTCACTCATAGGGTGTCAGCGTTGTTCCTGAAATGAGGTAAAGTAAACGTTAGTTTCTGAAAGGTTCATAAAATATCGTCCTGCCAACTGAGGTAAGCAGATACCTTAACGCAGATATCAGTTAGTCGTCTGATTACAAGAAGTCTGAACTATATGTTTGATTGTTTGTCGAAAAATTTAAGAGCAACTTAAATGTCTTTTAATCCAAGTTCTTCACTAATTAAATATAAAAAAACGCACAGACATTGATGAAACCTTGGACAAATTATTTGTCATACATTGCGGTGCATCTGAAGGTATTCAGAAACTACAATGGCAGTGCTTTGTTGATCTATTACATTATTCTGACTCATTAGGAAGTTGTGAAAGCAGGTTTAACAGAAAACAGTAACTTAACGTGATTTTCTTTGTTTGTTTTTTAATTTTGCGCAAAGCCACACGAGAGCTATTTGCGTTAGCCGTTCTTAATTTAGCAATGTAAGATTAGAGAAAAGGCAGCTGGTTATCACCACCCACCAACTCTTGGGCTATTCTTTTACCAAAGAATACTAGGATTTACCGTCACGTCATAACACCTCAATGGATGAAAGGGCGAGCATGTTTGGTGTGATAAGGATTCGAACCCGCGACCCTCGGATTACGTGCCTACTTTTTTATTCTATTCTCACAGTTTGTTTGTCTTGCATACCAGCGGATCCTTACTTCATCTTTCACAAATGTTACAATACTACCAAATTTTACGGCCCAATATGGTCAGGTGGGTTAAGGTGTCCGACTCGTAATCCGAGGGTCGCGGGTTCGAATACCGATCACACCAAATATGCTCGCCATTTAAGTCGTGAGGGCGTTATAAGTTATGGTCAATCCCACTATTCGTTGGTTAAAGAGTTGTCCGAGACTTGGCATTGAATGGTGATGACTACCTGCCTTCTATCTGGTCTTACACTGCAAAATTAGGGAAGGCTAGGGCAGATAGCCTTCATGTAGTTTTGCACAAAATTCAAAACAAGTCAAACCAACCAATCATTTGTGTGTTATTAATACTCATTTCTCAAGTACAGTTTCTGAGAACTCTTGCTCAGTTGTTCAAACTTAAGGTCTTCTAGTAGACCATAGATTCTCAAAAGGTTAAAGGTCATCTAAAGTGTTTAAAATGTACTTTATAATAATAATCTGTTATATTACATAATATATCTTTCTTATTAGACAGCTTATCATCTTCACTCCCATATCTTTGCTGCATCACCCAGATGCAAAATCCAGTTTTGATGACATGATTGAAGGTGCAGTAACTTTGTGATTTTTCCACATATACTAAGCTAACATTTGCATCTAACTTTCCACTAGTTACATCGTCTAGATTTGTGCATTCAGTTCAGCCATAGGAGTTATTCTTTTTTTGTACATCACTATTTTGTTCCTAAATGCAAAGCTATACAATAGGCTGAGCTTTGCTAATTTTGGGTACTGAATTCAGATATTTAGTGTTTAGCCATCAGACTTACCACTGAGAATAAATTTCTTTGTTTCATTGGGAACCACTACAATGTTTTATTAGTAGTCTTAACTTTATTTCCAGATTCTTGAACTTGGAGTTACATTTGTTCTGTTTCCTAGTTTTACATTTTAAGAGTAAGGTTTAGTTTTAGTAGATGAATAATATTTTTGAGAAATAACTTGTACAAATAATACTGTTTTCTAATTTATTCTAGATTAAATGAAGCTATTATAGTAATAAAAAAATTGTGTTGCTTGCGAAATGATGATTTGGTTGTGTATTTGAATGGATAATTATTAGAGTGGTTTACTTTATTATTTATCTCTAAGTGTTGAATAAACACAGTTTGAAACATTTTGTTGCTTGTTTTATGTTAAATAGATTTTGTTTTTATCTCTTATTCTTAGGGTGGTAAGCATATTTTAAAACAGGTTTTGTTGTTTATTTGCTAACTGAATGTGCATATAATTGGTGCATTGAATTGAACCTGTATTGAAGAAATTATATTAACTATAATTCTGAATTTGTTTTGTGCCTGTATCACCAAAGCAGTAAGTAGTAACCCTAATTACTGTGTAAATATGTTTGATGTTCTTGACTCGGATAACTTAGTGGTGAAAGTTAGTCAAGTTGTATTCAAATGCATGATGATAGAGAAGCAATGGGACAAGAGGATTATAACTCACCATCTAATTATTACAGTCAAAATGAACCCAGAAGGTGGAAATATTTATTCCAAGTTCAGTGTGGAAGTATGGGAACATTGGAAAATATATGTCCCATCCACAGAGTTAAAATGTTATATCATGTGCATCTTGACTCCTCTCCATAACACAGAATAAGTACTCAGATGTAGCTCTCACATTCAGCCATTTTAACTTTCAAATACTGCAATAACGTGGTTGAGATAGATCCACAGTTTGGAATGTTATTATTTTGATAGGTAATATATCACTTGTGATTGACAGTCATAAGTTTGAGGCAAGTCCTAAGTGTCTTTGGACAAATGGTGTGGTTGTCCTTTAGTACACAGGTGAATGTTTGGAAAAGTTTGACAGTACTCGTAATCTTGCAGCATGTGTTTACCTCATCTTAATGTGTGACATGTGAAATTGGTTCATAAACTAACAGCATATGAAGTGTTGTACAGCTTATACTCTAGGACTATATTTAATATTTATATTTTAGTTCAAAGGAGAATCTGCACTGTTTCTCACTGTCCTCTAGAAACACTGTGTTAGTATTTCAGTTTAGTTAATTTACCTGTATTTTTGTGGTTAAAGCATTTTTTGAGTCCAAAGTATTTACACTTTGTGACTAAAGTTTTCTCATGTTTGAAGTACATATGTGTTCCAGTGAAAGCATTACTGAAGTATGATATATTTACATTTTATGACTAAGGTACTTTTAAGTTTGAAGTGTTTGTTTTTGTAAATAAAGTGGAATTCAAACTAAAGTGTGAGATAAGGTTTAGCAGTTAAGGCAATTATTATTTGTGGAAACTTACAATTTTCTAATTTATAACACACTTATAACATCATCATTGTGTTTACATTTAATCTTACAAGTATCATTAATATTTACATTTTTTTCTCATTTAAAACGCTGACTTTTTATATGATTCAGTTCATAATACTGTGTATTGTTTTAGAAGAAAACTTCAGAAAGGGTAGACATAGATGGTTTGAAAACTTTAATGGACTACAAATGCCTATTGGTGAAAACAAAATGGATAAGATTTCTGTTTATATACTGAGGTCATGACACAGAAGCTGAAATATTGTTTCCTTTTCATGCAACAGAAAATTGAAGCCCATTAAAGGTCTCAAACCTACCATGTAGATCTTCATCGTCACTTACAGGTTTGAAACACATTTCAGAACTCACTAATTCATTTGTACAATGTGCTGAATTGGTTATGTAAAAAATACTTCAGTGGACAAACATGCTGAGTTGGTTGTGTAAAAATTCTTTAGTGGATGAACATGATGATTGATTGGTTGAAAGTATTTTTTAATACATTCATAATGCATTAATTTCACCTGAATACTTAGTTTTCTACATCTAGCAATACACGGTTTCTTTTTGTCTCGGAACTACATTCAAACACGTTATACCTGATGAAGGTGAGGCAAGCAAAGCTCCAGAAAGAGTGAAGAAGCTTCTCCTTTGTTCTGGTAAAGTGTACTACGATCTGGCTGAAGAAAGGGAGAAACTGAATCTTTAGTCGAATATTGCAATCACTAGAGTGGAGCAAGTTGAGATAGTTTTATCTGCCCTTACAGATAAAACTAAATTAGATTTGTTTTGCATGGTATGAAACATTTAAATGCACCTTGTTTCATTTAGAAAATTGTTGAAAATAAGTTGCTTTATGATGTATAAAAATGTTTTAATATAAATAACATCATCACATGGAAGTCTTTTGGGTACAGGGAACATTGTTACTTAGAAAACTGTTGAAAATAAGTGACATCATTACATGGAAAATGATTGAAATATACGTTGTTTTGTTTATGATTTTATATGGTATGAATTTTGTGTTTGATTTTGGCAGACATATGATATAGTCCATGTCTCTATGATTTTTGTTTCACATAAAGTAATCCATTTCCTCTGAGTTTCACTTTGCATAATCCTCGATCTTCTGATTTATGTTTTTCCCATTTCTGGTTTTAATATTCACATAACATATCATATTTTCCATCTTCCTCTGATTTTTGCTTCACATGACTTAGTTCTGTTTTCTTTTACGATTCTTGATTCACATATTTCTTTATTTTTATAATTTTTTCCACATTTATAATGAAGAAAAGATGATTCATATATATATATATATAAAAGATGTATATGTATGTGACACTTCATTACAATGAATTTGTTTTCAGGTCGTGATTTAATAATCAGTTTAGCTTATAAAACTAATTTAGTACCTCTTTATAGATTTTGTTATAAGAAGTATTATTTCTGATATTTTTTATAGTGTGTGTGTAACTTGTATTAAATAAAGTGTTTACATAACTTTTACTTACAGTTGTCTTAGATTTTGCAAAGCAACCATTTTTCTTTCCTCAGCTGTGCCCCTTCCCATTTGGTCTGCTGAAAGATGAGATTAAAAATTACCCCAATGCCAAGATAACCTGGGCCCAAGAAGAACATAAAACCAAGGTTTCTGTGGCCATGTGCAGCCCCTTTGGAGTCTTGTCTTTGTAACATTAATGACCCACGTCACATCAAGCGAGTAACTGATAACTATTATCGGTTTAATACAAACAAGCTTTTGTTATTATTACACAAAAATGTTATTGGGCTAAAATACCACTTACAAGGAAACTTGACAGTTTTTGAATTTGTGCCATCTTGTATAATAAGTTTTGAAAAATACAAGTCGCATGATGGTGAAGAAAAGTAGATACCAACATTTTATTGAAAAGAGAGTTGCATCATTACACTGAATATTATTTAAACATAAGTTGCATAGGATTGTAGCGATTGTCCCTGAAGACGTCTGTGCATTTAGGGGTACATAGCATTATAATAAATTGGATACGAAGAGAGCTTGATGGAAAAATTTGTTGGATGGCTATTATATTCTATTCTATGCCTCTAATTAACATTATTACAATTGTTGAAAGTACATGAGCTTTATGTAGAATGGTGTTTAAATGTAAGTTGCATGATTTTAATAGAAGTTTGCATCATTTTACCATCACCCATGTTGTTTCAGTAATCTCACCATAACTTAAATAACTATTTATTGAACTTTGTTTTTTAATTTGATTTTTTTCAAGCAGTTTTTTAGTGGAATAAATAGTGAATTAATTGTCATTGTATGTGTATGTATTGTATAATAAACTTTTATTTCAGCTATGGCGGCCATGCCATTTCTCCATCAACAGCAACAGGAAGTAAACAGATGTTCAAGAAGGAACAAGTGTAACTGTTAATTGATGCTTTTCATTTGTAAACTTTATTCTGGCTCGTTCCTTCCCACAGATTAATAGTTTTCTCAATCTGTATTTATATGAAATTCTATTAGTGTACAGTATATGTTATATTTGTTTTTATTTAGTACACAATTTTAGAGAAATGGGAAGTATTTCTAGAAACTAGAATGATTAAGATGTATGTGTGGAAGAGAGTAATGTTCACATAAATATATATATATATATACATATGTAGAAAGCTTTAATTCTGGAAAATACATTTAAAAAAAATGCTCTTTTTATGAGAAACCTATTAAAAGAAATTGTAGACTAGACCTGGAGAAACGTTTTTATAAGTTAAAATTCCAGGGAATTTTATTTATCACTTGTTTTTCAGGTACAACAATCTCAATTAGAAAGTGTACTTTTATTGATTAATTTAATGTAGCATCTGAACGATTTTACATATGTTAGAACACTGGTTTTCTTCATAATTGATTTTCTCAGACAATAATAGTCAGTAAAAATATATGTATAAAAACTAATTTTGAACAAAAATTAATGTCTTTGTTAGGTGGAAAAGTCTGATAAGAATGAAAGGTGAAATTTGAAACTTATGAACATTGATGCTCTTTTTTGTCTGGTTGTTCAATTGTACAGGTGGGGAGGAAGGTAAATAAATTTTAGTAAAGACAGAAGTTGTGTTTTCATCTATTTTATTACAGTAACAATTATTAAATTTACTTTTGAAAGTTGGTGCACAGTAAGTTTTAAGTTCTTAACAGACATATATAAATTCTGATTGTGATAACATGCATCCACTTAGAGTAACAAGTATCCTCATGCCTTCAGTACACAGCTTACATTTGGCATAAATATTTTGCAAATAATTTTTTGTAGGAAAATAATTCATACCTGTGTTTATTTTAATAACTTTGGTATTTTTTTTTCATGTGTTTAAAATGCTAAGATACGCATCAACATACCTACAGATGTAATAGTTTTGTTAAGTGTACATGTGTTTTCTGCTAATTTTTTTATATGTGTATATGCTCCCCCATGTCTAGTTAGGTTTATGGGCATTTTTATTCCAAATTCTTTAATTCATGGGTTCCCAAACCTTGCCAACCTGCAGACCTTCTCAACCTTTTTACTGTACTGGCAAACCCCCCCACATACATCAAAAACAGTTTTTTAGAAAGTAACTGGTGTATTATATACGTTTTACTTCCTTTACAGTTTGATTCTAGTTTTAAAAAAACAACAAAGAAAAGACATATAAAGATGGAAGAATTCAAAAGTATTTCAAATATCAAAAGAGACTTTGAAGTAAAATATGATACTGCTTAACTGAAACAATCTTACAAGTTCTTGGGTCAATGTCTGGCAGTGTTAAACAGAGAACTGGTTCCATATTTATTGTACTTCTATACTTTGATTTTATATGTATCAGTTCAACTGGAAATCAACTGTCTTGTTTTTTGCAATTCGCAGGCAACATTGTGAGGTGCACAATGAATTTGCATAATTTATGTTAATTACAATTATTAATTTCTGGATTTGTATGTATTACTATATTATTTTTATAATATCTTAGCATTTTACTTTATTCATTGCTCTTTCACTTAAAATGGTGAAATCATAAATTTGATGTATTACTGTGGACAGTGCTCCTAATAGTACCTCAAAGTATTATCAGAGACCACAATTTGGAAACCTCTGCTTTAATACAAATGTATGAGCATGTGTACGCATACACACACACACACACCTGTTTATTGTCCCTTGTATTAATAACATATTATGTAGTATGAAAACAAGTATAGAAAGGATAAAGAGGATGAATGGACAATACTGTGGGAATTACACTTCTGTATTATGTCAAAATGAGTGGTATCATGTTTGATTGTTTACCTGATCATTGGCTGTCATCCACCTAATCAGAAAGTGTACATCACTATAGAGATTATAAAAACCAAATTTACTATGCTGATTAATAGTAGTAAAGATCCTGTTGTGGCTCACGATACCAAAATGTCACAGGACAAACATGTAGAAATAACATTTTTTTGATTGTCAGAGAGATTCCATGTGAAAACTTTTAGCAAGAATTCTTTTTGAAAAAGCTGTATGCAAGTCTAAAGAGGGCAAATGAAACTGACACTGTTTATATCAGAGGCAATTGAGGTATAAATCAGAAACTGAAAGTGAATTTAAGCAATTTGTGGTATTTTCTTTACAAGAGAAATCTTGACAATAACCTTGCAGTAAATATAGTTGAGTGTTACCTTGAAAACGGTAACATGCACATTAACATAAAGTGCTCTCACTGGACATTAAGCTGGCTCAAAACTACTGCTAAAAATAGGTTACTGGCCAAAAGGTTTAGATGGATATTGGACCACGAATGATGAAATGAACAGAGCTGGAAATTTATGCTGTTTCAACATCAATCTATACCCAAATAGTTTAGCAACAATCAATGAAAACTTCATTCAATGGTGGAGGAGAGAACAGTATAACAGTGAAAGTACAATATCTACAGTGAAGCATGATGGGAAACCACTAAGTTTTGAGCTACATTTGATCCAATGGTACTTTCAATCTATACAAAATTAGTCACTTTCTGACTACCAAGAGTTAGTTACATGGAGATATTGAGTGTGGTGAACCAGTATGTTGGCCATAAAGAATCTGATATAACTCTCACATCCATGGCTTGATCTACATGGACCTTTAACATTATTCGTATTGTATTGGTTTATGTGAAAACTGAAAAACTTGAAGTAAAATAATTTGGCTGAAATGAGGGAGTTAACACAGGATATTTGGAAAAAATAATTTACAATTAGCAGCATGAAAACTATTGTACATTTACAGCAAACAGTTCACAATAGGAAATACTAGTGTATGATCCAAGCTGTTTTTTCTTTGTATCAGACTGAAGAAAAGTTGTTTTTTAAATAATTTAATAAACTGAACAAAAATTAGTCTTCAATTAACAAATTTAGTCATGATAATACAGTGGTACCTCAGTTCTCGAACTTAATCCATTCCAGAAGGCTGTTTGAAAACGGAATCAATTTTCCCCATAAGAAATACTGTAAATTAAATTAATCCATTACAGACATCCAAAAAATTACCTATTATAAAGCATTTTAAGTAAAAATATTGCTTATTTATACCTGTATAATAATACTTACATGCATAAAGTCAACCACACAATAAAAAAAACAATAAATTAAAATTTAACTGCACTCTACCTGTGCTGAGGACAGCTGATGGCATAAGTGAAAGGTGGTGAGGAACATGGAGAGTTGGACAGTTATTATTGTTTGGAAGGGGAGTCACCTTCCATAAAAACGTCAGGTGACTTTCCTTCTGGGGTTTTTTCTTTTTTCTCTCTCTTTGCACCACTACAACACGATTGAGACTCACTGGACCTATTTCTCACTAAAAACTTGTCTAATAAGATTTGTTTCTGCCTGCATTTTAAAATGTTTCAGAAGTAAGACATGGCATTGTCATTGAAAAGGTTTATGCTGCAGTTTGCTACAGCTTTGTCAGGGTGAAATTTTTCCACAAAACTTTGCAACTCTCCCTATTTTCCACACTTTCCTTGATTAATGAACTAGGAACACCCTCCCTTCCCTCCTCCTCATCTGAAGACACTTCCTCAGTGTTGCCTTCTGTTGCTGCTCCTTCTGAAGGTCTTGGAGTTCTTCCATGGTGAGCTCAGTGTTGTGGTTTTCCACCAACTCCTACACATCATCACCACTCACATTCAAGCCCATACACTTGCCTAGTGAGACAATATCCTCGACAATAGGCTCAGACTCAAAGTCTTCAAAATCTCTATCTGATACTGAATCTGGTTGCAATTTCTTCCAGGTTGAGTTCATGATCCTCAAAGACACTTCCTTCCAGGCTTTGTCTATGATCCTCAAGCAATGGAGATTATTAAAGTGATTTTTTCCAGAACTCTCTGAGGGTTAACTCTGTGTCATACTTTACTATTAGCCCTCCACATGACATTTAATTTTCTTTTCAGAAAATTATTTTAAAAAAACAACAACTTGGTTCTCAGAATGGTAAACAAGCAAAGACTTAAGTTTTAAGACCCCACTTGCATTATTACATGACAATAGAGTTAGCCTGTCCTTCATTGGCTTGTGCCCCAGCAGTGACTTCTCCTTCTTGGTGACGTAGGTTGTCTTTGGCATTTTCTTACAAAAAAGGCCCATCTCATCACAGTTGAACACTTGTTCGGGAATAAAACCCTCA
Organism: Tachypleus tridentatus; assembly: GCF_004210375.1. NCBI lineage: Eukaryota > Metazoa > Arthropoda > Merostomata > Xiphosura > Limulidae > Tachypleus > Tachypleus tridentatus. The sequence goes on along the minus strand of NW_027467782.1, from coordinate 28,289,904 downwards.
CCTTCTACATAGTCCTTAAATTCCCTGACAAATTTATCAGCAGCATCTTTGTTAGAATGAGCACCCTCCCCATATCTCACGAAGCTATATATGTCACTTCTCTTCCAATATTTCTCAAAACACTCCTACTAGCCTTAAAGACATCACTTGGATCAGCACTCGTTCCAGAAGTATTTTTCAGGAGGTCAGCATAAAACTGCTTTGCTTTCTCACAAATGATGGTCTCAAAAATGCTATCACCAGTTAACTGTTTTTTCGTTTACCCAAATCAACAACAGTTTTTCTACCTCTTCCATTGTTTGTGATCTTTGTTTCGTAAGCACTGACACTCCTTTTGCAACATCAGCTCCTTTGATGAACGGGGAGAAGTGAGAAGTAGGTCACAACAATAGTGCGTCACGAACTCGAACAGCTAATCAGCGTCTTAGAGGAAACAATGGAGAGAAGATGAGTCATGGCGAATACACGCAGGAGCGGGCGCAATGGGCGGTGAAACCAGAACGAACGTGATCGGAGGAAAGCTCGTTGCTGTTGACGACGCGGTAGAAACGTTGGAGAGATATCGTCACTATTGTCGACGCGGTATCGAGTCAAAGTTAAGTTTCATTGCATATGGGTCAAGGCAATGGCTAGGAAAGCGTAAACAAAGGCCGAGGCAAATCGCAAACGCGAAGCATCATAGAGATATTAAAAGTAATTGCTATTCATCTTACTTGAAGGTTTAGATTATTATCTGCACACACACACACACATATACCACAGTGAGTAGCCTACATGTACATGTTATATACAGTGCATATTTTTTATTTTTGATTATTTGAGTTATATTAGGATGTCATCATTGGAAAGTGATCTGCGGGCCGCACATCGCATGCTCGCGGGCCACATGCGGCCCGCGGGCCGCAGGTTGAGAACCACTGGATTAAGCTAATCGTCTCAACAACAGCTTGATATCCTATGAAGCTTACCATATTAAACATGACATTCTAGCAGTGTGTGATTAATTTTTACTGGAGAAAAAGGTGCGAAAAAGCCACTGAATTTTCTTAAGGAATGTTTTGTTAGTTTTTTACAATAATTTAACAGAAGAATAAATACAACAATATCAACAACAACATTGTTAGATCACAGAGTCCAAATGAGAGACCAGATGTCCCTGAGGTTGAAGAATCAGCGGAAGAGAAAGAATGAGATAATAATTGAAGACCCACCAGAGGTCACTGCGATGGAAAGAAAAAAAGATGTCTTCTGAGGGACGTGGGGTTCCAACTTCATTTGTCAGACCATCCACATCTATACAAAACAAACAGACACAAAAAATCAGAAAAATCAACAGATCTTTTGTATTCAGTCAAATGTTTAAATACTTTTCAAACGAAACAAAAAATAGAATTTTTAATTAGTTGCCAAATTGTGTGTTATCCGTTGTTTCCAAAACTGAGAATAAAAACTAATACATAACTAACCCGTGCAGTAGATCAATTTCTTTAGTGGTAGATAAGGTCGCTGTATCCAGTGTATGAAGGTGTGACAGTTCAGATAATGTTGAATAATCTAGCAGTAAAGACAATAAAAATTGTAAGTTTTCTGTAAATTGCACATTCGGATATATGTTACTCTCTTATTTTTCATCTTTTTATACCAAGTAATTGAGCTTTTCTTGTTTTTGTATTTTAGGCTTAGTTTGTTTTTATACTTTAAGCTCAGCTTTTTTTTTTCGTTTGGGTTTAGTGTGTTTGTTTTTTAATTTAGGCTCAGTTTAATTTTGAAATTCTTTTCCCGAAGCAACTGTAGAAATATTCCATCGCCTGGTAGTTACGAGCACTGCGTGTTATTTAGTGTGCACTAAAATATTCAATTCACAACGAACTTTAAAAATCGTGTTTGTGCATTTTTTCGCATTCCTTCAAATTAGAACTTTAATAAGATTAAAACAAGAGTGAAAATTACATTTAAAATCAATTTTTGTTAATCTCATCTTCTGCGATGAATTCCAAAATAAATCAATTATGAGGAATGTGATTAAAACGTTGCACTTAAACAGAACTTTCGTCACCTTTTATAGGCTTAAGAAGCCTCAAAGCTTTGATATTAGTAGACAAAGTTATTGTATTTGCTCAAATAACACAACTACATCTGAGAACAAAAAATACAGTTTTAGCCATAAGAGATAAAAATAACTTATGGAATATAATTTTACTATAAAATTCTTGCCATGACCATATCACGTTTGGTCGAGAATACATGTTAGTGTCTTCAGTTAGGCGAGTCATAACTGACATGCAGAACAAATGTGTAATGTGACTACAGTAAGGCGACGGTTAGAACATGCCACTGGATGTTTGTTTTGATGCCATCAGGAGGAAGTTCAAGTGTCTTAGAATGTTTTGTTGTCATTATGTACACCTTGAACTGAAACATAGAGTAAGTTGACGTGAGAAACAGCTGTAACTGAAACATAGAGTAAGTTGACGTGAGAAACAGCTGTAACTGAAACATAGAGTAAGCTGACGTGGTAGACATTTATGACTGAAACACAAAGTAAGCTGACGTAGTAGACAGTTGTGACTGAAACAGCTATAACTGAAACTTATAGTAAGTTGATGTGAGAAACAGCTATAACTGAAACAAAGAGCAAGCTAACGTAGTAAACAGCTGTAACTGATACATAGAGTAAACTGACGTGGTAAACAGCTGTTAGTGAAATATAGAGTAAGTTGACGTAAGAAACAGCTATAACTGAAACGTTCAGTAAGCTGATATACTAAAGAGGTATGACTGAAATACAGAGTTAGCAGACGTTTAAACAGCTATAAATGAAACATAGAATAAGTTGATGTGGTAGAGAGCTATGACTGAGACAAACTGACGTTGTAAACAGCAAAAACTGAAACACAGAGTTAGGTGACGTGGGAAACAGCTATAACTGAAACAGAGAATAAGTTGATGTGATAAACAGCTGTAACTGAAACAGAGAATATGTTGACGTGGTAGACAGCTATGACGAAGACCTAGAGTAAGCTGACGTAGTAAACATCTATAACTGTGACACAGAGCAAGCTGACCTTTTAAACAGCTGTAACTGAAACAGAGAACAAGAAATGTGGTAAACTACTTTGACTGAAACACAGAGTAAGCTGGCGTGTTGTTACTTCACATCTGGTGTGATGTTCTTAGTGTTTTTAACTACTAAACACTAATATTCCTCTGCATTATGTTGGATAATTGACCAAATATATTGAAACGATCAACGTTACATGAGTAAAGATAGTCACGGTTTATAGCTTTGTGGATATATATGATATATTTGTAAAGAGGTGTATTGATTGATCAAAATACGATTTGTCAAGAATGACTAATGGTTCCAGTGGTGAGTGTGATGATTATGTTTAAAATTGTGTTTATAACTATTTGTAATGGGTTGAATCTTTCAAAACCCGTATTCACATACAAAATCTACGTGGGTGGAATTAATCAATTGACTCTTTGTGGGAGTCGAAATGAAAATAATTAAGTAGGAAGAAGTATTATTATTACCGTGAGTCACGAAGATAGTGGAGTTGTTGTCGTGCAGAGGTACATAATGAGTTATGTACACTCTTTCCACTAAGAGGAATTGAACCTCGGATTTTAGCATTGTAAGTCCGTATACTTACCGACAGATGAATCTGGAGTAATTGCGCAAGTGTATTGTGTTACTTCTCGTATTAGGATAGAAGTTAGTTCGAAGATGTCTAAGTTGCATCTGTACATTCTTTTTATTCGCAGCTTTGCTGAGCTTTTAAGTTCGGTAGAGTTTTTGTGTTAACATAAAATTAAACAGAGTCTCTCTTGATGGATGTCTTTGTTTTATACTTGCAACAAAACAGTTACTAACTTTATGGCTGTTATCGTGACGTAATTCCATTTCACCATTAGGGACTAATGGGTATGGACTGGGTGGAGAAAATTATTTATTTCCTTTATACAAAGTCTGGAATAGTGTGAAGGTTTGGGCACTTGACTCGCAATCTGCGGCCTAAAGATTTGAATCCCGTCATCAAACAACCTTGGCCTTTCAGCCATGGGGAAAATATAATGTTATGGCCAAATCCACTCTTGGTTGGTAAAAGAGTAGTCGTGGCTGACTAACAGCCTTACCTCTAATCTATGAGTTCAAAATTAGGGACAGCGAGCGCAAATATCATTCAAGTATTTTTTGCTAAATTCACTAACAAATATAAAAACATATGTTTAAACATTAGTTTGAAATAAACAACACTTGTTTCTGTTTACGTAACTAAACTAATGGGGAAAAAGAAACATAGGTAATTAATGCTTTGCATAAAAATGAAACTTGTCGGAATTGCACTCAGAAACGTAACATTTCTAAGGGGACGGGGTCGTGAGAACATTTAGTATTTAAAGTCTTATAAGAAGATGGAACCTGTAAGAAGGCCATTCAGATGGAAGGATAATGTCTTTGGGTAATTTCAACATCAGATTGACTCAAAGCGTCAAAGCATTCCCACAACTAAACGCAGAATACAAGGAATTCATGGAGATTGTAGAATCAATACCCCCCATCAGTGGCTCAGCTATATGTATGCGGACTAAAAACGCTAAAAACCGAGTTTCAATACCAGTGGTGGGCAGAACCCAGATAGCTCATTTTGTAGCTTTATGCTTAATTTAAAACAATAACAACAACAGAATCAACAAGAGCCCGTAATCTTTTACATCTGACAATAGTTAATCATATCAATGCAAAGGACCAGAAATTTAAGAAGAAGCCTATTTTGAATTAATAATTTTGTTTACTTGCTTGTTGTGACCCCCCAACGGTACAATGGTATGCCTGTGGACTCACACCACTAGCATGTGGTTCCGATACCCGTTGTGGGCAAAACATAAATAGTTAGTTGTATAATTTTGTGCTTAATTCTAAACAAACACATGCTTGTTTTCAAATTTTCTTTGCATTTTTGTCAAATTTCAGTAAATTGTTTTGTTCATCAGAACTTCTTGAGCATGATATCGCTATTGGACGACAACAATTAACACATCTCTTATAATACTTTAACATGAGTTTTATAATAAGGCATTGTCTCTGTTAATGAGTCTTCCGAAAAGTCTTCTTTTCTTTCATAGCAAGACAACATATTTTTTTATTGTGAGTTATCGTCTCATTCATAATGAATCTTTATGTTTTTCAGAATTAATTGACATTTGCTTTATTTTTAGTAAATCAAGGAAATTATTTCTTAAATAATCTCTTCCTCCGTGTTTGGAAATGTCTTTGTCTGTTATGTTATAACTGAATAATTCTTCTTTCTATACTTGAAAATACGCCTGGCTGTTTTGTCATTACAGAATACCCCGTACCTCTATGTTTGGAAATGTCTGCGCTTCTCTAGTTATTATTGAATAATTCCTCCCTTCATTTCTGGAAATCTCTTTGGTTGTTACCATACACCTCCATGTTTGGAAATTTCGCTGACTTTTGATTATTATGAATACTCCTTCTCTTCATATTTAGAAATTTTCCTGATCGTTTGGTTACTCGATTGTTATTTTCTTTTTGTAGAGAAAAATATTGTAATAAATTACTGTTGTTCGTGTTTGCTTTTATTAGATTACCATAGAACAAGAATCAAAGTCATTAATTTTAAACAATGTCTGAGATGACCTGCTTTGAAGACAGCGAGATGGAAATATTGCATAAAAATAACAGAAAGAAATAGCTTAATTCATGAAAATAGTATCCGTCCTCAAGTAAGATTTATTTGTTTGCAATTAAACACAAAGCTACACAAAGGGCTCTTTGTGTTCTTCTCACCATTTGAATTGAAATCCGTTTACTAGTATTGTACAGTCCACAAGGGCATTAATGTGAAAGAAACAAAGTATGTTTTCAATTTGTATGATTCTGAATCACATACTTAGGGCATCTTTCAAAATGACTCAACACGTGTTTCTCAAGGAACCATTATGTTTTTATAACAAGTCACTGTCCCATTCATAAGATTAACACATTATTTATTAGGTTTGTCTTCTCTAGTTATCTAGTGACCTATTAATTACTGTTGTTAATACACATCTTAACAAATCAAGTTACTACATTCTTTCTCCCTCTTACAAAAGGTACTAGTCCTCAAGCCCTTGTCTCAAGGGCATGAAATAACTATTACTTGGGAAACAATTTTTTAACATGGTAATAAAGTTTTAAAAATATATATTTGAGTTCTTTCGAGCAAAGCGAGTGTCTCACCAACTGAGTTGAGTGCTTAAATCTTTCGCGGGGGAGATTTAAAGATCATTGAGGGATGCATCCAATATTTCAAAAAGTTTTTGGATATCGATTGTTTCTGTGTTACGAAACAGTAAAATGTTTGCATTTATTCAACCACTTTCACTAATCTTGAACTCAGGGATGAGAAACAATAATTGTACGCTAAAAAAAAATTGTAGTCTGATGACACAGATGTCCAAGGTTCGAACTGTCGAAACGTGATGTTGCTTTCGAAATAGCATCTGTAATGAGGGAACATCACATTATTAAACTGGTCCAAAAGAGAAAACTGTTTCGAGTTATTTAAAATATAAATATTTCCAACATTACCGCAAAATATGAAGTAACCAATTAAAAACATAATTTGAAATTAAAGCCCAATTAACCACACGTAGCTTTAATGGACTCGTTAACTTCACGACGATGTTACTGTTACTATCCAACCACACGAAGAGACCTTGACATAGATAATGTAGATTCTTCAAGATATGAGAAGTTGAGAAGAAAAGGTAAGCCACTGTTACGTGTAATTCCAAAACAGTTATCACATCTATAATGTGTGTTTATACGATAATATGAAAATACAATGTGTAACGAATAGCCACCATGGCAACGTCTATTACACATATCAATTCTATTGCTTCAAAGCCCCTGTTCACATTTACAAAGGAAAGCATAGTTTTCTTACAGGTTACACTTATCAAATTTGGTCACATTAAGGCCAAGAATGCCGTATGTTTCGTTATTTATTCGCCTACTTATTCTAACACAACAATAACCCATTAGACTCTGTAAGTGTGGTAACAGACTGAACTCCTGTCTAGTGTATGTTCAGTCTGAAACAATAAAAACCGCCTATTACATTAGCATCAGGTATATAAGATGTCGTCGTGTACCGTGTATGTTTGAATACCCTGAGGTAGTATGTTTAGTTCACATCTAGATTGTTTGTCCTTCGCGCGTTTCGAAAAACGGATAATTGCGTGTAAAAACAGTCACACCCATCTGAAACCCTAGTGATATCCACACTTAACTAATTATCATTGTTCAACTTTGTGATCAAGTCGGCAAACCAAACAGAGGCGAAGTTTTGAATGATATAATCACTAAATTTTTCATGAAATATTTTTTTTTCTTAAATAATAAAACAAAAGTATACCTGAAATACCTGCGTTAGTTGTCCCGAATTATAAACGATAGCCTACGGCAGAAAAGGACAGCATTTTTTGTGATGGAATTCCGACCTGTGACCCCTCCCCCAGATTGCGAGAGGAGCATCCTAATCACAAGGGCATGTTAAGCCCTTGAAATAGATAAAACTCTTAAAAGCTTGTCAGTGACAATATATATATACACATACATACACAAATTAAAACCAAAACCTTAAAATCAAACTTAAAAAACTAAAAATGTTACTCATTACCAGATTTTGCATTACCATCAAGTTGTAACAGCTCCCAAAAACATTGAGGATATTCTATATATCAGACATGATCCAAACGCAGATATCAAATTAGTCAGCAACTATGGAGAATCAGCTAAGGGGCAGGAGTTGAGTTCTTGAACACACAGTATCTCAGTTTCAAATGCCTTTTACTCTCTTCAGCTACTTGTGGGAAAAAAGTCACCCCAAGTCTTTCGACAGAAGAAAACTTATAAACAAACAATTCTATATTTCGATAATTTAAAACCCACCAGCTTCACCATTTTCAATAAATACAAACTGATGTCCAATTTATCAATTATCCCAATAAAAATAATCGAGCCGGTAAAAACCTTATTAAATTCAACCCAACTTGTATTTTAAGACTCTACACACTGTTGTCACAAACTTCACTATACTTTTTATGCTATAGTTTTTGCCTTTGGAAAAGAAAACTTTACTACTTTGGAAAGAAAAAGGGGCACCTGTCCCCTCCGGATCCACCATCCATGGATAAATCTATTATTGTGCTTCGGAACCAAAGCTCCACGTGTTTTAAAAAAAATACATTTTCTTTCAGTTAAAATTTCCCGGAAGCAAACGTTTCAGCAATGACTCGAAACTTGAGCAGTTAGTTTTGAGCTGATGGCATAAGTGAAAGGTGGTAAGGAACGTGGAGAGTAAGAGGGTTATTATTGTTTGGAAGGGGTGTCACCTTCCATAAAAACGTCAGGTAACTCTACTTCTGGGGTTCTTTCTCTTTTCTGTCGCTTTGCACCGCTACAACCTGCTTGAGACTCACTTGACCTATTTCTCACTAAAAACTTGTCTAATAAGGTTTGTTTCTGCCTGGCACCCTCCTCATGTCTCACCACACTGTGTATGCCACTTCTCTTCCTAACTTTTTCAAATCATCCCCAACTAGCCTTAAAGACATCACTTGGATCAGCACTCGTTCCAGAAGTATTTTTCAGGAGGTCAGCATAAAACTGCTTTGCTTTCTCACAAATGATGGTCTCAAAAATGCTATCACCAGTTAACTGTTTTTCGTTTACCCAAATCAACAACAGTTTTTCTACCTCTTCCATTGTTTGTGATCTTTGTTTCGTAAGCACTGTGTCTCCTTTTGCAACATCACCTCCTTTATTTTTCAGTATGGTGCAGACTGTAGACTTTGCCATTCCAAACTGTGCAGCAAGGTCAGACAAGCGAACACCACTCTCATACTTCGTTACAAGATCTTTTTTCTCCTTTATTGTGGCTCTTACAACGTTTCTTTTTTGGTTTGCCGCTTTCATTATCATTCTTTGACTTCATGATGACTTATTTAATCAGAATATTTAGAAAAAAAACGAAAACGTTCACAACAGATTTTAGTGGGGGTGTGGACTGAGCGACATGTGTGAGCAAAATGTTTTGGGCAAACTTGGCATGGGCCGAAAATGGTCGAAGGGTCGTTCAGCTCATCAGTCGGGTTATTTCAGGGGTTCAGGCTAAACAACTTTGTTCGGGAACCGAGTTTATGTTCGACAACCGAGACATTTGTTTCTCAAACAATATGTTCGAAAACCAAATAGTTCAGAAATGGAGTCATTCAAAAAGATACCACTGTATTTGACTTCATTTTATATGCCATTATTCCATATTTTAAGTAAGTTATGGATTCCACGTGAACAAAATTCCTTGAATTTGGATTCAAAAAACAATCTTAAGTCAGTTTTGAGTTCCTCGTTTTTACAAACCTTTCTTCATCTTAGTAATGCTGTGAGGATCTTAAAACATGATAATCAGATGGAGCAGTATCTAGTGAATAGGATCGATGAGGCACAACTTCCCATTTTAAGGCCTGAAGTTTTTCTTGGGTCATTTATGAAGTGTGTAGGATTCAAAACACAATCTTAAGTCGTGAAAAAACATTAGTCTTCTATATTGATTAATGCAGTTCTTTTCCTTACCAGTGCTTGGTGTTAGCACTCCAACTGATGACAATATCTTTCAGCTGTGATTTGGATCAAAAATTTTGTGATAAACTGCACTTCCCAGATCTCACCAAACACAAGGCAAAACTGTTTTTTTTTGGATATCAGCCATTCTTCGGTGTTGGTACAGGTGTGTAACAGAGATTCAACAATTGTCTCTTACGTTGAGTATGCTCATAAAAAAACAAACAAAAAAAAACACTTCTCGTTGCCACTAACAATTCTTTCCAGAATTGGTTCATGAGCATTTCTTGTTGTCAAAGATTAACAAATAGTAACTCTCTCAACATGTTAATTATCCGAAACCTAGTGTCCAAGTTTTGAAACTTTTCCAATTTCGTAGATGTAGGTAATGATTGTTACATGGAGCTGTTGAGCCATTTCTCACAGAGTCAACTTTGAATTGCTTCAAATATTAAAATATTGACATAGAGAAAAGGCATAAATTTGCAAGTTCTTTTCCTCAAACCGAATGATAACTTTTTTGCATAAAAACGTTATTTACTTTCCTACCTAATATTCTCTGTGATAATTCTTTGTATCATTAAAGTTTTGTGCTCTGGTAGTCATCACTATGGTAACAATTTTCGTGTTTGCAGCATCCCTAATGTGTTTCTTTAAATATTTGTTATACACGCACACTCGTATATAATTGATTTGAAAAATTGATATTTCACATTCTGTATTTTATTCCATACAACAACTTTATTTCTTTATTTTAATTTTTACTGCACTTCTTATTCTCACCCCTCAGTGTGGACTCCTGTACGTGGTGAAGGGAACTCCCAGGGAAGGTTCTGTTCTTTCAGATTACCTCTTCTGGGATCTAAACATCCACCCACGTGTTTACCGTGTGTGGTGAACCGTGAAGGGGAGGAGAGGATCCTGTTGGTTGGGGGTCCAACCATAACACACCATTTTGACCTTGAATTCCTATAGACAGGCAGCCTTGGGGTGGCCCCCCCCTTGGATCAATCAGCTGGTCCACTTGGGCTATGGTCAACCAGGTACCAGTGTTGAAAGTTCTTAACAGGTGTTGTGGACTTTGTGTCTGATGCAGGTGTTTGGGTGTAGTGCTCACAAAACCCTGTCGTTGCTGCAATGTCTTTGTTTGACATTGTAGTGCGTCTCCTTATAGGGCTCTATGGTGGGTGGGATCAGAGGGCACCAAAAGTTTCTTTTCTCTTATGGATCCTCCAAACAAACATTTAAATAAAATAGTGAAAAAACAGTCAATAGGAAAACAATCACGTCTTGAAGATTCTGATCAGCAATGTTCAACATCTGTACCACCAGTTGTACCTCATTTTATTATCCTACATTCTCTTTCAGAGAAACCTTGAGGGCAAATGTCCTCCTTTTTTATTCAGAAGGGACTGTAGGGACTTGCTAGCTCTCCAAAGTCAGAAAAGAAGCTTTGATCTGGAGACATATCAGTGGAAACATCCAACAGTTATTGTTGAGAGGGATTTGAAGAACATCCTCGAGTCAGAGATTTTAGCTGGGTTCTCCACTCGAGTTTCTGCAATGAGGCGTATCTCCACTCACAAAGATGGAGTTACAATACCGAACAATATCCTCATTCTGACATTTACATAACCACCTGCACCTGTCACCATCAAGGCAGGTTATCTAAATTGCAGGGAATGGCCGTACATTCCAAACCCTCTCCGATGTTTCCAGTGTCAGAGGTTCAGTCACTTAAAGACGTCACATCATAGTTGCCTGACATATGCTACTCTACACACCCTTCAAGGGCGTTGCCATCCGTGTTTCCTTGGGTCGTACTATCACTGTTTGTAAATGGCATCCAGTGTAAAGATGTCGTTTAAATTGATATATTTACAATTTTTTACTCTTCATTTTTAAACTAGAATATGTAAATATAACAATATGAACCAGTATTGGGCAAGAATGCCCTATGAAACAGGTATTCATTTTTTTCTGGGCTGCCATAACAAGTAGAGACGTGCATGTCATTTGTAACATTTTTATGCTCTACTAAAATAAATGATGTCAAAAAATGTAACTTATACAAGCTTGGATGCTATTGGTGATCTTTTCAGAAAATTTTTGATGAAAAATGTGGATGTAGGAGAACATATTTTAATTGATGAAGCATTAGTTCTATGGAAAGGATGACTAGGCTTTCGCCAATTCATAAAAACTAAATAAATGTACATGGCATCAAATTATTTGTCATGTGCAACAGTGAAAACAATTGGAGTGAATACAGCTTAAGGGCGTACTACAGAGAATACCCAACAATCAATATTCTTTACTTGATGTTGAAGGAGTAAATAGGCTTACATCTAGTGAAAAATAAATAACTGTCCATTTATTAGAATCTGTTCTTGAACAAGGGTGTCATGTAACTGTAGTCAACTGGTATACAAGTACTTGATTGGCACATTTTTTGAAAACTCAAAATATAATGAGGATGACTACTGTTCACACTAATAGAGAAATCCCAAAAGAGCTCGCTAATGAGCATCTGGAGAGTCATGACACAGCTTTCGTTCGTAATGACAATGCTCTGATAGTAAAATGGGAAGACAGAAGAGCAGTATATGAGATAACCACAAAATATTCAGCTAATTTTGTTGAAAAGGATAAAACTTACTTTGGGGGGGGGGACCAGACAATTTTACAAAAAAACTATGCTATATAGAAAAGTTTAATGAAAACATGGGAGCAGTTGATAAAGCAGAACAGTTGCTGAAGCTTTATGAGCCAAGTCATAAACCCCATGCATGGTTTAAGAAGCTAGACCTACACTTGCTGACATGTATGCTGCTAAATAGTTTTCATGTTTACAAAAATACTGCAAAAAAAAATTTACTTTCAAGAGGTATGTCATAATGGTCACACAGCAACTGGTGGAAATGCATAACTCAGATGGAATTGCCACTAAAAAGAAATTTGTTGCTATCAATCCTCATGTAGGTTGCAAGCAATAGCCTGGAAAAAACTGTCCATGCTTTAGTTTCTATTCCACCCTTGCCTGGTGGTTGAAATATGCATCCAAAAAAGTGATGCAGAGTGTGATATCCAAAATGGAAGGAAACAAGAAAGTGTTGTAATGAATGCTCTGAAAAACCAGGTCAATGCAGTACAGACACTATGAAATATGGCATAATAAATAGGATTCTTCCATTTACGTAAGTATTATAATTCAATAAAGTTATATACTAATATACTCGCATATTTTTCAAGAACATATTATATAAGTAATACACTCATAAAAAACAAAGTGTATAAAATTAATTATTTTATTGGTAGGTGGGTAAAAATCATTTTACGCTACATGTGGCAATTTTCACAATTTGTACAGAAAGGGTTATTAACAAATTGTTAGAGTACAACAAGGACCCAAATTATGAATATATTTTCTATAACATGTTCAATAAATGCAAAGAGTTAGATTGCAATATGAATTTCAAATTTAATTTCTTGTATCTCATGTCCATTTCACTGCTGGCACAAAGATTTAAGGTTGTTGTTTTGAATTAAGCACAAAGCTACTCAATGAGCTATCCGTGCTCTGCCCACCATGGGTATCAAAACATGGTTTTTTAGCGTTGTAAGTCCACAGACATACCGCTGAGCCACTGGGGGGCAAGATTTAAGGGAAGGAGGGACATCAGCATGATGGCTGATTATTGCTGAAAAGTGAAATAAAATAGCCAGAAGCAACATATAAAAGAAAGACCACATCCCATAGTTTTGAGACTAAAAGATGTACACTTCACTAAAAAAATCAGGAAGAATGAGAATGCATATTCATTGTAAATAATATTTATTTTTTTCTGTCAAATAAGTTTTTACAAATCAGGAAGAAGAAAAAACCCTTATTTAGATCAAATTATTATTTTGTTTATGATAATGGATAAAAATACAAACAAACTAAAAAAAAGAATATTATTTTTAAAACCAGTGGAGCTGAATTATGGGAAATTGAATATTAAATCCAAAACAACTTTAATTATTACCATTTTTTATAATATCAAACATCCAACTGAGAAAACTAATGTTATATTTGTTTGTTTACTGCTAAGTACAAATCTGCAGGACAAACTATTTGTAATATGGGTAGTTACTGCTTCATAAGTCGTTGTCTTTTTTATTTTACTTCAAGCTTGTTCAGTTTTCACATTTCAAACATCTGGAGTTTGATTCATACTTCCACCAAACTTGTTGGCCCTGTCTCTGTTATGGCAATTTCTCAGTGCTACTGTTTTTTGAACTGCTGATCAGAGAGAAGGCAACTGTTTGTTAGCACCCACCACCATTTGATTTTATTTCTAGAACAATGTACTAATTAATTAATTGATTAAAATACCACTAACTGCTCAGCTATAGTGGTCAGTTTGAATATATTAGTTTACTTAGAAAGGTTGGCAGTGATTTCTTTTGCTAATTATATTTATATTCACTAACTTAATACATACGTCAGCAGCAGAAAGTATACAAGACTTTACAAATCTACCTATTAGAAATTTTATCATTTTATCTGCCAAAAACCAGACATAGGCCTGTTGATTGATACAAAACTAGAAGTGGTTACAGAACAGTTGGAAATGACTTACAGAATCACCTTTTAGCCAGAATTATGAGTTAACAAACAACTTTTTGAACCATTTACATTTGGACTCACTCAGTTTTGGTTTTAACACCTAAATATTATACAAAAGTCTCCTATTCCAAATTTGTATGGTCCTTTCAAGACAGGATTATTATCAAGACTTCTATGTACCACAAACTTTAATAAAAAAAAGTAAAACCATCCTCTCTCTTATAGCTGGGCTATTTATTAATGAGTTAGTACTAGCATGACAAAGCTATAGTTCTATTCAGTTATCTCATATTTTGTAAACATTCTGGACTATATTAAGTCCATAAGAACCAATATTCAAAAGCCTTGTACTTTTCTGAATTTGATAAAGAAAAAAATCCCACTTTACATTTGGGTCACACCTCTTGATTTATATCATTTTGGTGATACTGTGCCTCATTGACAATACTATAACTGAAATGATGTTTATTTATACAATGGCTGATTAACATAGAAATATCCTCTGAATTTGTAAACACATTAGTAAGATTAGATACCAATAAACACAGAATGGAAGTAGCTAGATACTACATATCTATTATTTTTTTTGATAACACAGGTGGAAGGGGGGGAGAGATAAGATGAGGATCATACCACTGGTAAGTGAACTACCAACCACAACCTAGTCTCTTGAGAATAATATTAAAAAAAATCATAAAATTGGACAAATTTAAAAAGCATGACAAAATACACCTTGACATGAGTACTGCCAAATGAGAAGTGATAATTTGGCAAAATTCAATAGGAGTGTCACATGTGTCTAGAGTGTGTGTCACACTACTTTTTGTTTGCTAGAGGGATGTTGCATGATGATTTACAGGGGAGATGCATTTGAATCAGTTGATTATAAGGTATGTAAATGCTCAAGACGTGTTGCATATGAAAAAAACATTTCTGTATGGGGAGCAACATTTGAGAGGGTATAATGTACCATACTGGAAGGCAATTTTTTTTCCCTTACTTTTTAAGAACTTTTCAGAATAAGGGCTTCTGGCTTGAAATTTATTAACTTTCTAAACTTTTATGAACTCTTTATACATATGTGATCAGGTGGAATTAGTGTGACTCGAGTTTATTTACCCATTTTTTTCAAAAAAATTACATGATTCTGAAATTTAGTTGGTAATTTGCAAACTTTTGGCTAATGAGATTTGTTCAACCTCAAACTTTCTTTATTATCTAGCTAGTGGTACAATAAAATTTGTTTCAGTGATCATCTGGGTTAGGGTTCTTTTGATAATCAAAATCCCTGTTCTGCAGATGATAGCATTGTTCCAATTGGTTTAGGGTGTAGTTTCTGAGTCTGTTGTTGTCCTAATTGTTTAGTCACAAAATTTCTATACTTCACTGATGAAAAGTGAAAAACTGCCTTCCTTATGTTAATGTTGTTTTTGGCACTATATCATTTAATAATTTCATTACATGAAATGAAAGGCCTATGATATGTTCCTCCACCTACAAGTCTTATAATATGACAGCACTGTATTATTAAATAGTGTGGAACTGTGAACTTCAATATATAAATCTGTTAAACATATCACTAACACTTATATCTGTAGCAACACATCACTCCATTAGCGTATGTAATTCATCAAGTATGATTAACCTTCAGTACCCATGAACATATCATCTACTTAATAAATTGTGCCAAAATAATAAAGATTAAAATATACCTGAATGAAAAATTAATCTACTCTAGGAATAAATATATACAATTTTTTTCCTTTCTTACTATTTCTATACATACCTGAAGCTGTAATGATATTCCAGGATGGGAGTGGCATATGCGAGAGATTAGCTGAGAAAATGCTGTATAAAATAGATATGGAGGAAGCTTTTCCACAAAATTTGTAATGACCTGAAAAATGATTAAAACTGTGAATAAAATACAATCCATAGAAACTGGTATACTAGAAATTAAATCTTAAGGTATGGTTACTGTCTTACCTGTAATTCTACATAATAATAAAATAATAATACTTTTTGTTACCAAACAGAAAACAACAATGAATTGTAAGAACAGAAGAGATTTTATTTACTTTGGTTGTCATAACGTTTAACATCCTTTCCCACTGTTCCAGATTCTGAGGAGGTTTCTTACTCTTCTGGTGCTCTACAACTTGTGTGCCTAAGTCGAACCAAAGTGACAGCATCCTCGGCATGGAGTGAAAAAGATGTCTGCATCCATACTGTAGAGAGCGCCCATAGCACTGAACCATGTGGACAATAACTTCACTGAAATATTGACATCAAATAAATATACCATTGTAATAACATTCTTATCTCTTTACTTTCCACAAAAAAGAAGATGAGGGGGTTTACTAGAGATAAGAGATAGTATTTATTCGCCAAAATATTTTTTGTAATGAGTCTCAAACTTAAAAGTTGAAACAAAAACAAACTGAGTTTATAAAAAGTTTTACAAAGGATAAAATTGTGGAAACCATGTTAGTTTTCAACTCTTTCCATATACATCTCATTTGCAACCACCATGGTAACCACTATATTAGTCATACTATAACTTCTGATAATGTAAGAATATCTTCATGCTGTTTTGCAGAGTATCAGTAAATATTACCACTATTTTGTATCTAACAGAATGACTTTTTAATTAAGTATTTCTACTGAGAACTTCATCATGAACACATGAAGTCAAAATGCTGACTTCCAAGAGTGAAAAGTAATTTCAATCTTAAGATGAAAAATACTTTTATTTATCTGAAAATTGCAAATCTTCATCTGTACAATTCTAAAACCTTTAAATTAGTATCAAATGCTTACCAACCTGAAGACACCATAAATAACTAGACAATAAATCTACATCATACTTTTCCTTATAGAATGATTGCATATTGTTACATAACAATACAATTTGTTTATCATAAATAGCTTAAAGCTATTTTGAAACAAGCCTAATGAATAATCTTGCCATATAAGTAGTAAGTCACTTGGCAAACATGCAACTGACATTAGTGTATAAAATTACCTACCCCATGAGCATACCTTCTGAAGAATTGTTATTATTTACTAGGAAACAAAACTGTTTTCCAACAAAACCCAAAACTGGAAAGGAAAGGCATGTTAATAAACAACAGAAGTCATCAAAGCAAATGTACTTTCACTAAACTGAGATAATGGTCCCAGTAACATCAGACATATTCAGCTAAGTTTATTCACCACTCACACACTTGACATAGTTTATATAAACTTGTCACTGGTGTAATTTTTTTCGACATTAATCCCTTAATTTCCTTGTCTTCTACTTATATATAAAACCCTGTATTGCTTAATTACATATCACAGCCAAAGAAAACAGTCAAAACACGTACATGATTATAAAACTGCGCAGTGACTTTCCGAACATCCCGTACTTAAAATAAACATTTGAAGTTTCCTTTTAACATATTACAGTAATTTTAGAATGAACAAAGCATAATTTAAATTTAACATTATTCATTTATTTACATTTATTATCTTTTATTGAGCGTTCAGCTGTGTCTGAATAACAGTGATGCCACAAAAGTTGCAATCACGTGACACATGAGCAGCTCATGTTAGCATATCCAACAGTGATCTTTAAAAAGTACAACTGTTTTAGTTTTTTACAAATAGTGCACCTAGTGTTTTGTAAAATATAATCACATTTCAGTTACATTATGTATGTATGTATATTATTACTATTTTCAAATTAATTTTTAAATTTCAGTCATTATTCATAAAACAGAAAACTATGTGAACAAATATAGAAAATAATTATCTTTGCTACCTACAAATGTTAAGGTTTATACTTGCTTGGCATAAACTGTAAACATTGTTAAATTTGGCACGAGAAAAATATAAAACAAAATAATCTTTTTAACTTTTATATATGCATTTTGAAATGACAAAAAAATATATAAATTATTATATAAATGCCATAGAATTTCACTGCAATGTATCAAGGCTACCAACTAAGCAGCATTTGGGTCTAAAAAATACATCCAATCTCCATTTTGTCTATATTTAAAAAAGGTGGTTCTTTAGTACTTAAGCCTTGCAAAGGCTGAGAAATAATGTGAAGGAGAAGTCTGAGCTTTTGATTTGCTATGTATACCTCATAAAGTGCAGTGGGTTATGTGTAAAAATATGGTTTCAAAAAATGGAAAAGGAGACAGAGCAATTATGGTGGATTCATTGAACAGAATGATATCTCAGGACACAGAAAATATAAGAGGTTCTTATTTTATATTCCAGCTTGCAATATTAATAATTTGAGTTTGTAACTCATAAGAAACTAGAGATGTTGTATTGTGAGCTTTATAAAATGTAATATGACCAAACACATCACATGACAAAAAAACTGATATTTAGCAATCTTATTTTGATATTTATTTTCAAATTAAGAAATTAAATAATGTATAGTTTTATGCCAAATTTACTGACATGAATTTATAAAATAGTAGTTCAATAATATTTTGAATATAACTCTACAAACATGATAACATGCCCTCTGCCTCCAATCCATAGGAAAATTTGCCTCCATGGGGTTAATCACTACAAAAATTATGCTTTGCCTGAGTAGTAACAATATTATAATAAGTAATTTACATCAGTTCCATATTCCTTGAAGGGATAGTAAATTAATTAGAGAGGAGACTTAGGGAGTAGACATCACAATTTTCATACTGTATAAAATTAAGAACTCAAACTGACATAATATTACATGTTTTAACATTTGATTTATTAACTTTATTTGTGACCATCTTTATTTGAAGATGTTGATACTACTATCATGATATTCTGTAAAAGGGTTGCAAAGTGCAGAAAAGGGTGCTTGTATAGAAAATGTTAAACATAAAAAATATAAAGACAAATTAGATTTAAAGGAAAAAATAGTAAAATTTATCAGAAGATGTTAATTCAACAGTGTTTGTAAAATGCAACATAACCCTGAAATTGTTAAGCAAAGTCATTCAGCATAGATGTATATGATATAATGATGAATTTGTTCGATGAAGAAAAAATTCTGAGTGTGAAAAACATATACTTATACTGTGTAAGAAATTTAGCAATAAAATATTTTGTGAAATAAACAACCTAGGCACACACACCTTTCCTTTTCTGATTTCTCTAATGTAGTCATAACTCGGTCATAATACTTGGCTAAATGGAAGTGACCTTCTTCCCATTCAGGCTGAATGGCAACCACATCTCGGTACATTAGAATAAGGGCATTACTCTCCAAGACAGCCGATTCTTCACTATATTTGGCAAGCATTAATGTTGCCTAATAAAGATAACAGAAAGCGGTATTACAATAAATGAACTTAGTTATCTTAAATTATTTCATATGCTCTATATTATTCATGTGGTCCTAAGCAAAATTTATACAGAGATGGAACTACCACAGTATTCAGATTTGAATTTAGTCAAAACACCCAATCTACATTATGATTTTATATCTACACACTAATAACCCAAATGGAAGGAGAAGATACCAATAGTTTAGGGTGATGGAATAATATTTTACATTATTTGATCAGACTGAAGCTTCAAATTTTACAGTTGAATAAACTATTAAAACTCTGGAGGATTTAACAGTGTAACAAAGGCAGTATATATTTAACAAAAATATTAGGTATTTTGAAATTAGAATGGAAAACTTCAGCTTTCTTAAATCATAACTTACCATTAGAAAAGTTAAAATTGAAGCACTTATTATGTATTTTTGCTTTTGTTAAAATACCCAAAAAAGAAATACCATTGTTAACTCTCTCAACATGGGCTTGGTTGACTTGACTGACCACAAACCCTCTTTGCACTCATTTCTACTCTTTTTATATTTAATACTTCTAACTTTCAATACAGTGTATCTGTCCTCACAAAATTTGGCATACTTTCAGTTAACATTCCAAGTCATTCACATACAAAAATCATATCTTTAGTGAAGAATTAAAAAAAATACAATGGAGATTTTTTCACGAATTTATTGAGCATTTACTTTGAATAGTCCACAGGCAAAGTAATTTTCATATTAAAATAAAAAAAATACTTTTTGTCACCTCAAGAATCTCAAATTTCCTTTGTGTAGTCCCTATAATCTCCTAAGTAATACATTTCAAACAATTTTTGTTCCAGTAAAAGTTTATAGTTCATGTTATTTTCTTTACCCTATCTCAAAATGAAATCAGTCAATTTTATATACCTTGTAAGCACCAGAAAAAAACAACCAAAAAAGTACCCATCTTTTCTTTCTAGAATGACTTAAATTGTAACATAAACCTACTTATAACTAAACCACTATCCCACCATTATGAGATGTTAATCACCTGGGAAACATGCAGCTCACATTACATTAATGAATTACATTACTTGTGAGTTGCTTGCTCATGAAAAAAATATTACTTATTTTGTCTGAACACTAAAAGGATACTTATTTTTACACTTTAGTTACTTTTATAAATATACATAAAAATAAACATGAAAAATAAAATGCTTAACCATTTTCATTTTTTCTTGCTATTGACTATTAAAGAGACTTCATCCTAATTATGCTAGACTCCTAATAGTAATGCATTTAATAATTTGTATTTAATTAAATAATGCACCAAACAATATAGATTTCTCAAAATTTTCCCTGGCTTTCCAGCTATGTGACAAAAGTCGTTACAAATTCATTCAACGTAGTTGTTAACTTTCTTGTAAGAACGACGTTTGTACTCCGAGTGACATCAACATTTCAGAACATTGTACAATATGCCATTTGATACATAAAAACCTTGACTTTCTATTGATCATAGGTAACATATCATTAAACATAGAGAGAACAACTGATGAATTATGAAAGGCATGATGTGACAGGAAGGGTCTGATTTTCTCTTTGATAGCTCTGTAACCAAACAGAATTGAAGGCTATAAAAAAATCTGGTTTGTCTGAGTCATGATGAGTTTATAGAGAGAAATTTACTTTGAATTTTTTACTTTTCTGAATAGTGGTTGATAAAATATGAAAGATGACATGCTAGAAGAAAAGGTGTCTGAACAGAAGAAATACATGATTTTAAATATTGTAGAATTTAAAACTTATACACTATTAAAATATGGATTATTAGCTATGCTATTGTAATTAGTATAACACAAACACGAAGTAGTTTAATAAACTTCTGAATGTAAGACACTTAAACTTTGTATCTTATACATTAAAGAATAACACACAATATTAAAATAGATAAACAATCAATCACATTTTAAATTCAGGCCAACCTACAGCCTATAAAATGTTGACTATTTGGTTGGGGCCAATTGAAAGTGTGAGAGTTGGCAGGCCATAACATTTCTTTCTATAAAATAAGCAAAAAAAGAGTCCTTTATATTTTCTACCAACTATAAAACTAATCAAATTTCTATTAAATTGTGATAGAGAAACTCTTAAATTTAATAACAGATGAAAAATAATTCATCAGATAAAAAACAAAACTATCAAATTTAAGCACTATAATTTCATGTCATGAGCTGTATAGTGAGTTGGTGAACCAAATCTGACCTGCAGGCCACATGTTGTATACCTCTGTTCTACATGATTAATATTTTCTACATTATCATCAACAAAAAGTATCTAAGTAATGTAACATAAGTGTTAAAACTTCTGTATAAGTAGCATCCATTATTACCTTGGCACAAGCAGCAGCCTCTTTCTGTTTTTGAGATGGGTTATTCTTGAACTGAGAAACATCTGGAAAATGTTCCTGAATTCCTTTCTGAAGAATATTGATAGCTTGTTCCTGTTCATTCTGTATAACAAGTCACAAAATAAGCATACAGGTACCAGAGTACTAGCTGGCTATTAAAATTTTAGAAACATGACAAGTTTGCATATCATATAACTTTTGGTGTATCATCCTATTTAACTGATATCAATATCTACTGAAAACTTAAAACATTTAAAATCTCAATTTTTATATACATATCAATTTTGACATAATTTTAAAATAAAATTGATTTACTACTGATTCACATGTATGTTTCTACAAATATCTTGTACAACATCCGTTTTGAAGATTCTTTACTTGATAACACTGTGTTATCAACCCTTCTGTTTCATTAAATTTTAATATCACCAGAGGAAGGGTGTTCAGGCTATCTGTCATTTTTTGTGGTATAAATTTTTATTCTCCATTTTTCTTTAATACTAGACCACAGTAAGATGTAACAGGGTCATTCAGTACAGTGGTTACAAATCTACATTATCACGAATAAAATACAATATTAGGCCTAGATGAGTAATAACAAAACATTATACAGATAGATCAAAGACTAGCTTATCCCAAGTACAGTTCAAGAAAAGACCTAGTTGAATAACAGGATTATTCTATACAGAGATCTTAGTTTACACTATCACAAGTACAGTTCAACATTAGGCACAGTTGAATGGAAACAGGATCATTTAATACAGTGATCTAAGACTATATTATCACAAGTACAATTTAATATTAGGTTAAAAAAAGTGACACATGATCATTCAATTTGAGGTGTTATAGTTTAAAAGTCAGATATAACTTTTCAATCAGTAGGGGAAAAATATATAGAAAGCTAGCACATCAGAAATATATGATAATATTTTAAAATGTAAGATTTTTCACAGAAAACTTACCGTTCATTATTTTAACCCAAACCACATAACATTAAATACTCAAAACAAATCAAACTCACTTTAAACTATAAATCTTACAATTCAAGAGAGCAACACTCATTTGGAAATTGTTAACTTTCATGTAATCTAAAACCTACAGTGTTGAATTTGTTCACAAGTAAAAGTAAGTTGAAGTTAATACCTACATCAATGTGCCCTCTATCTTATATTGATAGTGTTCATAAACACCTCCGCACAATACTGACATTTTTTCGAGACAGACCCAATCCACAGTCCCTCCCTCAGACATGAATGTCTGCATAGACTGTGGACATACTAAAAGAAATATATAATACTAACAACATAGTGAGGAACTGCACCACAGCCACAACAGGCATGTTACACACTCAGAAACTAAACTGTGCAGTGGATGTGGAACTTGAAATGATATGTTATAATCACTGGCCAAGCCCCAACCACATATCCAAGGTATCACTGTTCAGGGTTGGAATCACAGGATCATGGTTCCTAAATCCCATGTTGGTGGATAGGGCATTTGGATCATAATATATATATGTGTGTGTGAGACAGGATGGATCCAAACCCATAGCTACAGAGTGATGCATCTGGAATCATAAGAAGTAAATAAATAACACCAATGTGGACAAGCCCTTTCCTCAAACTGAAGAAGTCCAAAAGCAAAACCACAGATTTGGAATAACATGACACTGCATGCAATATTTAACCTGAGGAAACAGAACTTATCCAACCTGAAATTACAGACACTCATCCTCTCTCCCTAGCCAAGTGGGCAGCATAAATTCCATTTGTCCCTGGAATTACTGGAAAGATATGGAACAAACTGTGATGAACCAAAAACACAGAATGGGACTACTCTGCATCCACAATTATGAAGTGACAATGAACAATGTACTGAACCAACATTAATCAAGAAGAAAGACCACACCAAACCCAACTGGATAGCTGAGTGTCGAAACTGAACTACTCTTACGAGTAAGCTCCTGTTTAAGCTGGTGCTGCTCCTACCAAAATCTGAAAAAAAAAACAACACTCAAAATCCTGAGTAGAAAGGTTTCTAACTGGGGCAGGGTAGTGCACATTAGAGAAGTCCTAAAAAACAATGCTCTAGAATCAGCAAAGTAAGTGAACCAAATTTCCTAAATTTCTAAAAGCAAACTGACCCTGATTTATTCAATCCACTGATCAGCAGAGATGGGGAAGAACCCCTTATGCTTTATTCATTATATTTTCTGAGTGGTAATCCAGCATAGTAGAGTAATACCACTCAGTCTGTCTCTGTGTGGTTGTATGTGACACCATATTTCCACAGAGCCTGTAACAACCTAGATAAAGTATACTGTGTCAGTAGTTGCTAGAGTGAATTTGGTTTGATAAAAGCACACTTGATTGGGCAACACTCACCAAAAAGTAGAATTTTGAAATTAAAAAAAAAGAGAGAAGATTAGTAATGCAAATACTCACCTTTCAGTATAACCTAGCAGATGAGGTTAACATAGATGTAGGGGTAGTAAAAAAACCCTCAAAGAAAGATAATGCCAGATTATGTAAATAATGTGAGATAAAAGTATTGGGGAAGGTTCACACACAAGCTCAGAATGTCCTCCAGTGAGCAATTCAACTGGGCCACGATGAACATAGAAATGTGATGAATCTGATAAGTTGAGACTTGTAGAATTTTCCTTGCCTTCAGAGAGAGCCCATAAAAATCAATATGGATCAATTCTACCACTCATCCCATTGAGGTAACCAGGGGTAAGCCCTGGGAAACTAAAGAGACACAATAAATAAAAAGCCATTGTCCAGCACCACTAAAACCTTTAGTTTAGGCAACCTAACACCTCAAGGCCTTCATTAGACATAAGAAACAATGGGGACCCATCATTTATATGTGTGAAAATAAAGAGGTCAGATGAATCAGTGAAAAGTATTTATCCCTTTCCCTGGCTGCCAGTGGTAAGGTAAGAAGGACCTATCTGGGTACAGAAAACATGGGTAGAATGAAAAAGTGTCCTCTGTAAGTGTAATGCAAATAACTCTGACTGGTGATGTCCACAGGCCAGAAGCAACATAAAATAAACCCTAAGGGAAAAGTGGTACATGGTATATGAGATAAGGGTTGATTAGGCCAATCTCGTGCAATCAACAGAATATGACAAGAGATTGAAGAAATCATTGCTAGGAAGCTGGGTAACAGATTAATCAGTGGGTAGGTGTATAAGCACAATCCAGTCCAGTTATGACTGAATAGAACTATTGTCAATGCCTAAGGGTGGGTTACTAGAGACCAAAAGGCTGGTAGTTGAGTGTTCCAAAGAAAATGAGAAGTTTTAGCTCTGATAATAAATTCTATCTTTTTTGCTTTAGAGAAATAGTATCTGACTGTGCTGTGATGCTGCTACTAGTAGCAAGATGTCCATGTAATGGTGTGTGCACAGGCCCAGGGATGGGGTTAATTAAAAAGATTTGTAAACTTTAATAGTCAATAGCAAGAAAAAAATGAAAATGGTTAATCATTTTATTTCTTATTTTTATGTATATTTATAAAAGTAACTAAAGTGTAAAAATAAGTATCCTTTTAGTTTAGTTTAGGCAAAATAAGTAATAATAATATTTTTTCATGAGCAAGCAACTCACGAGTAAATTTAATTTATTAATGTAACGTGAGCTGCATGTTTCCCAGGTGATTAACATCTTATAATGGTGGGATAATGGTTTAATTATAAGTAGATTTATTCTGCTATGAGCTTAAAACTTCTTGGGATAAAAGAATGTAGGTTTATGTTACAATTTGAAGTCATTCTGGAAAGAAAAGATGGGTGCTTTTTTGGTTGTTTTTTTCTGGTGCTTATGAGATAGCTAATATTGACTGATTCCATTTTGAGATAGGGTAAAGAAAATAACATGAACTATAAACTGTAAACATATGGAACCAGTGTGAGTTTAAATGGCAGAGAGATGACCTGCAGCACCAAACCCTTGTGCACAAAACATAGATAGTAGCAGGATGACTTCACCATGGAAATGTGTAGATAGGCATTAGCAACATTAAACATGGTCAACAACATTCCCAACAAAAAAACACCAATATAGAATCAGGAATGACTCCACCGTGAACTGTGGAAGATTTAGGAATTGATTTAAATGAAAAGACTGATTACAATATGGGCACAACAAATATACAGAAATAAACCTTAGTAAGAACTGAAACAACTCTCTCAATCACTCCAATGACCAACACATCTCTGATAACCATGGATGGAATGAAGTTAAAACATTTGAGGACTTGCAGGAAGTGAAATACTATAAGATGATGAAAAATGGTAGTGGATATGAGAAATGAATGATCAATTCTGATGCAAGGGCCTGTAGTACCCATGGATCTGTGGTAAAGGTTTTCTACATGTACAAAAATTAATGTAGATGAGTCCCCACAGGACACAAAGGAATACAGTAGTCATTTACACTGCTGGCAATACTCCAATCAATTGAACATGGAACCCTGTAGATAAGGGCATAAAATATTGTAAGTAATGATGAAACAAGGGGTTGTTGTTAGGGTCAGGACAACATTGGAACTAGACCTCCTGTAAGAGCTGAGGAAAGTCAAGCAACCAACAACTAAGACGAATGCAGATGGGTGACATAAGCCCTTGAATATGAAGGGTCTGGAATGCCTGCAAAATCAAGAGTTTGAGAAAAGGACTCATATAACACATGGAGGTTGTCAGTAAGTAGACAAATGCCTTCTAATATGTTTCAATGAAATACCACCCACAAAATTCAGGAAAGTGTTGAAGTCGACAACTGAAATGAGGACAAAAAAAAAGTGTCCATACAGTAAATATTACAGTGTTAGTTAAGGTCAAACAAATCCTACAAAACTGTGATATATTCAGATTAAGCATAAACTTCTTTATGGAACTTCACATTTTCAGGAGCTGATCTATTCTCTGAGAGTCTAAACGTGTATCTACCTCATGATAATGAGTTAAACATGCTGTTCTGACAAACATGGCAGACAAGACATAGCTGTCCCTTCACAAAACTGAGCAATAAACATCTCTTATATGAGCCTCAGTATCAGGGAATGGAAGGAGGACTAAGTACTCACCAAACTGAGCAGTAAACATCTCTATATGAGCCTCAGTATTAGGGAATGGAGGGAGGACTAAGTACTCACCTTCAGACCTTTCCACCCCCAAGGAAAACCCACCAAGTAATGTCAAAAAACATGACACACTGAATGAACTAAGTAAAGAAAAGAAGTTGGTAAAAGGTGATCAAAATTAGCCTCATTAGAAGCAAACAGATGAAAGGAAGGCACAAGAAAAAGCAAATCTAAATTCTCTCCAGAATGTCCAGGATCACCTAAAAGTTCAGCATCACAGTCCCCTGGAGACCACCACATCAAACCTATGTTTCCACCTTACTACAGATAAGGTCATGGACAGCCTCAACTAAGAGCGACTCCTTTCCCAATTTGGGAGCAATGTTATATATCAGAGGTGAGATAGGAGAGGCCTAATTTGTTTCCATGCTGGATACATTAATTCATGAATTCAAGCTGTAAACGTACATACCAAACAATTTTTTTTTTTACTTCATGAAAGTCAAATATATAACCTGAAAAAATGCATAAAATATCTTCAACAACTGTACTACATGCACCTGTTAAGAAATGCTTATATACAGTTTTAAAACAGAGGTCACATTGATGTAGGTGAAAAGTGTAATGAGATAGATTTAAAGGTGAAATAAAACACTGGAGCAAGGGAGAAAAAAATCAGACCTATACTTAGATGGACAAAGGAAAAGAAACCATAG
The DNA here is from genome assembly GCF_004210375.1 of Tachypleus tridentatus. Taxonomy (NCBI): domain Eukaryota; kingdom Metazoa; phylum Arthropoda; class Merostomata; order Xiphosura; family Limulidae; genus Tachypleus; species Tachypleus tridentatus. The sequence continues at coordinate 28,262,142 of NW_027467782.1, read as the reverse complement.
CAGCTGAATAATAACTGTAAGGTAAGAAGATATAAATATATTTTGGAAATTTTATTTTTGATGTAATGCAACTCACCATTGAACTAATTGTTTCTTTTTTAAGAGGTATAAGATACTAATACTGCACTGATGTGGTTCTAATTTGAGATAACAATCATATGCATAAATAAAATTTATTTATTTACTATTAGTTCAAAAAATGCAAGTCGACAGAAAACTGTTATAACTAAACACTAAAATTTGCCAGTAAAGTGCCAAAATAAATAGACTGCTGTAACATTTTTGTTAATTACAAATTCATCATTATAATCTTCACAAAAACTCAGATTCAAAGTAAATATTACAGTTTAGAAATACCAAATGTTATGGTGTTTGATGAGAGAACATTTTTTACTGCCTCAAATATAAACATTTTTCACTTCCAAGGTTAAATTCTTAATGCTTTTAAGTTCCAGAATCTTGTACTTCCAAATGTATACATTTAGAACATACAATGTTCATAATTTAACAGTTTCAAAGTTTAAAAAAGTGACATTTATAAATTAATAATTTTCAAATTTACTACATTATAACATAATAGTTCAAAAATTTTAAATCACAGCAAAATCCTGGAGCTTCCAATTTCACAATTTTGGCATTTCAAAATATTAAAAGAGGTACTTTAAATAATTTCATCAAAAGTTTTACAAACAACTAAGAACAGTATCTGCTTTAATAATTACAAAAAATATTACCACTGAGATTTATATTTACTTTATTCCAGTGTCACTTAGATTTTTCCACAAATGTCTCAGGCATGTTTAATACTGAAGCTTCTAGCAGACAACTATAAGCCCTCTGTTGATGACCACTTCTAAAAAACACAGGTTGAAAATACTATTCTGAAAATTAATGGACATGATTCATTGTACAGTTAATGGATTCTAATCATAATGTATGCAATATAATAGTGCAATTAATTATTACATAATTAATATAATTATGCAATTAATTATTACACAGATACTTCTTAGTTTTTAATAACAGTTAAATCTAATGATATAATTTAATTACAACTCATTCTTAAATAAATTCTACACTTAGTGTATGGTACTAATTCTACAGTTATCAGATGAATTACTATCAAATATAATATTTATTCTAATGATTCAAATCTAGTACCAGTTCTGGACTTTAGCAGTGAACTTGAATACAAGCTATAATATGCACAAGATAGTTGATGAACACATGAAAGCTTCAAGCATGTCAAGAAATTGAAGTGGCTATAAAAATATACGAGTTAAAACAAAGAGCATTTATTATCATAAAAAAAAACAAACCTAGATACAGCACTTACAGATTCCTGTGCTAACAAACTTCCAAAACAAGCACTGAGAATCTAATGTCCCCATAAATTAAATCAATTATAGAAAGCATGGTGTCCTGAGACTCGTTGTTGAATGTTTATGCAAAGCTACACAAGAGCCATCTGCACTAGCCTTCTCTAATTTTGAGTGATGAATTATATAGAAAGCAATTAGCCAATACCATCCACCACTAACCTTTGTCAGACTGAATAGTGGGACAGACTGTCACAATATATAATGTTCCCACAGCTGAGAGGGTAAACATGTTCAGTAATGAGGTTCAATCCTGTAATCTGTAGATTACGAGCTGAAAAGCCTAATTATCAAGTTTCAGATGTAATTTCTACATGACAGTTGCATGAAAGAGCCTTCTGTAATGGAGACTGTGCTGTCAGAATATTGTCAAGATGTACAATCGTTAGACAGAGCACAACTATGTGGCAACATGAGCTGCAGCACTCCAACAAAATCATTGACTCATTCTCTGTGTTTGAATATTTTCAATAGGGGTATACAAGTTTAGATTGATTGATATCCTAGGTAGATTATGTATGATATCAGTAGTAACCAGATGTATACATTTATTCGTATTACCTTTTGTTATATGGGGTTCAAGTCCTATTATTTTAGCATTACTCTAAGAAGAAAACTATATGTCAGAGATTTCTCTAAAAACACATATACAGGATATGTACACAATATTAAGTCAGAAAAGCATTTAGAAGCCAAAAACAACTGTAATTAATTTGTATCAAATCACCTAACAGAGAGAGATCATATACAGCATCTTCTGTGGATTCCAATATCCTGTAGAAACATCAAGACTAAAAAACACTAGAATTCAGAAATATAAGAGATACACAGTAACTGGTAAAAGTAATCTATTATAAAAGCCCACCATGCCACAGAATAATTCTACCTTAAGGTTCAGAAAACTGCTAGTGGGGTAATTGTCAAATTATCAATACAATATCATTTTCATATTCAAACCCAGTTCTGCACAAGAACCATATCAATCCACACACACAAAATGTTATCCTCATCACCTCTTATGCCAGACTTACAGTCCCCTGAAACATGTATGTTGTATTTATTCACTTATGTACAGAAAATGTGAGATAGAAGAACATAATCAAATATCTATCAGATCAACTGAAACAAGCTTTAGTTTCATTACATCCATCAGTAAGCCTCCATATTTCTGTAAACTTTGAGGTCTGTACCCTCACGATTTTGGACATTTTGCTACTCTGGTATCAAGCTTATCCCTAAAAATTAAGCTACTTCATAAATAATCTATTCTAGACAAAGTTCAATGGTTCTTACAATATTCTGAGTAATGGCACACATTTAAATCTCCATTATCATACTGTTGACAAAAAAGAGAAATAAAAGCAATGCCAGATGGTGAACAAAATTATTTTTGAAACAGTATGATTTGGTTTGTAATGTCCTCTTTTGTTATGGACCTTATCTATGAAGATAGAATCATTTTAAATATGAAGTTTTCTTTCAAACTTATAACTGGGTTACAAATAATACATGTCTTTTAACTTGACATAATTTTAGGCTAAAGTGACAATGCATAATTAAAATATATATGTAAAAACGGCTGGTATGGGCAGAGAAAAACTCTATGTAGCAGGTTTTTCTCACCATCATGGATCATAAATTATTTCTTTAACATTTTACTATGTGACACTAACAACAGAATCAAAAAGTCAGATTTTGATGAGAAATACTCCCCCCAACTTAACTCAGTAAACTGGATTACGAATTTGTTTTTTTTAAAACTGCATTTAGTTTAAATTTTCATCAGAAGCTTACAACCAAGGTGTGCTACTTGTATAAATTGTGAGACTAATATATAACTTTACTGTGATTATAAATTAAAATAATTTAATAAACATTAATGATTCTGTTAATGTGAACAAAGTGTTAGAAGAAAATGATACCCCATAAACACATTATATAATATTCTCTCTGTGAGAATGTACATAAAAGCTCAATAATGTCTTACAAAGAATTAGAAATGAGTAATAACTTCTACATGCATGCACTGACAGGTTTAGGAACTTTTCAATGTGATATCTTCAGTATTAGTGGTGCAGGAAGGAGAGAAATAGGTGGAGTGCTTGACTAGACACGCAAAATTTACAACGAGGAATTTAAAGTATAAGAAGCTGCTAAAAGTGTTTCCCCCTGCTGTCAAAGTCAGTTAAGCCTGTAAAGATTTAGGGCATGCCCTCACCAGAAAATTGATATAATTTACAGTTGCTATGCATGTAAAATATGTAAAAGTGGGGATGTTACAACACCTTCAGGTCTGATGCCTCTGAAATACTCCATACACATTTCAGAGAAATGTATGTTACTATATGATATTAATGAAAGAATAGATCAGATTAATAATTGACTGAAAAGTTAAAGGAACAGTACAGATGAGCTGATTACAAGAATTTATTTGCAGTGTAATAAAACCTACTTTCTGGCAAGTTTTGCACTTTGTAACCAGCAAGTTACGATTTCGTAATCAATCTTTTTGGTCTGCTCAGGAATGTGGTTCTTGGCTATTGTAAGGAGAACCCGGTACAGATTAAGAAGAGGTTCCTGATAACGAAGTGAGGACTGTAAAACAAAGAAGTAAAAAAAAACACTCATGAATACAAAATATTATTTCTAATTCAAAATCTCCTCTACTAAGTACTGTTTAAAGCGAAGTTAAATACAATTAACAAACATTTATAATCATAAAATATAATTCATCTAAATTTTAGCCCTTAAAATAAAGAATTAAGTAAAATAGACAAATATTATATGAAAACCAATGAAACAGTTGTTATAATTAAAATGGTATATCTTTAAGTTTGGGTCATGGTATTTCAGTAAATTTCATTTCTATATTACTTTTAATTATTTCTAGAGAGACAAACAGAACTATAAGTGCCTGTTCAAGGTTAGATTAATAAAATTTTAATCTTTGTTTTAATGTAGACTTTGATTATTAGTATACTAATTATTTTAAAACGTTTGTGTATATGATCATTAAATGATTCTTTATTATTTATATTGTATAATCTGCTTTAAACAATTTATGTTTTTAAACTCAGAAATGTGTTCTCGTACCTAAAAAATGTACAATATCAAAGATATAAATGTTGAAGTTCTTATCATTAGAGTAGTTGCTCCCAATATATAATGAGACACTTTTTTTTTAAAACAAGAATGATAAGTGCTTTCTATTTTTCTCTTCACATCTCATTTGGTATCTTTAAAGCTTTAAAGAAATAATCAGTAATGTATACAAACTATAAGTTAAATTATCAATATCATTAGATAAAAAAATCATTCCTAGCTTTTGAGACTGCAGTTTTATATATTCTATTTGCAATAAAAGTAAAACCTGAAACACATACTTGAACCAATTTTCTTCTTCCTCTCCACTCTTCTAAGAGTGGAGTTCAATCTACTGACTGAGGAGTAGCTTCCTTGAAATGAAGGGCAGAGACCTGTAAAAACTTAGACTGCTTTCTCCATATCTGTCAACATGTGTAGTCTGGAAGAAAAGACAAACATATACTCCCTAAAATCTTAACAAACTACATTTCAGTGTCTGACAAATACAGAAAAACTAGTATATATATATAAAAAAGTAAACAAAAGAAAAACACAACTGAGATAGAGAATCATGTTAAATATCTTTCTAAACCATTTAAACATTTTTAGCATGAAAAAAGAAAACACAGCTGAAAGCAGCATAATAAAAAAACATACTTCTAATTCACTGTTACTAAGATAAAAGAATAATATCTGATGATATGATGATACCCCCAAATATAATGTAACATTTCCATGCAACTAGACATGGAAACAATTACATGGATGGCTGGTTGATATGGTGTTCTAGCAACCAGGCTATGTGCACCAAACATCTGGTTAAAAGTTAAAAGTAAAGTAAAATTATTAAAATTCATTAAAGGAAATTAAAATAAAACAAAACAAAGTTACATTTTTGAATTAAAAACACAAATAGCATTAAATCCAACTTTTACATCTAGTCTACAGCAGTAAGAAGAAAACTACAGTAATACAAGTTGTGAAGGACTTTTTATAGCATAATTATAATTATCATAACTTGCCAGAATGACCAACAGGTAGTTAAAAAGTAGCATTAGTCACCTGAAGTTGGCCTTTCCATTCCTGGTTTCAAGTTATTGGATGTTATGGCCATTTTCTAATTTTAGATCGAACTAGATGTACTTTGATTCTTAAAAGTGAATCACATCAAAAAAATGTCTAATATATAAAGTAAAAAAAAACTTTAATAGCATTAAAAAGATTAATAGACTTTAAACAACTAAAAACATTTCAAAGGTGGACAATGTCACCATCGCCAATAACAATATCTAACAAATAAACCTTGGGACAAAACATGTTTAAAATGGTGCCATAATTAAGTCGTAATGACACCAAAACAGTAAAATATGGCTTAATGTAACAGACAATACATTGGTGCATCAGTCCCAGATAAAAGAAAACGATGAATTAAGAAACTGTGACCAATATGTAGTCTAGTTAGGACAATTTCCTCTTTCCATTTCTGGTTCTTAAGAAAGCAAGATAGCCAAAGTCCAATAGCACGTTTTATTTAGAAAAGCTTGTTTTCACGTTGCTCACTCCAAGTCGACTGCTAACTGGCATGAAGCTGAGCCTTGAATACAGGACCATAGTCCACGTATGGAACAGAAACAGCAGTGATAGAGCCAGAGCAGACAGATTTATCTGCAGTGTCACCAAGCTCGTTCCTGCAAATACCAATGTGGCCCAGTATCTAAAAACACTGGACAGAAGTAGATGTTAAAGAGAAATGGGCCAGTCGATTTTGAATATCAGTAAGAACTAAGATGAAACAATTCAAGGACCAGTAGAGAACTAAGCGAGTCAGTATAAATAGTACAATTTGAGTACTGCTTAGCTTCTGTGTGATACAGGACAAGAGAAATGACATACAGTTCAGCAGTGAACACAGAAACTGTAGAGAGGATTCTCTGCACAACCACCAAACCATGGCTGAGCCCACAGAGTCACCTGAATTTGAACCATCTGTATAAATAGGAATGGAAGGGTGGTTTGAAAGATGTTCTGCAAATAACATACAGTATTTCCAATCAGGAGTGTCTGCTTTTCTCAGATGACTTAAAGAAAGGTTACATCTTGGGACTGTAATAAGCCAAGGTAGGATGAGCTGACCAGTGGATACAGCAAATGTTACCCAAGGATAGACCCAATTCATCCAACTGTACTTGGATACAAAGGCCAAAAGAAGCAATGGCTGATTGTCTATTTTGCAAAAGCATGGCCCACTGTGGAAAGAAAACATAATCCCAGGTGGAATGTTATGGTAAGGACTGAATTTTTGATTCATGAGATTCTACGTATAAGCTATGAACAGGGGAAGTGCTGAAAGCCCTGGTGCAGAGCTGAAGTCCCTGATGATGATCTTGAAGGCCAAGGTGCTGGCAGAGCCATAGACCAGTGATCCATACTCTAGTTTTGATCAAGTAATAGCCTGATATATCTTTAGCAAAGAACATTGATCCACTTCCCAAGATGTGAAAGAGTGGATAGCTTTAAGTCTAACTATTGAGACCTATGAAGAGAGAATAAAGTACATGTAATTAATAACCATGGAAAACATGGCTGACTAAACGACAGCACAATTTTAGAATTTCTGATTTCAGACAAACGTTTGTAATTTTCTTCATTTCTTGTACATTAGGAAATACGTTAATCAACACTTGATTCCAGCTATAAGCGTGTACATCTATAGTGAGTGTGAACAGTACAAGTCAAAACACAGATCATTGTACACTATTGCACAAGTACAAATATGTAACACAGATCATTGCACACTGTCAACTGTAATAGTACAAACGTGTAAAACAAATTATTGTACACTGTCATCTGTACTTGTCAAATATGTAACACAGATCCTTGTACACTGTCAACTGTACTAGTCAAATATGTAACACATCCTTGTACACTGCCAACTGTAATAGTAGACACATGTAACTTAGAGATAACACAGAATAGTTATTTGTTGTCAAATACATAAAACAGTTCTGACAGGTTTTAACAACTGTGGAGTGACATACATTAAAATATGTAAAAATTACGTGAAAAATATGCATGGAACTGTAGATCTAACTGTAATACTATCACAGAGAAATAGTGTGCAAGTTTTATCTGCAGTACTGTCGCGGAGAAATAGTGTGCAAGTTTTATCTGCAGTACTGTCGCAGAGAAATAGTGTGCAAGTTTTATCTGCAGTACTGTCGCGGAGAAATAGTGTGCAAGTTTTATAGAAAAAAAACACAAATAGAGTAGAACACTAGAAATATGGTAGAACACAACAGAAATTTTAAAACACAATTGAAAAAATTGAAATCTAGGTCTTATTAGGTAAAACTTGTTTCAAAAGGAGTTTCAACAACTCCCAGACCAAATATATATCTTCACTTGAGAATGACACTAGATAACAATAATGGAATATAGGAAGTCCAGTTAGCTTCTATTCTGGAAATAGTAAATAGGGAATTTATATGTGAAAACCATGTCTTAAAGTGAAAGGTTCTTTTCAGATGTTTTAAAATATTATTGAACGAAAATCAACCATGTAGCACAAAGATTGCACCCAAGGATTTTAACTCTTGCAACACATCTGTGAATAAACTCATGTCTAAATACTTTGTCAAGAAAAAGTGATAACATTATTTGAATGAGGGTCTCATTTACAGTACCAGAATAGAAGGATCATTGATGTAACTGGAAAGTATTACAAGACAAATATCTTTATGGGCAATTGAGTGCATTACAAAAGATTGGAGCAAGTGTAAAAAATTCAGACCAATGCTTAGATGGGCAAAGGAAGAAATCCTAAAGGTCCAATAACTGCTATAAATGTCAGTGGAGGGAGTATGTTTTAGAATTTGTTTGCTAGATACTAAAGTACAAGACATTATGAAGCATGTTGATAATTTACTTGTTGGTACCAAGAAACATCCTCTTTTTGTAGTGCATGTAGGAAAAAATGATAATGAAAATTAGACAAGAGAGAGGAAATGCTTTAAAAGTATAAAGAATGCCATAAGAGATTTAAGGATAGAAGTACACATCTGAGGTTTAAGGAATACTCCTTCAAGCCAGATACTGAAATAAATTATTGAGTAAGATCCAAAGTTTAAGTAAAAGATTGTCAAGTGGAAGTGGATACTTAGGCCAACTTAGTTTTTATAATAAGGGAGAGATTATATGCTAAAGATGAGATTCACTTAAGTAGGTTAGTTAGTAGGATGTCTGGTGAACTTCTAAAGATGTTTGTAAAGATATTCAGTCAGTTACTATCATATCCAAAGTCACATGTTGCTGCTATCAGGAACTGCTGCCAACCTGATCTATTATTCATCCTATGACTCAACTCTACAAGACCCTTTTGTATAGTTGCAAATAAGCTAACTAGGGCAATGTGAAATTTGTATACATGAAGTATAACAAGATAAATACGTATTAAAGACAAATTTAGTAAATTTGACAGTGATTCCATGCACTAGGCAACCAGCATTTTGCATAACTTAATTTTTGAAGTCATCCTGGATCATTTGTTCATTGGCTAAAACCTACAAAACCTGATTGGACAAAAAAGCAGATAATTGTCACACCCATAAATCACATATTGTACTGATCTTGTATTGATAAAACAATATTAATACAGGAAAAGAAGAAAATGGCTTGTAAGTGCAAAGGGCATACGTATGATACTTGTAGGAAATGTTCTCGATGTCAGTGTGGATGCAACAGTTTAGGCTTGGAGATCAAAATGGCAAAAGAAAGTGGGAAACAGCTGCAGAGAAAATTAAAGGCAGAAAGAAGAGGAAGGATTGATTATACTATTCCATTCTGGAGTGATAAAGATGAAAATTCTAACATTATTTCTAAAGATCCCTTGGATTTCATGATACCAAAAAACGAAGCAGATTATCCACGAACTCACGTGTAAATGCAAGGTATTATTGTAGTACTTCAACAGGGCACAGGAATGATGTCTATTCATTTTGAAAGTTTTTTTTTTTGGTATCAAATCCAGAGCAATGTCAAACTTCCAAATTAAGAAGTTTGATAGACGGAATGTTTCAGACCTCTTGACAAGAATAATTATTTGCTTGCATTCTGTATGACTATAATAAGGATTCTATGCACCATGTTACTTCAAAGAGATGCTTAAGGTCTAATGTACATAATAGGAAATGACATTTTTAACATATATGATGATACAAAAGTATTCTCATCTGTCAACGATGTGCAACATTCTCTGCCAGAGAAAAGTTATACTTGCTCTGATATGTTACTCAGGGGCATTCAAAGAAGTGAAAGAGAGATTGAAGAAGAAGCTTTTTAAACAACTACATGGCACTTTCATTGACTGAAGACTGGGTTTCAGCTAGAACCTACAGAATGATTTGTCCAACTGCACTGAAAGCAATAGAGTACCATTGACCAAGGTGATGAGGATTATCCCACTAATGCCAAGATGAAGGCCTTTGTTTACTCTGAAAACAAATAATAGAAAAAAATAGAGAAGAATACAACAAACTATGCTTGATCTTAGAAAATAGGCTGAGAAAGTTAGTCAACAACACAATACTATACATACATCTTCCAAGGTGGACATTCACCAAAAAGAATTAAGTTGAATACTGTGTACTATGAGAGTCAAAAACTTGCAACAGTGCTGGTAATTTGTGAATTTTTCATTAAAATTCTGTTTGGAATTTTAGTTAAACCTGAAAACACTAAAAATATGGTTTTAACTCATTGTGGAATAATGTTACATATTAATGTCTACCATACAGCCCAAATCCTAAGTGCCTGGCCCTTGAAAGCATTGTTTAAAATAAAAATAGTAAATTCAACAATTTGCTTAGCTGCTATTATTCTAGTATCAGGAATATTAGGAACAAGATAGATAAGTTCAAAGTTGTAGTTGAAATTGGAGAGTGTGGTATAAGAGGAAACATGGGAACTTTGTTAAGCTTGGAAAATATTGATATTAGGAATCATTTTGAAACTAGCTGATGTAATGTATCAATTCAAAGCATATGGAAGACAATAGGGATCCCTTGGGGTAGAATAGTACATCAGATCCAACTGCCCTAAGGGTACCTGTGAGGTTTGGTGACAAAAAGTTTAATAGTTTGCCAGCCATAAGTGAACAAATGTACAGGAAAGACATAAGGTCCCCATGCTAACTATTTGAGGTCCCTAAAGGTACAGGCCAGATTTGGTGACAATCAGTCCAGTGATTCACAAGTTACAAGTGGACACAAAATTTTTGTCAAGTAGTGCTTCATAAATAGATAAGAGGTCAAATTATTTAACAGTGAAAGGCTTTTAAAGAAAAGGGGGGTTGAGAGACTATTTACCTAAGAAGTAAACTGTGGATTGTTAAGTTGAAAACTTTAGAATGGAAGTTACAATTAAAGGTTGCAAGTGCAGGAAGGTTTTAATTGGATTATTGTCAAGGGAGTGAACATTATACAGTTTATTACTGACCTCATGTATGTGAGGTCGATGATAAACTGTATAATAACATCAAGGATTTTACTAATACAAATATTGATGCAATTGTAATAGGAGAATAATTTTAGACACATTGATTGAGACCGTGTAAAGTCAAGTAATGAAGGAGAGAGACTTCTTGAAATGATTCAAGATGGTTTTCTATACCCAATAGTCAGTCAGCAAACAAGCAAGAAGGTATTCTATTTTGGATTTATTAACTGCTAATCTTTAAAGATGAAATGCTTCTATGAGTTGAAGTGGAGGAGTATTTAGAGAAAAGTGATCACTAAATAGTTAAGTGTAATGTTTTGCTATACTTTGAGAAAAACAAGAAATGAGATCTTTATTCTTCTGAGACCTTGATGCAAGATTTATCATTCGTGAAAAAAATATATTAAGCCAAAAAAGCAAAAGAATAACAGGAAAGATCAAATTTAACTAGTTTACTAAAGATATAAAAGAGAAAATCAGGGATAAATTCCATGATGTTAAGTGATTTTAAGATATTTAAATTGACAGATATGTTAAAAAATTTGTAGAACTAGAGAAAAGCTACAGATTTTCTTCAAAAAAAATTAGGAAGCTCAAATGGGCTTATTTAGCTGACAAAGTTAAAACTAATTACAAAGATATATTTTCAAAGTATGTTAAAGACAACTAAATTGTTAATGGTAGGAGTGGCTTCTGGTTCCTCATACTGGTTGACTGGGTTGTAAGGAAATTTGGACTAAAGTCAGGTATACATAAATGATCCTAATTCTACATTCAGAAATAAATCTTCTCTATCAGGTTTGAAACTGAAGAACCAGCATTCCTGCTGCTCAAAATATTTGAAATTAGGTATAATCTTTATGATTATACATTCTTTTAACTATATATAAAGTTATGAAATGGACTTGAAGTTTGAAACATAGCAAATAAATGTCACATAACATCAGAATTATTGATTCTGACAACAGAAACGTATTGTAGGATGTGCAAATAATCTGTGACAAATGTATTGGGAGTTGTCTGCATACCAGCCTGAATAATCTTCTCTAAAGGACAGTAGTTTCGAGCAGCTAAAGAACCAGTTAAATGACAAATTTGGTGAGAAAAACTTTATGTCAAGAGTGATCTTCCATGAACACATCAGAATATACCAGTTGTATGAGTTAATGAAACCAACCAGTAAGCATAATAGGTGACAGATCACAGGAAACAAAGAAATTCCATTGCAAGACTCATAAAATGAAGCAGTACAAACCACATAACATAGAAGAGAAGAAATTGAACACAGAAGTCAGTCCAGATACGAAGAGGAGAACAGGTGGAAAATGAGAGGTAAGGAGATAGGAGAAAAGGTGAAAAAAACCTTCTTGGGCATCCTATGTCTTGGGAAGGTAGGTCTAATCAGGACAGAGGATAACATACAAGGAAAAGTAAAGAAAGTGGAAAACATTAATGCCATAAATACTGGGAAAAATGATGAATGTATGCCAGGAAAAAGAGAAAATAGCTCTTAATGAAAAGATGGTACAAGGAACATATTGCAATGACTTCAAAGGGAGAACTGGATATGGCACAAATGTGAACATTGAGATTCTAATCAAGCAGAAGAAAGGAAGGTGGCAGATGGCTACATGAGATTAAGTCCCTAAATAAGGCAAAAAAATCAGATAAATGGCACACATGGAGATTGAGTTTGGTGATGTTGGTATGAAATACCTCCTAGAGCAGTTTCTGGAGGAGCACTCAGGACAGATGGAAGGGCAGAGGCTGTTGCTCCAATAAGAGACAAAGCAGAAGGAAACATGTCTATGCTAGCCAATATGATGCAACCAGCAGAATATAACAAGGAGTGGTCAGGATAAGAGAAATAACTTTGGAGAGAATTCTGGTCAGAAGGTAGGCACATAGGTGAAGACCTCTCCAATAGTGACTGAAAGCATCCTCCCCAGAGTTATAAGGTGAGGGACTAGAAATCAAAAAGAAAGAAGTGAGTGGTGAATGTGTGTATATATATATACACACACACACACATATTTATAGAGCGAGACAGTACTCTCAGTTAAGAACACAGCTACAGAAATACCTGAGGATGAAGAGATCACCACTCTGAGAGAAAAACCTGGTCAGAATGGGATAAATAGCTAGACACAAGTTTCATAATTTTGGGAATATGAAACACTAGAACTTTCATGTCATAGTAGTTGGTTTAGTACAAGATATCCCCAGTCTGAAAACACAGAGATCTGGACATGGTTCCCTCTTACTTAGCTCATGACAGTGGAATTGTCAGACTGAATCATAAAAACAAACCCCCCAAAAACCCAAAAAGACAAACAACACAAAAGTAAAAACCTAAACTGAATAACATGAGAATAAAAAAGTACCTGCTCAACAATAACATGTTTTAACTCACATCTACTGTACAATTAGATGTGAATAGTAGTAAAGAAAGAGGAACTTCCAAACTAAGTAACATAAACACTGAAAATAAGTAAAAATAACAAACTGCCACACCCAAAAAATTAGCCAAAGAGACATATATCCAAACAGTAATGATTATGCAAATCAGTACAATATTTGTTTAGAACAGGTGAAACTGTTTATTTTAAAATACCTGTTATAAGCTTTCAAAGATGTCATTCATATTCACAGTCCCTCTATAGAATTGAAAGCTTCTACTTCTGTTAATTAACTTGTTACAAGACTTTAAAATTACACCCTCACCTTAGTAGTCCTTCTGAAGTAATTAATACTGCTTTTCCTTGTATTCACTAACCTGTCATAGGCTTCCATAGCTATCACCCATCTACACAATCCCTCTGCAGCAGTGAAAGCTGTTTTTATTTTCTCTGGGTCAAAGTCAGCATTTGAAGTGTACTTATCTCTAATAGCTTTGATTGATTTAGCAGAGATGTTGTCCAATAAAGTAAAACATAATTTTTACTAGCAATATAGAAACTACTAATTTTTAACAGGCAAAACAATATGGCTAATATAGCCTACCATCTCTGTTACCATTATAATACAAATGATAAACCAAAATGCTTTCTGTACACTAATAACAATATACCTACAAACATTGTTTTTAAAGTTTAAAAACACCTCAGGTATAAAAATTATTACTCATCCACAAGATCACACAACCAGTACAAAAACTATCTGAACTGACAAATGAACCAAAACAGCTGCTGAAATATTTCAGTAACCAAACTCAATTTTTATATAAATCATAAGAACAAATTCTTATAATAATACATATTTTTTTTATTTTTCAAAATGTATTAAACCCTATATTAAATTATTTATGGAATATCCTATATGCCATAACCAGTGAACAAAATAAACATAAGTGAAAAATAAATTAAATCTAATCAGTGTTGCATCAGTACTGAATCAGATTATTTCTGAGTTTGTTTTTCCAAGCACAAACCCACATGCTGTGTCTATGGAAATAAAACCCTGGACTTTAACATTGTAAGTAATAAATTCAACTAAACATATATAATTATCTCATGGAAAAATACTGATAAACTGCTTTTAACCTCTTCTGTGAATCTAAGTTCAATTAAAGTCAATAAATTACATGGCATTAAATTGAATTTGGTAGTAAACATACATTTTGCAAAATTGTGGAGATTGCTGAGTTGTAATAAAGCATCAAGTGATCAGGTTACAAATATAGAAAAAACTTTTAAAAAATGAAGTACATGTAAAAATGGCTAAAACTAATCTTTAAAAACAATGAAAACAAAATAGTAGTGATGGCATATTCCTCCATGACAGCATAGGGAAGAATTAATGTACAGCAATATCCTACAGTACTGAAACTCTTGCTTATATGTGTGATTCTGGAAAAACCTTTTTATTATGTGATCTGCATTACACTACCAGTTTTTTTATTTGGAGGGGTATTTTTTAGAATGGTCATTTGGGCTTTAGGCCTGTCAGTTGCTAACATCATTAAGGCTATCAATATGGATGAAGTTATCAGCACTTGATCAGTTGTTGTGTGGCTGTGTAGCCTAGAAAGGGCACTGCTGTACATAATTTAAAGTTCTAATGACCTGTTGAGCTAACTCTTCCTGGCCACTATCCATTTCCCTGTTATATATATCATTTAGTAAATTTTATGGATACACTTATTTGACTACTTATCCAAATTAGCACAAACAACAAATTATTGTAAGTCATAATAAAAATATAAATTAGTTTAGATTACCCACATGGGTAGGATTATCTGGAAATTAAGAAATCTGTCCTGACTGGGGCTTAAATCCATGATGCTTACTTACAATAATACTCTATAACAGTGTTCTATTATCTAAGCTATAAGGCTTCAAGTCTCAAATAGCATACTTCTAACCTAACTATTATACCAATATACAAAGAATTTTCAAAAATCTCATATGTGCAATTTTTCACCCATTAGTTATGTTCAGTTGCAACTTGCAACAAATAACTACAACTATTAGAAAGGTCTAGACTAATTTTTTTTGTACAAAATTACTTTAGGTACTGTTCATTTTCAAAATACTTTGAGAAGAAATATTAAATAATACCTGTTACGAATGCAACTTCTACAAATGTTTCTACTTTCAAAATATCATTTGATTTGATATTTTTCACACAATAAAATTTTGCCAAACCTATAATTTTTCAAAACTTTTTTTTTGTATACAGTCTGAATTGGTCCCTTTCAGGACAGAGTTTCAGTCAATAAACTGTTATTTCTAGAAAAATTTACGAAAATGTTTCATTTAATACTATTTCTGAAGGTCTGGATTAACTTGTAGGCTACAAAGATCAACAAACACATACTGCTTACAAAAGGTTCTGAGTATTGTTGCTTGCGTTCATATTTGGATGCAAAATTCTACAGATATTAGAAATTTCTACAAGACTAAAAAAAAGCATTTGGATTATACATCCCTTAGAATATATATATTGCTCTTGGCACATACCACTTCCAGAAGGGTCAGGAATACGATCTGGCTTGATACCTTTGAGGATACAAATTGCTTCCATGATAAGCTTAACCCCTGCAGGAGGACTCTTCATAGTTTTCACAATAGTAATATCCTAAAAAATAAAATAAATTTAAAAGGAATATAAAATCTAAGATAAGAGATCATATTCAACATTACTATGATATGATAAAAAATATGTAAAAATAAAAATTACAGAAAATAAGTAGTTTTTGTAAAATAAACAAAATAATACATTAACATATATTAACTTTAATAGCATATAATAATTTTTTAAAAACAAAATGCATGATGTATGAATAATTCTCTATAATTAACAATAATTAAAAGTAAAGAGTACTTAAAATCAAGAGTTCAGATGAAATACATGTATAAAACTGTCAAAATGCAGAATCTGTTGTGCTCATAACACAAATAGAAATACTGACAAATGGTTAGATAATATTAAATCTACATATAATAATATATTAGAACTTAATATGAATGTGTTATGACAAAGTAACTGAATAGGCAAAATATTCAAGAAAGACTTACAGCTGGGGTTAAAGTGTTGAGTGCTGCCAAAGCAGCTTCTAATACTGGCACAGCTTCTGCTAAGTCAGTATCACATTCATTTTTAATGGCCTGAGCAGCTTCAGCCTGCTCATCAACTTTAACAATCCGCTCCACTTCAGCAATTTCTGCTGATTCTTTCGCTACCACAATCATGATCTCATCAACTTGTTGACTAGCAATTACCAGTTGTGGTTGGAGTTCAGTAAGTTCAGTCTGCATTAGAGATACCTTGGCTAGCAGCACAAGCCAGTTTCTCTAGTCCAACCTCGTAATGTTTTTGTTTCATCACAATCCTAAAGCATACATTACTGCACTAAGACTTTAAATTTATGATACATTATTTGATTTAACTAATTTTTATGTCAACATTTAAAACATCAGATCATATAAAATATTTGGTGTTGCTGAAACTTGTACAAATAAATAATCATTACTTACACTATTTCACCAGTTTTTGTCAACTTTAAGTTGTTATAAAAGCCTGTCACATATTAGGATTAATATTAACAATATTTTAATTCCAAAACAAACACAATGAAAAGTCTATGCATTCTATGTATGTTTCTTATAATCAGACAGATGTGCAATAATAACAAGATGGCAAACAACAATTTATAAGCATAATAAAATGATTTATTTTAGAATATACTACAAATTTTGACAATACTGGACTCTCCTCTTCAGGTATGATCTCTAGCTAAGCAATATAGGGTTCGTAAATAAGCACAGAAATTAAAACCACATGGATTTAATGTAACAAAAATTATGTCACATGGTGAGAGGATTATAGACAAAGATAAATGCTGGTGAAATGTAAAAGTGGTAAATAAATTTTGCCAAATTTGTTTGTTTTTTGAATTTCACGCTAAGCTACACAAGGGCTATCTGTGCTAGCCATCCCTTATTTAGCAGTGTAAGACTAGAGGGAAGGCAGCTAGTCATCACCACCCACTGCCAACTCTTGGGCTACTCTTTTACCAACAAATAGTGGGATTGATTGCCACATTATAATGCCCTCTCGACTGAAAGTGCAAGCATGTTTGATGCAATGGGGATTCAAACCTCAGATTATGAGTCAAATGCCTTAACCCACCTGGCCATGCTGGGTCATTTTGCCAAATAAAATTGATGTTGCTCAAACCATTATCAGTGTTTAATGAAAGGGTCTCTTGCCTTTTGGGTTGGTGTAGGAGAAAAATTTTGTCTGAAAGCATTTTGTGTGACCTGATTCAAACTGATGACACATCCAAACACATGTATGGAACTCACTTTTGTGCATGTGATCTTAGTGACTTTGGTCCTTATTTCAAATAAAATTTTTACTGTATATTGGGTTGAGGAATAATTCGTGAGCGTTTTTTCAAGTTAAAAAATATATTCATAAATGAAACGCTTTCGCAAAATATTTCATGTCATTTAGTAGATAATGTTTTGCTCTGATAGATGGTGTGTTTGATTTTCATATGTCTTTAATTTTTTGCTTTCATTTTCAGCTCATTAAATGGAATGTCAAGTGGACAAAATCGAGCATTTTCGACACCATCTGCTTTTCGCATTTAATCGAGGTGTTAACGCCGCCGAAGCTGCTCGTGAGATCTGTTCTGTGTATGGCAAAGGAGCAATGCCTGAAAGTACCGCCCGCCGTTGGTTTTCGCGCTTTAAAAATGGTAATTTTGATCTGAAGGACGGGTCACACACTGTGTTTGATGAAGAGCTTCTCCACGTCACACGACTAGAGAATTAGCGGAGCAGATGGATTGTGATCAAAAAACTGTGGTGAACCACCTTCATTCAATGGGCAAGGCTCAGAAACTCGGCGCTTGGGTGCCACACTGTTTGAGCGAAAAGAATAGAAATCAGCGCATCACAATTGCCGCCAGTTTGCTTGCTTGCTCGACATCGCTTAACACATGGTCACAAGGAGCGCTTTCTTTACCGCATCGTCACTGGCGATGAAAAATGGTGCCTGTACATCAATATGAAGCGGCGTGAAGAATGGCTCAGCCCCGACAGAAACGCGACTCCTCGAGCAAAACAAGACCTCCATCCTCGAAAGACTATGTTGTGTGTATGGTGGGACTGGGAAGGCATAATCCATCACGAACTGCTTTGGCGCAACCAAACAGTTAATGCGGATCTCTACGTTAAACAACTGCACCGACTTAACGAAGCAATTCAGCAAAAAAGACCAAATCGACAAAACAGTGTTCTTCTGCAGCACGACAACGCTCGTCCTCACATCGCCAATATGACCAAAGCAGCGATTCAAGAACTTAAATGGGAAGTGTTGCCTCACCCTCCATATTCGCCAGACTTGGCGCCATCAGATTTTCATCTCTTTCGATCGCTTTCGAATGCATTGCGCGGCGTATCGTTCAATAATGACGTGGAATTGAGCGCTTGGTTGGACGAATTCTTTGAGTCAAGACCGAAAGACTTTTTATCGCCGAGGCATTGAGAAACTTATTGAACGATGGGAGGAAGTTATCAACAACAATGGAGATTTTATTGTTGACTAATTTCTTGCAATTTCGTTTA
Source organism: Tachypleus tridentatus (assembly GCF_004210375.1). NCBI lineage: Eukaryota > Metazoa > Arthropoda > Merostomata > Xiphosura > Limulidae > Tachypleus > Tachypleus tridentatus. The sequence continues at coordinate 28,243,109 of NW_027467782.1, read as the reverse complement.
AAACAATGCATGCTATATACCAAGGTATTACATGAAATAAAGTATCATAATAAATGTTTTGGGTGTAATGTGATCATGCATTGAAGTATTGTATAGTCTTGCATGTAATGCTTGAATGAAATTATTTAAAAACGCTCACGAATTATTCCTCAACCTAATATTTCTTCTCATGTTTGCATGAAGAACTGTATACGTTTTACTTTTGTTCCTTTAGTACCGGTTATTTCAAATTAGATAGTTAATGTTAAGTGAAGGTTTGAATAGTTTGTATTCAAAGCATTGTATATCAATGTTCAAGTTATTAAATAGATTGGTAATCTCATTAGCAATGTTTGGCACAAAAATAAAATGAAATAACTTTGTTATGCTTTACACCATTGATAGGGGAAAGGTTAGCGTTTCTTATGGTTTTAGAGTTTAATAAAAGCTCTATCTATGATAATGGTATTGAAACCTCTAGATAGTGCTAGATTTCTTAAGTAGTTCCAGTCAATTTGTATGTCTTCATTGTGGATACAAAGTTGTAGAGCATAGTTTGCATAGGCAAAGTAGAAGGATTTTTTATGTGACAGATATTGATTAGATCTTATGTGTGATGGTAAAGTAGTAGCACAAGGTTTCCTGTCTAGAGATGGTCACTTTATTGTTTTCTCCTTTCACGTTAATATCCAATAAAAAAGTAAGACCGCTGTTAGATTCTACTTCATGTGTAAAAATGAAGACATTAAATCTTAAGGCATTTTAATGAAATTAGGTGAATTATCTTTCTCATGCCACAATATACTAAAAACACTAAGAGACAGACTTTCTTAATTGTCCAATTTAATGCCACCAGTGTTCTGAAACAAATTTCTCTGAGTATGAATCTTATATAAACACATAATAATGATTGATGATGGACAAAGCTTGTTGAATGTGTGTTACATTTTTCCAGCAAAACATAGAAATACAGAATGAGTAAATAGGAAGATTAAAGTAAATTTATTATGGAAAGCGAGACCTGTCAACACTGCACTAGTTGTACAGATATGAACAAAACATCACAACAGAAAGCTGCTGTTCACAAGCATATTGACTGTAGCTTCTTCGATCAGTGCCATTTCTGAAGCAGTGAGTGTTTAGTTACAGGTTTCACTGCTACAGCCAGGTAAAGATTGTCAAAGTTAACGATGTTAATCTTAGATAAACGAAAAAAGTTAACTATCTGAAACTAAACCGTATATCTCGCACTACCAATGACCAGCAAATACGCGTGTGTTGAGAATGCTGGTCTCGCACAACGAATATCTTTATAAAGTGGGTATATCCAGCAAAAACTTTCGAAGGTCGTCTTTTACAAGATGTCACGTGCCACCCCAATTCTCTAACATATGCATAGGTCTAGACAATTGTCTTTTTTATATGCTTATAAAATAAGTAAAGGAATAATAAAGATATTGTATGTCGGCTCAATATACGGTCACATTTTACATGAACAAGCAAAACATACTGTGGAATTAAAAGTAGTTAAAATTTATTTAACTTCTGCATTTCTATCAGAACTTTCCATCAATCTATGGGTTTGTTTATGCACTTGAATTATCTTTACTTGGAAAAGAAAAGGACAATATAAACCTACAATATTTTCAACTCTAACAAGTTTGTTTCGCATAAAATTAAAAAATATTATCAGACGTATAAATACGGATAAGATATTTGTGCACTAGATATCGCGTCCATCTTACATTAAAATTAGAGATAACTTCCACATTAAACTTGTGTGGAGGTTAGGGGTAAGCCTTGAGACCACCATAAATGCCGAACTAAATTCAAGGCCGTTATGATGTAATTCGCAATTTGATCTTTAATTAGCTTTGCGAGCACCGTAATAAACCATAGGACGTTCAGCTCTAGGGAACGAGCTGTCAAGGAATAATATACTAAATGTTCATCAGAGGGCTATTGAAACTATGGTAAGGGACGAGTCACATCCATTCAAAGAACAGTAGTTTACAGTGAACACGGTTTTATAGAACACCGTATCTGTAATGGAAACTGTGTGTGCCTACGAACAAATACGTGAACACCATTTATCACAGACGAGGTCATACTTTATATTTTTTCGCAATTGCAGTATTAAGAACTGACCAAAAGTAAATTGAGTTAAATCGCTCATTCTATGTAAAATAGAAGTCTCGAACAACAGTTAACCGATTCCATTCGTTACAGAGTCCCAAATAACATGACACAAAGTCATGGACTCGGTGTTTCAGTATACTTTTCAGAATATAAAATATCGAACCGTTAGATTCACTGCTCGATACGCAAATAATTGACTTTACAATTTTTTCTCTTACATAGTAACCGGCAATGTGCAATATCTGAAGACATTCATGTGTTTAATTTAGCTATTAAACAATAAATCAACGTATACCATTAGCGAGAGTTTGTTTGTTTTGGAATTTCGCACAAAGCTACTCGAGGGCTATCTGTGCTAGCCGTCCCTAATTTAGCAGTGCAAGACTAGAGGGAAGGTAGCTAGTCATCACCACCCACCGCCAACTCTTGGGCTACTCTTTTCTCTTACCAACGAATAGTGGGATTGACCGTCACATTATACACCCCCACGGCTGGGAGGGCGAGGATGTTTAGCGCGACGCGAGCGCGAACCCGCGACCCTCGGATTACGAGTCGCACGCCTTACGCGCTTGGCCTATATAGCAAGCTACTTTAGAAATACTCAACAATACACACCGTCTCTTAGGAACCAAACTATCACTACACAAGTTTCGAAGTCTCTGTGAAAAAAACAACTGCGGCGTATATTTCAAAATATAAATTTTACTAAAAGTAATTACAAAGCCTCTTTGGAAGATCTGAGTTAACATAATTATGATGTCTATTCTGGAGTGTTTAACTCATGTATTTCTGTTGCTTCTAATATGCTGTTGGAGGGATATCTTAATACAGGCTCTCTTTAGGTTTTTGATCGTAGCATCAATAATGGCTTCTATATGCTACTTAATTAAAGTAATGACGGCTTCCTGTAAATGTAAAACCACGGAAGATATGAAAGACGCTTTAAATAACTTTTAAGGTCATCGTGTGAACCTGAGGATGACCGAAGAAGGTCGAAACGTTGTTCGCTCTTCTATGTAAAATATTTTCTCAACCCAAACGAGTCGTTTTTTCATATAAATCACTCGAGAGTTAACTGCGCTAAACTTAGAGAATAAGCTGAAATTTAGCAATACACATTTAACAGTATAAGTTACATGGATTTGTAAATATGTATTTAACTGAAACAAACGTCGATATTAAAATACATATATATTAGTAAATCCGTTACAACACATTTTCTAAACATACATTAGATATAATGTATACTTTTTGTTTATTTATATTTTTGCATGTGATAATATAAACAAAATAAGGCTGCAACTCATGCCTCTATCCATTAAATGTTGTAATTAAAGAAAATGATTTTGTATGGTTGTAGATAAGTAAGAAAGGATATTTACTTATTATAATATGTTTATAGTATTTTCTGATAAAAACTAACTTTTCGACAAGCGTCATAAAGCTAGATTGCTAATAACTGCAGATTCAAATAGAAAATAAGAAGAATAATTATAAATCTGGTAACTACATTTTCTAGTATGAGTTAACTCACAAAACTTAATAAAATTAGTAAACACTGATACAATATTGATTATGAGAGAAATAAAAACGGAATATATGTGCTTACAGATACATAATCACATTAAAATTATATTTGGTTTAGTTTTGTCACACAACTTTCACTCTGTCACAATTAATTTCAATAAAACTAAAAATAACGATTTTCAGTTAAGGCTATATTCAAAGAACTCCAAGTGGAAGTGAATTAAAAACAAGCTGTGCGTGAATTGAAAACGTTAAACTTTGTTTCTTTGTCCAATCGACAGCGTTACCTTGTGGAATTTGTTCTCTCAAAGTATTGAGTGGCTGTTCTGTTTAAATACCTTGAACTTGGTCAGCAGAAAACATTATAATCAGTAGCTGCTTCAACTGTTATATTATATATTACTGCAAAATCGTCTTCGGCAAAATTGATTGACTGTCTCTAATATAGAGACTAAAAATCAAAACAACTACAACGAACCATTCTTAATGACTTTCTGAACTACAAGTTTACGCTAAAACTGCATGCAAACCAAATAAACAAAACAGTTTTAAAATCTGTATAACACTATAGATTTAAAAAACATGTACCTGTATATATATTTCACCCTTACTGGAGAATGAGTGTAATAATTCTGTTTGGAAGAATTGACCAATTTTTTTTTAAATTCACATTATTTTAAAAAAGGAAGGGTTAAAGTTTATCTTACTGAAAATAAAAAACTTTCATATAAATATTGATGTTCCACTGCATGTTCCTCAGTCTCTTTTTTGGGAATATTTTTGTTGTTGTTTATTGTTTTATGTACTCTATTCCTCTCACAAAACCTTGATTCTTCGGGGTCTTGTTTTGTTCTCTGTCTTTAACTGAAAATGTGTGATACCTGTAAATCTTTGAAAACGAAAACACAGCAACATATGCATTACTCTAATGTCAGTTTATGCCACATTTTATTTATTGAATTTTGCTAGAACAAAATTTACTTTCACGTTACAGGTATTAAATAGGAATATATAATGGTAATATAGTGTCAATTTTTTTCAGTTTCTTTCGCAGTTACCAAGACAGTTTGTTTGTTTGAAGTTATATACAAAGCTACACTATAAGCTATGTGCGTGCTTTGCCTATCATAGGTATCGAAACTCGGTTTCTAGCGCTGTAATTCTGCAGACATGCTGTTGTGTCACTGGTATGCTGGAAGATAAAACATTAGAAATTATATTCATGCAAAACAATCCCTCTAGCGGATACTATTATAATTCACTATTTAGATGCTGTTTGGTATTAAAATGATGGTGTGGTATGATCATTTTATATTTTTTAACTCGAAAGTTTTCTTGGAAAATATTATAGAAAGGTACGAGGAAAGTGGAGCTAGAATGCCATTGTATATTACACAATTTTAGACAGTTGATTAACTGAGAAACTTTACTAATGAAAATAACTAAGCTACTTAACGTATTAGGCTAAAGTAAGTGGAAAGGAAACCAAACGAATTGCCCTAATATTAATAACTACCGTTAGTTTTGGTAAAAGCATATATTATTATAAATTCTAACGTTATTAATTACAAGCCTTTCCTGTTTCCATCGTAGATATAAAACTATAATGTAAAATTTAAGGGCAACATGGAACTTGGTGGTCTACTTAGACGATAAAACTATTTAAAAAAATAAATAAAAACCACTTATTTTCATTATTTAAAAGGCCAAACACCTTACTGGTCATAGTCATAATCATATAAAATTTAACGTGTGATCACCCAAAAATTATTTTAATTGAAGAAGAGTCATAATCTACCAAATTTGTATCAGTGTTACAAAGTCTTACCATTCTTACAATAAAATATGAAAAAAGTATACTTCCACACTGTTCGTTTCATCTAGAAAAAAAAATGGAGATCTTGTTTTTCTATAACAAAGTTCCCATCCTAGGTATCACTCTAATGCTAGTAACCATTCTCTGGACCTTTTCTAACTGTTTAGTGTCTTTCCTAAGGTAAGATGTTCAAGACTTTGCATATTTCAAATAAGACCAAACAAGTACTATGAAATTACAATTTTTTTAGGCTTACATTCTATATTTCTACCTCTATATAATCTGAAGTGTTAGTCATATAAAATTTAACTTGTGATAATCCAAAAGCATTATATTGCTTTTATGATAATTAAACATGATCTGCCATTTATATGCCTGTTAGCTATGTAGGAAGTGCAACAAACAATCAATTTATTTATTAATGAAGATGAAAATGGTTGAAAAAATATGTACTACATTTTATTTACAAGTTTGAACAATTTGAAATAACTTGTGTAAAACTATAAACATAATTTTACAGCTGAGTTATGTGTGAAAATTTAGAATAATTTTAGGGTTAAAACTTTGTGAATCATCAAGGTTCTTTTGTTATGCAAAATGAAAATGAAATGTACCAGTTAAAAACTTAGTCTGTGAACAATTGGGAGTATCTAAAAGAACCAGTTATCCACTACTTAAACCCAGCCACTCGCCCAGTTATGTACATTCTCAAACTACAAGTCATGATGTATCATTTAAGGATTTCTCTGTCATCACAGCAGGATCTTTAGACCCTGAATTCTATTGTTTTTAAAAAAGTCTACCATATAGCTGAAGATCACCTTAATGATTGACAAAGTTCTTTAGACCTAAAGTTGTTATATGTATAAACATTGGTTTATCAGTCCTTTAACTGCTTTTCTTAACTAAATAAATTAATGATGATGATATAATTTCAGGAACACAATTTTCAAATTTTGTTGATGATGAAACAAGTTATTTCAAAACATTCAAACTTCTAAATAAAATTTTTTCTGTTCTATCAACTGCCTTATCTTCATTATTAAACCATCATGAATCCATTGCTAGCAGTATATTTACCCAAAACACCAAATAATCTAAATAATTTTGTAAATCAGAAGCATCTTTCTTACAACATTCAAGACCTAGAGAAATTTGTCAGTTATTTCTTTGTCTGTGTCACTTTGATGTAATTCAAAATTGGTAAAGACTCTGATACTATACCCAGAGGTATGCCAATGGTGACATTAATTCAAGTTGTCTAAATTTTGTTTATAACAACCATATATATTCTTCCATCCAAAAGCTTTTCTATTAGGTAAACCAACTTATCTCCCACATATTTTTTAACAAGTTTTGTATACTCTCTGAAAATCAATATACACATTCTACACCCTCAACTATTTTAATGAATGCCAAAAAATTATCCCCTAGTGAATACCCAAATTTGTTAAACTTTGATGAAATAATTTACTACAAATCTTTTATCAAACTTTTAAAAAACTATCCATCACAGATGTAATGCTAACAGACCTATACTTATATGAACAGTTTTTCTTATCACTTTAAAAAAAGGAAACATTAGCAGACTTGTCTTCTGAAACCTGTTCATTGTTCCTGAATTTACAAGAAATAGTAGCAAGTCGCTCATGTTTGGTCTGTAACCTTCTTCAAAGCACTGAAGTAATATCTAGTCCAAGAGAAGTATCATTCTTTCCAATTCCTTGTAAGGTCAAAATTAATTTGATTTTGTTTCTATCTAGTCAGTGGCAGAATAATGGGAGGGAAGACAGAACTGCAGCCTAGGAGACTTAAGGCAAATGTAGACCCCAAAAAATACAGGCTAGGATACTGTATTTATATTGAAAAAGTAAGAATAATTTAAAAAAGAAATGAGTTTAAAAAAAATATTAATTAGTAATGCAACTTGAAATTTTATAATAATTATGAAATTTTTTTTCTCAAGGATTCATGTTAAAATAAGAATAACAATTAAAAATGTATCCTAAATAGAAATTAAAAAGGTATCCTAAATAGAAATTTAATTATTTTTTCATACATTTGTAGACTAAGGTGTATATTTAATCATGAAGTAATAATTCTATAACAAAAATAATATGCTTGAATAGGCTTTGCATTATTCACTGTTCTAGACCACTGCATCTAACAGCTGTTCAGGTTGAGAGATGTCACTTAAATCTATTCGTAAATATTTAAGAAGAAATAAAATTTAAAAAACTAACAAACAATAGTAATGAGTCTTCTTGTGTCATCTCTCAAATTTGAGACCCCACTCCCATCGTAACATTTTGCTTTTAATATTTTTTACAGAATTTGTTGCTCTTAGTTCATACATTTTAAGCAAATCTCTTTCTTGTATGATGTTTTTTATTTCATGTCATCCTATTTAACCACCCCTCTTGGTCATCTTTCTCCTGTCACAGCAGTAATGCTCTTCTTTAAATGTATTTATTGTGCTCTTTGTGATTCATCCTGAGTTGGTACTTTCAGCCACACTTTTCTTGTTGTTTTTTTATAAGCAGCATGTGTATTTCACACTAAAACAGTAAACAGTATTCCAAGTGACAACTATATAGTTATTTATCTTGAAAAGGAATGCCTGTTTTGACTTGTAATGAGTATGTGCTATTAGTTGTCTTAACCCTTTGCTGTGGGTTTGGTGTATGATACATGAGTTTGTCTACACATTTGCATGCATTAAGTATTTGCATTATAACTTTTGATACAGTATGTGTATCTTCACAAACTTTGGTAGACTTTTAGTAAACATTACAATTATGCTATATAAAAAAATCAGATGTAAGACTTTATATTTTTAAGTTTCTTTACTCAAACTATGTAGGGTCAGTCACTTGACCAACCTCGTAAACATCATAAAAAATTAAGAAATATAAATTATGCTTTTTTGTGCTAGAATGACTACATATTATAAAATGAAAGTACAAATGTTTAAGTAGCTTAAGTCTCATGATGGTATATATTTTCATATAATTTTTTTATTATATGGACCTTACAGTCATGTCTAATTGCATAACAAATCTTTCATTGATGTAGGGCACATGCACTTATATCCAGTAAAATATAACTGATCTTTAATTTTCCCTGTCTTGGCTGTGTTTTAGTGGACTAGTATTTTGTGATATATAGTCATATTTCAATTATTATACAATATATATATGTATATTGATTTTTCCAATTTAGAAATAAATTATTAAACTTATTTTTCTTAACATATAAAATGATAAATCAAGAAGTAAAGGAAACAATTATTTCTTTTGGCTATGAACTTTGGACTTAGTTGCTGCTGGACACAAGTTGCTAAGCCTTTTAAAATTTTGTACTAGAGGATATCAAACAATTTTTTAAAATTCTTTTAGGTTTTACATATACATTTGAATAACCAAAAAATCAGAAATAACCAAAATGATACCATTCAATTTCACTATAATTTATTAATCTTAGTTTATAAAATATATTTAGATTTAAAAAAAACTAAATGAAACTTCAAGTAGGCTAAAGATGCAACCTTTAAATCTTGAATTGAAGGAATGTGGAAGCCTTTTCAAAGATTAAAATAGCAGGTAAAACCACT
>NW_027467782.1:28160424-28233535 GCF_004210375.1 Tachypleus tridentatus | reverse complement strand
ACTAGTATTGGTTACTTTGTTCACAGCAGCACTTCATTTGTTTCTTACATAAATGTTATAGAGACACTTAAGTTGTATGTACATTTTATATTTTAGTTAATTATGTATTCTGTTTAAAATTCACATTTGAAAGGTTTAATAACTGCTACAAAATAACCAAACTTTGCCCTTGCTCTACATGTCTTACAAGTACAAAATAGTGTATTAAATTATTTTTTGTCAAAAAATAAAGGAATCTCTGCTGTTCATACCATTCTATTGCCTGCTGATTCCTGTTGACATGTGATGTATATAATCAACAGTAAGGAACAGGAAAGGAAAATGAAACATTTAAATTGAACTATAACTGAAAACAGATATGAAATTATATATATGATCCAAGGAAGATATTTTGAGATGAATTATTCAACAGAGTTAAAATGAAAAAACACATTTCTATTTCTTAATTTTAAGCATTTCATTGAACTATAAATGAATTATAATTTAAAACTTAAAATATTCTTAAATCAAAAGTATTTCCAATAGTACTTACCCTCTACTTACATTTACAACTATTACTCAACTGCCAGGATAACACTGGCTCTCAATGGAGTATGTTAATTTCAAAAAATACTCACCCCCTCTTACACTTATAGTTAAAATCCGACATTGATAAAGTGAAGGGACTGATGAAAGCATCATCTGTATAGATCATAACTGAGTCAATGGATAATTCACACCCTAGTGCACTACATTCAGAATAGACATGTTCTTCATATATGGGTGGAAATGTTACCTAATTTATCAAGACTACAAGCCAGACCCAAAGAAAGTAGCCAAGATTTCTCCACTCTAAGTTGGAATTAAAAAGCCATATTCCTTATATCTCACACTGTTGGTTAGGACAAGCAGACTGTGAACTACATATATAGATATGCTCCCTCCCTTTACCATCTCATAGAGATATGTTATGATATCATCAACAGTGGACTACAGAAAGAATTTCATCATCTTTGTTGACACATCAAAATCTATGATGAAGCCACCAGAAACAAAACAGTAGACAAAAGGCATGTGGAATATTTAAATATGGTAAGTAGAGATTTGAGGAATCTTTCCCTAACTTTCTCATCATATTGAGGACATTCCTTTTCACTAAGTGTGTGAGCAATACAACATATAAATAGCTTTTCCAAACTGAAATTAAGACTTACTTGAGATCCACAATAAGTCAATTAATGCTCAATAACCTAGCCATCCTCTCCATCAAACATGAACTAGCTAATCCAATTAACTCCAAAGCTGTGATATAGAAGTCTGGCTCATTAAAGGCTAGGAAGATGTGATCCATCTCATCAGAACAACAACTGGATGCTTGGCAGGACAAGTGTGACTGTTCAACTGCAAATATCTTATATCAGATTTGTAATAAAGTTATTTCATTAGGCTTGGTGTTTAATTTAGTACACAAGTCCTCAGCAATGGCACTCTGAAATCTTGCCCAGACTGATATTTTCCTTCACTTCCACTGGGTAGGAATATCTTCAGTAAAAGCACTTTTATTTTTCTGATACAGCAACTGGCCTTTGGAATGGATTGTTTTCAGATGTAATAGATGTAGTAAATTTAATGGAGTTTAAGAAAAGACTTGGCAAGTATTTTAAAACTTGTAGTTTCACCTAAAATTACTTTAATGGATGGGATAGCCTGAAAGAGCTGACAGGTCCCTTGCTGTCCTTAAATTTTATGTAAATGTAACAAATTAAATGTTCTTTGTTTTCAATACAATAATGCAGAATTCTATTCATTTTCATGGAAATAAATACATGTACAATTTTATAATTAAAATGTAAGATAAGCCCAAAAGATACTTTCATTATAAGTTTTATTTTTTGTGAACAACTAAGTATACAAACTAACATTGTTTAACTGTAGCTATGCTACAAATACTCACTGATTCTCACAAAACTAACCATGGGTAAAGCAATGACATATTTTATAAAGCTTTTCTATTTCTGTAACAGCTTTGAACTAGTATTTCATTTTTGTAGTAACTTCTGAAATAAATAGTGATAATTTTATCACAATAAACTCAAACAAATCTGCTCAAACACCACAATTTCCTATGTTAAAAATGATATACTACATTTGTATTAAAGTAAAAGTGATGTTTAAAATACAGAGGCTAACTTACTCAGTGGTGAACCAGCTGATGGAACAACATATACCCCAGGTAACCTTCGTCTCTGAAGCATCACACTGTAAGAAAAAGGAAAAGTTACATTAATATTATTGCATTACCACTTGAATAATATTTTTAATATAATTTGGTTGAATTATTTTGAAATGTGCATAATCTCTTGAAATTCAACCACTTTATGTCTTTCAGGTGTGCATATGTATATAGCCACTGTACCTGTTCATTAAATGAATGAAACAAAACTCGTATCTACCAAAAGATTGAAAATTGTGCCTTATTTTTCTTTCTTAAACATAATAACATTAAAAATGCAATAACAATATGTAACAGTACCAATACTGAAAAGAAAGATACCATTTATAAAAATTATATCAGTGGTGACATAGTCATTCTAATGCTGAAGGATACTCAACATTGATAGTTTTTCCAAATTTAGAAAAGGGGACTAACCCTCTCCCATGACCTTCCTCAAGTCACTGTGCTAAGTTTGGTGCTGACTGATCAAAAAATATGGAAATCTAAAAGGAATAGATACACATGCATATTGACATTTACTGATATATGTTATATAGAACATTCTTTATAGGACATACAGAAGTTCTTTACTTAGTAAATAAAATTAATGAGTAAGTGGTTTGAAAGATGACATTTTCCTAAGCTGAAAATGTATTTCTAATAATACCTCCTCTGATAATATCCATATTTCTCAGTCTCCAGCATTTCCACTGTTTGCCCATCTTAGCTTAATATTAAAAAAATTTGCTCTAGCCTTTTATACCCCACTCAAATGCTTTAGGTGAATTCCAATTTTCAAACTTCTTCTATTTAGGTACAATATATGAACACCTTATTCAAGACATAAAATGGCTTTTAGTGGGGAGGTAGGATGGAATAGTGTCAGCAGAGGAAAGTGTTATTAAAAATATATTTTCAGTGTAAGAAAATGTTAGCTTTCAAAACATACTAAGCATCCACTTATGTATGGCTAAAATTCTACATTGAGGCTGGTGTAGGCATTATCCATACAGAAAACATCTGTTCAGAACAAGAGTGTACCACAATAAAAATTGGTATAAGAGTGGGAGAACTGCACTACATCCAGAACAGATATGTTCTTCACCTCTGACATCAAAGGTGGAATAGAACACGAGTAAGTGTCAGTTGAGATCAGACCTGACCAGACTGCTGAAATTCCACAACTTGGGATTGGAACTAAAAGAGTTGTGGCACCTATGTACCACGTTTTGATGGTAAAAAAAAATTGGCTACTGATGTACACGTTAGTGGTACATATATAGACACACACACACACACTTAGTTTTGATTGTATTCCAACCTGTAGCCAGAGTATGATACACTTCACCACACTGGAATCATCATGATGAAAATGTAAACAGTACCTAAATAGACAAACTTTCTCCTCCACTTGAAAAAGTCCAAAAGGCAACACACTAGGCACAGAATGATGGGATTGTGTACACCATACTCAACCAAAGGAACAGAACTCATCCAGTCTGGAATTATGAACACTCATCCTTACTCCTCAACCATATGGAGAAGGAGTATTTCACTTGACCCAGAATTATGGAGAAGACGTAGAACCTGCACTCAACCAATGGCCTAGGATGAAACCATTTTGCATTTGGAATTTTGAGGAGATAGCTGACCTCCTTTCGTGAACATTGTACAAAACCAACACTGATCAAAAAGAAGAGCCACACAATCCTCAACTGGATAACATCATGTCAAACTTCAGCTGAAATTACAAGTAGGCTCAAAAGCAAGAAGGTGTCACTCCTACTAACATCTGGGAAAAACATCCAGAGACCCAAAAAGAAGGGCCCCAACTTCACCCTCTTCTCCAAGACTGGAGAAACACACTCAAACACCCTAGATGAAAAAAAACAAAACGATGTCCATCACCCCAGCAACTCAAAACTGGGGGTTCTCAAGCTCCTTTAGTAGTCTGGTGAGTAATACGTGTCAGAAAATCCTGAGAAACAGTGTTCTGGAAACAGTGCAATAGGCAAACCAATTATAAACCATGGAGCTGAGCCTTGAATATAGGACCATAGTCCATGTATAGAAAAGGTACAGCAGTGATAGTGCCAGAGCAGACAGATTTAGCTGCAGTGTCTGCAAGCTCATTCCCACAAATGGCAACATGGATTGGTATCTAGACAAACTGGATCAAATCAGTTTTGAATATCGGCGAGAACAGGGTATAAACTTACGTGAAATTGTTCCAGGGCCAGTAGAGAACTAAGCAAGTGAGTATAAACAGTGCAATTTGAGTACTGCTTATCTTCTATGTGATCCAGGGCAAGAGAAATTTCATACAGTTCAGCAGTGAACACAGAAGCTGTAGAGGGGATTCTGTGCACAACCACTGAACCACAACAAACTATGGCAGAGCCCACAGAGTCACCTGATTTTGAACCATTTGTATAAATAGGAAGGGAAGGATGGTTTGAAAGATGTTCAGCAAATAACAGACAGTATTTCCAATAGGGAGTATCTGCATTTCTCAGATAGGTCACATTTGTGGTCTGTAATAAAACATGGGATGGGCTGACTGGTGGGTACAGTAATGCTATCAAGGACAAGCCCAATTCACTCAACTGCTCTTGGATAACAAGGCCAAAAGGAGCAATGGCAGATTGCCTGTTTTGAAAAAGCATGGCCCATCAAGGAAAAACAAAAAACACAACCCCAGGTGGGATGCTTTGGTGAGGAATGAAGTTTCAAAGCACACAGTAGACAGTTGCAAATGGCAGAGGTGCAAGGACGTTCATGAGACTTTGTGTGTAAGTTCTGAACTGGGAAGTTCAGAAAGCCCCAATACAAAGCCAAAGTCCCTGTTGATGAACGGGGTTCAGCATTTTTAAGACCAAGGTCCTGGCAGAGCCATAGATCAGTGATCCATAGTCTAGTTTCATTCGAATAAGAGAACAATATATCTTAAGCATAGAACATCAATCTGCTCCCAAAATGGTGGAAAAAATGACAAGGAGGATGCTCAGTGCTCTTGTACATTCGACCCATAGTTGCTTGATGTGTGGTATAAAAGTCAGCTTACGGGCAAAGATAAATTCCAAGAACTTTGATTCAGGGACCACAGGTAGCACAACTTCACCGATATGGAGTTAGGATCAGGGTGAATACCTCGTTGGTGATAAAAGTGCAAGCAAACAATTGTAGAGACAGAAAAGGTAAAACTGTTTGCTGTGGTCTACTTCAATATATGATTAAAGGCAGTCTGTAGCTGCTGCTCAATATAACACATGTTCAATGCTGACATGGGATGTGAAAGTTGTTGACATAGGGCCAGTTTACAACAGTAAGAGGGAGTTGTTCTGTGATAGCATTAATCTTTATAATGAAAAGTGTGACACTCAAAACACAGCCTTGAGGGACTGCAAGTTCCTGTAGAAAAGGACAGGAAAGTGCTGAACCCACACAAACTTGGAATCGCCTGCCCATTAAAAATTTTAAAATAAATATGGGCAAATGGTCACGTAACCCATATAAATGGAGGTCTTGCAAAATACCATTCCTCCATGTTGTATCATAAGTCTTCTCAAGGTCAAAGAATATTGATACAAGATGTCGTTTGAGAAAAACTTCTCTGGTTGAGGGTTGAAGCGAATCAGGTGGTCCACGGTGGAGCATTGTCATCAAAACCCATGCTGGGTGGGCAAGAACAGGCTGTTTACTTTGAGGAAACAAACAAGATGAGAATTAACAATCCTCTCTAAGATTTTGTATAGACAGCTTGTTAAAGCAACTGGATGGTAATTTGAAGGATTCTTAGGATCCTTCTCAGGTTTAGAGTAAGGTAGGAAAATATCCTAGTGCCAGGCATCAGGAAAAACATTTTCCTGCCAGATCTAGTTAAAAACAATCAGAAGAATAGCAAGAGATGCAGGAGATGAATGGCACAGCATTTAAAGTGTATACCATTAGGTCCGACCAACAAAGGGCCAGTTTGAGTTCCACAAGTGTAAAGGAACGATTATAGTCATAGAGACAATCAGCCTGAAAGGAAAGAGGTAATTATTCTGCACGAGTCTAGTACGTCAATGAGTTAGTACAAGCCACATAACACTTGAAGGTTCTACAGGACATACCAACAGATCAGGATTGGGGATGTCATAAAGGTGAAAATGGCTGGCAAATGGATTGGTAAGAAGGCTCCTCCTTTCCTGATTGCATGAGTCTTGGGAAGAAAAGGCCTATCAGGGTAAAGCAGGACAAATGGGCAATGATAACTAGTCCTATGCACATCAATTGCAAACAACACTGACCAACAACAAAAACAGTATTTAAGAGAACGATGAAGAAAAGAACAAGGAACTAAGGCCTCAAAAGGAGGATGAGACATGAAAAACAACTGTAAAATCCCAATTTGGTAACTTGAAAAGTTTGCTTTAGCTAAAGAATACAAAAGGATTCTAGCAGACCATATAGAACTGGGGATTCAAAATCCTTCCAATATTTGGAATGCCTAAAAATAGTGGATAAAGATGCCTTATATAAAGCCATTGTAGACAAAGCAAGACCCTTCTCAAATACCCATGTCACAAAACAGGATATGGTAAATACTTTGGAATGAAGAGGGTTTAAATACCTCTCAATACACAACTGACAATAAATATTTCACTTTTGTTGATAAATGATCATGACTGGCCTACAGAGAGATTTAATTAAATACAAAGGAACAGGAACACAATTTCCAAATTAGAAGATGGAGTTTCCATATGTCTGGGTGGAGAATGTCTGATCAAGGTTGCCTCAGCAAAGACTGAGAATATGAAAGAAATAAAGGTGGACACTCCTGCAGGTAGTGAAAAAGCAGAAATTATGCTTGAGTTGGCCAATATGGTGTAACCAAGAGAACTCAACAGGGAATAGAACAAACCATAGTTAGAACCTGAATAAACAGCCAAACTGGGAGAAAATGCATACAGATATGAATCTGTCCAGTGCTAAATGAACACATTTACTGCAATGCTTGAGAATAAGGTATTGAAGATCAAAACAACTGCAGTGTAGGATTCCAATGATTCACAAAGGCATTCATCATTGGAGATCCAAAATGTGAGCAAATCCACTTATAAACCTTATGATGTAGCATCAGTCATGCTGGAAAATTCAGTTGGGTTAAGACAAGTGATCTGAAATTAAATTTAACCCCTTTGGAACATGACATACTTAATGACTCATTGGATAAGAATATGCACAGTACAGAAGGTCCAAGGTATGAAAACAAAGGTCTTGAGAATGTGTACTTCCTCGAAGAGAAATCTGAGATACCACCATGGAATTGTCAGAATGTATCATATCAATTTTTCCCTTCAAGGAAAACATGCTTTGAACCATTGCCCAGCGTACTGCATGAAGTTTAAGAACATTGATGTGAAGGATAGATTTATCTTCCATCCAAGTACCCTGGAGCTCCTAACCTTGAAGATAAGCACACCATACCTAAAAAGATGTCTGAACAAATGGATCTTGGGATGAGGTGGTGGAATAAAAGTGTTGTTCCGATCCAATCACTATTTCACAAATGACAATGTTGCTCTATGCAAGGAGACAGCTCATCAAAGGATCAGGATGCATGATCTACTGATTTCACAGTGATTAGTAAAGGGACATCATATGCATTCATCCCAAAGGAAAGATAGGCTCAATGGATGCTCACATCAAAAAAAAAAAAAAAAAGATAACCAAGAGAAGTAAAAACCTGACAGCTCTTTCCATGGCTTGAAGCCTTATGTATGGTGGTTGAACACATCTTAAGAGAGTATTGAAAAATACACACAGATGAATGAGATATTGTACTGGTGACAAAATATATTTATTCAGTGTGATAACGAAGCCCAATTTTGTGGCTTCTGAAAGGAGAATCTGAGAGTGTTGTTCTACTAATTGATAAGAAGGAGCAAGTTTTCCATATGATGATGTATGCACAGATCCATGTAATTCAGGTTATGAGAAAAACTTCAAAACTTTGAAGAAGACACAAGATGCTGATATAAAACCAAAAGGTAAAGCTCTGAACTGCAACGCTCCCCAAAACCTCACAAAAATCCAAGAAAACAACTGAAGAAAAGAGGCTGGAGGTGGCTTATCAAAATGTTTCTCTGTTTAGGTCAATTTAGTAAAAGGAACAGCCAGAAAAGAAAGTCTAAATTCTCCTCAATGATTTGCAAAAGCCACCTCAGAATCCTCTGAAGAGATACCCTTGGTTCGCATCACAACAGATCATATCATGGACATGTTTGAATGAGACTGACCCATCCCATCAGGTGACAAACACTAGATATGAGAGGCAGAAGAGGAGAGGTTTGCTTGAGCTCTGCAATAAGAACTGTAACTTGAGAATTTATACTTATCAGTAAGATTTTTTCATTTTTTATGTAATATATAAATATAAACAAAAAGATTGAGATTTTGCCTAAGGTACTTCAGTGGAGTACAAAAGACTGAAACAAGCATTCTAAATGCTTAGATAGGCAAAGAGTCAAAGTCTTAGAGATTGAGAAATGGCTGTATTATCAACAGATTTAAGTATGATTTGGAAACAATTTTCTTAGTAAAAGTAACTAGTGGTTTAGCTTCTCAGTTCAGTAAATACATCTTTTGATTCTTACTTCAGTGAACAGGATACTAGTTACTGCAACACCTGCAAAAGTAGTAGTGATATTAAAAATCACAACTCTTGTTTTATTGGCTTTTTGACAAGCCTTATTTGAAAAAGGAATGAAGTTAGGCAAAACATTTTCATTGTAGAAGCTACTGCAGTTACCATGTACCACAGTTAATAAAAACATGGGGTTTCATGTCTAGAGAAATGCTGACAGAAATTATTATTTGTTTTATAATAAAAAATTGCTAATAGCAATAAAATCATTATGTAGTAACACACAAGGACAAATTTCATGTTATAATACATCACTAAGGTCTTTCAAACAAAACAATATATGATTCATGTGAGAAATAACTTAGTGAATTTATTATAGCCTTAGCATCAAGAAACAGAGAAGTAATGTACATGTACAATTATTAAAACTGATTATGGATAAAGCTTTTTCACTGAATCTTTTATAAAGCACTCTTCAACATTCTCAACACCCACAACAACTCATGAAGTTAATAAAGGAAATGATAGATTAATTTTGAATAAAAATCAAGATATCTTGAAATTTAATGAACTGTAAACCATGGTCTGTCAACATATAGTTTTAAAGAAGCAACTGTAAATTAATTAAACAAACTTACTGCTCTGTCATCAAAGAGTATTACACAAAGAATGGTGCATAACTTGGGTCATTTCATGGGCTACTTTTCTGGCCAACCACATTCACAGACAATCCATACAATGGAACTAAACACAAAATAAAACCTGAAATTTTATATTTTACACAAGTTTAGTTTTAGTAGAAATATATATTAAAACAAATACACAAAATAAATAAAATCATTAAAATATTTTAGTTTAAGTAAAATAAAAAGTGACTGACAAAGTAGTTGTAACAATATTATACTTGATGCTTAGAAATGATTACCCAAAAAATTTAACTGAAGTCTTGAGTACTGAAGAAATAAAATATTTGGCACTTAGAATAAAGATTTATTCAAAACTTTTTCTTTAGCCTTTGATAAATCAAGAAAGTGTTGCCTGAGGGGTGGAGAGATGCTTACGTTTATTTTATTTTTAAAGGGCATATTAAGAGTTAGAGAAATTATATGTCAGTTAATCTTACTTGCACAGTGAAAAAAAATCTAGGTCTGGTAAAAGAAGATTTACAAAGTAATTGAGAGAAAAATTATGTCATAAAAGAAATTAAATATCCTTTCACCAACGGAGAATCTTACTTATCTGTTACAAAAGAAAGATTGTAGACTCGATGAACTTGGGTTCTCATTAAGCTTTTGATAAGGTGCCACAAAAAAAGAATAGCAAGGTAAATCACACCAGTAGGAGTTAGGTAAAGACTGGACAGTGGGATTTATAGAGTAGCTGGAAGAAAAAAAAGAAGAAAAAAGCAGCAAACATTTGCTACAAAGTCTAACCAATCTAACAGACCCTTGTTTTTAGTGGAGAAACTCGGAGGATCAGTGGTATGATACTGATGTAAAGAACTAATAAATTAGTCAAGTTTGCCAATGACAAACTAATTATTCTAGCTGTATTCATTATGTTGAGGGTCACATTTTAAATAGGACAAACATTTGGTAAATTATTTTTAACTATATTAAGTGAAATAATTATTATAACTTGTATTATGCATTTGATATAGATGGTTTTAGATGTGGCAGATAAGTCATTTAACCCTTTCATGTCAGATCAAAGACCATATCATTAAGTTTGTTATGTTGCATTAAAAATTTTATTGTACTATTTTATGAATTTACATCAGTAAGTTTGGAATCAAACTGAAGGTTATAATTCAAACTTTAATATAATATATGAGTTAATTTCTAATTTAAAAGTAAATATTCAAAGAACACATCCAAATATAGATATTAGTGAGTCGCATGATATGTTAAATGTAGCATTGTTTAAAATTTGATGTTTGTGATGTCAACGTACCAAATCTAGTTTTGTACAAATTTAAGAACTCAAATTACAAACATTATCAAGTTATAATATCAAATAAGAACCTCATATCTTTTATTTTACAGAGATATAGCTTCTATACTGAATCAAACATTGTTCACCTCTTTCCATTTTTGGAAACGGTTCCTTATATACAATTACTTCAACATATGACGTGAATAATCAATAAACAGCTTAAAATATCCCCAGAGTGGTTTTACCTGCTATTTTAATCTTTGAAAAGGCTTCCACATTCCTTCAATTCAAGATTTAAAGGTTGCATCTTTAGCCTACTTGAAGTTTCATTTAGTTTTTTTTAAATCTAAATATATTTTATAAACTAAGATTAATAAATTATAGTGAAATTGAATGGTATCATTTTGGTTATTTCTGATTTTTTGGTTATTCAAATGTATATGTAAAACCTAAAAGAATTTTAAAAAATTGTTTGATATCCTCTAGTACAAAATTTTAAAAGCTTAGCAACTTGTGTCCAGCAGCAACTAAGTCCAAAGTTCATAGCCAAAAGAAATAATTGTTTCCTTTACTTCTTGATTTATCATTTTATATGTTAAGAAAAATAAGTTTAATAATTTATTTCTAAATTGGAAAAATCAATATACATATATATATTGTATAATAATTGAAATATGACTATATATCACAAAATACTAGTCCACTAAAACACAGCCAAGACAGGGAAAATTAAAGATCAGTTATATTTTACTGGATATAAGTGCATGTGCCCTACATCAATGAAAGATTTGTTATGCAATTAGACATGACTGTAAGGTCCATATAATAAAAAAATTATATGAAAATATATACCATCATGAGACTTAAGCTACTTAAACATTTGTACTTTCATTTTATAATATGTAGTCATTCTAGCACAAAAAAGCATAATTTATATTTCTTAATTTTTTATGATGTTTACGAGGTTGGTCAAGTGACTGACCCTACATAGTTTGAGTAAAGAAACTTAAAAATATAAAGTCTTACATCTGATTTTTTTATATAGCATAATTGTAATGTTTACTAAAAGTCTACCAAAGTTTGTGAAGATACACATACTGTATCAAAAGTTATAATGCAAATACTTAATGCATGCAAATGTGTAGACAAACTCATGTATCATACACCAAACCCACAGCAAAAGGGTTAAGACAACTAATAGCACATACTCATTACAAGTCAAAACAAGCATTCCTTTTCAAGATAAATAACTATATAGTTGTCACTTGGAATACTGTTTACTGTTTTAGTGTGAAATACACATGCTGCTTATAAAAAAACAACAAGAAAAGTGTGGCTGAAAGTACCAACTCAGGATGAATCACAAAGAGCACAATAAATACATTTAAAGAAGAGCATTACTGCTGTGACAGGAGAAAGATGACCAAGAGGGGTGGTTAAATAGGATGACATGAAATAAAAAACATCATACAAGAAAGAGATTTGCTTAAAATGTATGAAATAAGAGCAACAAATTCTGTAAAAATATTAAAAGCAAAATGTTACGATGGGAGTGGGGTCTCAAATTTGAGAGATGACACAAGAAGACTCATTACTATTGTTTGTTAGTTTTTAAATTTTATTTCTTCTTAAATATTTACGAATAGATTTAAGTGACATCTCTCAACCTGAACAGCTGTTAGATGCAGTGGTCTAGAACAGTGAATAATGCAAAGCCTATTCAAGCATATTATTTTTGTTATACAATTATTACTTCATGATTAAATATACACCTTAGTCTACAAATGTATGAAAAAATAATTAAATTTCTATTTAGGATACCTTTTTAATTTCTATTTAGGATACATGTTTAATTGTTATTCTTATTTTAACATGAATCCTTGAGAAAAAAAATTTTCATAATTATTATAAAATTTCAAGTTGCATTACTAATTAAAATTTTTTTAAACTCATTTCTTTTTAAATTATTCTTACTTTTTCAATATAAATACAGTATCCTAGCCTGTATTTTTTGGGGTCTACATTTGCCTTAAGTCTCCTAGGCTGCAGTTCTGTCTTCCCTCCCATTATTCTGCCACTGACTAGATAGAAACAAAATCAAATTAATTTTGACCTTACAAGGAATTGGAAAGAATGATACTTCTCTTGGACTAGATATTACTTCAGTGCTTTGAAGAAGGTTACAGACCAAACATGAGCGACTTGCTACTATTTCTTGTAAATTCAGGAACAATGAACAGGTTTCAGAAGACAAGTCTGCTAATGTTTCCTTTTTTTAAAGTGATAAGAAAAACTGTTCATATAAGTATAGGTCTGTTAGCATTACATCTGTGATGGATAGTTTTTAAAAGTTTGATAAAAGATTTGTAGTAAATTATTTCATCAAAGTTTAACAAATTTGGGTATTCACTAGGGGATAATTTTTTGGCATTCATTAAAATAGTTGAGGGTGTAGAATGTGTATATTGATTTTCAGAGAGTATACAAAACTTGTTAAAAAATATGTGGGAGATAAGTTGGTTTACCTAATAGAAAAGCTTTTGGATGGAAGAATATATATGGTTGTTATAAACAAAATTTAGACAACTTGAATTAATGTCACCATTGGCATACCTCTGGGTATAGTATCAGAGTCTTTACCAATTTTGAATTACATCAAAGTGACACAGACAAAGAAATAACTGACAAATTTCTCTAGGTCTTGAATGTTGTAAGAAAGATGCTTCTGATTTACAAAATTATTTAGATTATTTGGTGTTTTGGGTAAATATACTGCTAGCAATGGATTCATGATGGTTTAATAATGAAGATAAGGCAGTTGATAGAACAGAAAAATTTTATTTAGAAGTTTGAATGTTTTGAAATAACTTGTTTCATCATCAACAAAATTTGAAAATTGTGTTCCTGAAATTATATCATCATCATTAATTTATTTAGTTAAGAAAAGCAGTTAAAGGACTGATAAACCAATGTTTATACATATAACAACTTTAGGTCTAAAGAACTTTGTCAATCATTAAGGTGATCTTCAGCTATATGGTAGACTTTTTTAAAAACAATAGAATTCAGGGTCTAAAGATCCTGCTGTGATGACAGAGAAATCCTTAAATGATACATCATGACTTGTAGTTTGAGAATGTACATAACTGGGCGAGTGGCTGGGTTTAAGTAGTGGATAACTGGTTCTTTTAGATACTCCCAATTGTTCACAGACTAAGTTTTTAACTGGTACATTTCATTTTCATTTTGCATAACAAAAGAACCTTGATGATTCACAAAGTTTTAACCCTAAAATTATTCTAAATTTTCACACATAACTCAGCTGTAAAATTATGTTTATAGTTTTACACAAGTTATTTCAAATTGTTCAAACTTGTAAATAAAATGTAGTACATATTTTTCAACCATTTTCATCTTCATTAATAAATAAATTGATTGTTTGTTGCACTTCCTACATAGCTAACAGGCATATAAATGGCAGATCATGTTTAATTATCATAAAAGCAATATAATGCTTTTGGATTATCACAAGTTAAATTTTATATGACTAACACTTCAGATTATATAGAGGTAGAAATATAGAATGTAAGCCTAAAAAAATTGTAATTTCATAGTACTTGTTTGGTCTTATTTGAAATATGCAAAGTCTTGAACATCTTACCTTAGGAAAGACACTAAACAGTTAGAAAAGGTCCAGAGAATGGTTACTAGCATTAGAGTGATACCTAGGATGGGAACTTTGTTATAGAAAAACAAGATCTCCATTTTTTTTTCTAGATGAAACGAACAGTGTGGAAGTATACTTTTTTTCATATTTTATTGTAAGAATGGTAAGACTTTGTAACACTGATACAAATTTGGTAGATTATGACTCTTCTTCAATTAAAATAATTTTTGGGTGATCACACGTTAAATTTTATATGATTATGACTATGACCAGTAAGGTGTTTGGCCTTTTAAATAATGAAAATAAGTGGTTTTATTTATTTTTTTAAATAGTTTTATCGTCTAAGTAGATCACCAAGTTCCATGTTGCCCTTAAATTTTACATTATAGTTTTATATCTACGATGGAAACAGGAAAGGCTTGTAATTAATAACGTTAGAATTTATAATAATATATGCTTTTACCAAAACTAACGGTAGTTATTAATATTAGGGCAATTCGTTTGGTTTCCTTTCCACTTACTTTAGCCTAATACGTTAAGTAGCTTAGTTATTTTCATTAGTAAAGTTTCTCAGTTAATCAACTGTCTAAAATTGTGTAATATACAATGGCATTCTAGCTCCACTTTCCTCGTACCTTTCTATAATATTTTCCAAGAAAACTTTCGAGTTAAAAATATAAAATGATCATACCACACCATCATTTTAATACCAAACAGCATCTAAATAGTGAATTATAATAGTATCCGCTAGAGGGATTGTTTTGCATGAATATAATTTCTAATGTTTTATCTTCCAGCATACCAGTGACACAACAGCATGTCTGCAGAATTACAGCGCTAGAAACCGAGTTTCGATACCTATGATAGGCAAAGCACGCACATAGCTTATAGTGTAGCTTTGTATATAACTTCAAACAAACAAACTGTCTTGGTAACTGCGAAAGAAACTGAAAAAAATTGACACTATATTACCATTATATATTCCTATTTAATACCTGTAACGTGAAAGTAAATTTTGTTCTAGCAAAATTCAATAAATAAAATGTGGCATAAACTGACATTAGAGTAATGCATATGTTGCTGTGTTTTCGTTTTCAAAGATTTACAGGTATCACACATTTTCAGTTAAAGACAGAGAACAAAACAAGACCCCGAAGAATCAAGGTTTTGTGAGAGGAATAGAGTACATAAAACAATAAACAACAACAAAAATATTCCCAAAAAAGAGACTGAGGAACATGCAGTGGAACATCAATATTTATATGAAAGTTTTTTATTTTCAGTAAGATAAACTTTAACCCTTTTTTCTTAAAATAATGTGAATTTAAACAAAATTTGGTCAATTCTTCCAAACAGAATTATTACACTCATTCTCCAGTAAGGGTGAAATATATATACAGGTACATGTTTTTTAAATCTATAGTGTTATACAGATTTTAAAACTGTTTTGTTTATTTGGTTTGCATGCAGTTTTAGCGTAAACTTGTAGTTCAGAAAGTCATTAAGAATGGTTCGTTGTAGTTGTTTTGATTTTTAGTCTCTATATTAGAGACAGTCAATCAATTTTGCCGAAGACGATTTTGCAGTAATATATAATATAACAGTTGAAGCAGCTACTGATTGTAATGTTTTCTGCTGACCAAGTTCAAGGTATTTAAACAGAACAGCCACTCAATACTTTGAGAGAACAAATTCCACAAGGTAACGCTGTCGATTGGACAAAGAAACAAAGTTTAACGTTTTCAATTCACGCACAGCTTGTTTTTAATTCACTTCCACTTGGAGTTCTTTGAATATAGCCTTAACTGAAAATCGTTATTTTTAGTTTTATTGAAATTAATTGTGACAGAGTGAAAGTTGTGTGACAAAACTAAACCAAATATAATTTTAATGTGATTATGTATCTGTAAGCACATATATTCCGTTTTTATTTCTCTCATAATCAATATTGTATCAGTGTTTACTAATTTTATTAAGTTTTGTGAGTTAACTCATACTAGAAAATGTAGTTACCAGATTTATAATTATTCTTCTTATTTTCTATTTGAATCTGCAGTTATTAGCAATCTAGCTTTATGACGCTTGTCGAAAAGTTAGTTTTATCAGAAAATACTATAAACATATTATAATAAGTAAATATCCTTTCTTACTTATCTACAACCATACAAAATCATTTTCTTTAATTACAACATTTAATGGATAGAGGCATGAGTTGCAGCCTTATTTTGTTTATATTATCACATGCAAAAATATAAATAAACAAAAAAGTATACATTATATCTAATGTATGTTTAGAAAATGTGTTGTAACGGATTTACTAATATATATGTATTTTAATATCGACGTTTGTTTCAGTTAAATACATATTTACAAATCCATGTAACTTATACTGTTAAATGTGTATTGCTAAATTTCAGCTTATTCTCTAAGTTTAGCGCAGTTAACTCTCGAGTGATTTATATGCAAAACGACTCGTTTGGGTTGAGAAAATATTTTACATAGAAGAGCGAACAACGTTTCGACCTTCTTCGGTCATCCTCAGGTTCACACGATGACCTTAAAAGTTATTTAAAGCGTCTTTCATATCTTCCGTGGTTTTACATTTACAGGAAGCCGTCATTACTTTAATTAAGTAGCATATAGAAGCCATTATTGATGCTACGATCAAAAACCTAAAGAGAGCCTGTATTAAGATATCCCTCCAACAGCATATTAGAAGCAACAGAAATACATGAGTTAAACACTCCAGAATAGACATCATAATTATGTTAACTCAGATCTTCCAAAGAGGCTTTGTAATTACTTTTAGTAAAATTAATATTTTGAAATATACGCCGCAGTTTGTTTGTTTTTTCACAGAGACTTCGAAACTTGTGTAGTGATAGTTTGGTTCCTAAGAGACGGTGTGTATTGTTGAGTATTTCTAAAGTAGCTTGCTATATAGGCCAAGCGCGTAAGGCGTGCGACTCGTAATCCGAGGGTCGCGGGTTCGCGCTCGCGTCGCGCTAAACATCCTCGCCCTCCCAGCCGTGGGGGTGTATAATGTGACGGTCAATCCCACTATTCGTTGGTAAGAGAAAAGAGTAGCCCAAGAGTTGGCGGTGGGTGGTGATGACTAGCTGCCTTCCCTCTAGTCTTGCACTGCTAAATTAGGGACGGCTAGCACAGATAGCCCTCGAGTAGCTTTGTGCGAAATTCCAAAACAAACAAACTCTCGCTAATGGTATACGTTGATTTATTGTTTAATAGCTAAATTAAACACATGAATGTCTTCAGATATTGCACATTGCCGGTTACTATGTAAGAGAAAAAATTGTAAAGTCAATTATTTGCGTATCGAGCAGTGAATCTAACGGTTCGATATTTTATATTCTGAAAAGTATACTGAAACACCGAGTCCATGACTTTGTGTCATGTTATTTGGGACTCTGTAACGAATGGAATCGGTTAACTGTTGTTCGAGACTTCTATTTTACACAGAATGAGCGATTTAACTCAATTTACTTTTGGTCAGTTCTTGATACTGCAATTGCGAAAAAAATATAAAGTATGACCTCGTCTGTGATAAATGGTGTTCACGTATTTGTTCGTAGGCACACACAGTTACCATTACAGATACGGTGTTCTATAAAACCGTGTTCACTGTAAACTACTGTTCTTTGAATGGATGTGACTCGTCCCTTACCATAGTTTCAATAGCCCTCTGATGAACATTTAGTATATTATTCCTTGACAGCTCGTTCCCTAGAGCTGAACGTCCTATGGTTTATTACGGTGCTCGCAAAGCTAATTAAAGATCAAATTGCGAATTACATCATAACGGCCTTGAATTTAGTTCGGCATTTATGGTGGTCTCAAGGCTTACCCTAACCTCCACACAAGTTTAATGTGGAAGTTATCTCTAATTTTAATGTAAGATGGACGCGATATCTAGTGCACAAATATCTTATCCGTATTTATACGTCTGATAATATTTTTTAATTTTATGCGAAACAAACTTGTTAGAGTTGAAAATATTGTAGGTTTATATTGTCCTTTTCTTTTCCAAGTAAAGATAATTCAAGTGCATAAACAAACCCATAGATTGGTGGAAAGTTCTGATAGAAATGCAGAAGTTAAATAAATTTTAACTACTTTTAATTCCACAGTATGTTTTGCTTGTTCATGTAAAATGTGACCGTATATTGAGCCGACATACAATATCTTTATTATTCCTTTACTTATTTTATAAGCATATAAAAAAGACAATTGTCTAGACCTATGCATATGTTAGAGAATTGGAGTGGCACGTGACATCTTGTAAAAGACGACCTTCGAAAGTTTTTGCTGGATATACCCACTTTATAAAGATATTCGTTGTGCGAGACCAGCATTCTCAACACACGCGTATTTGCTGGTCATTGGTAGTGCGAGATATACGGTTTAGTTTCAGATAGTTAACTTTTTCGTTTATCTAAGATTAACATCGTTAACTTTGACAATCTTTACCTGGCTGTAGCAGTGAAACCTGTAACTAAACACTCACTGCTTCAGAAATGGCACTGATCGAAGAAGCTACAGTCAATATGCTTGTGAACAGCAGCTTTCTGTTGTGATATGTTTTGTTCATATCTGTACAACTAGTGCAGTGTTGACAGGTCTCGCTTTCCATAATAAATTTACTTTAATCTTCCTATTTACTCATTCTGTATTTCTATGTTTTGCTGGAAAAATGTAACACACATTCAACAAGCTTTGTCCATCATCAATCATTATTATGTGTTTGTATAAGATTCATACTCAGAGAAATTTGTTTCAGAACACTGGTGGCATTAAATTGGACAATTAAGAAAGTCTGTCTCTTAGTGTTTTTAGTATATTGTGGCATGAGAAAGATAATTCACCTAATTTCATTAAAATGCCTTAAGATTTAATGTCTTCATTTTTACACATGAAGTAGAATCTAACAGCGGTCTTACTTTTTTATTGGATATTAACGTGAAAGGAGAAAACAATAAAGTGACCATCTCTAGACAGGAAACCTTGTGCTACTACTTTACCATCACACATAAGATCTAATCAATATCTGTCACATAAAAATCCTTCTACTTTGCCTATGCAAACTATGCTCTACAACTTTGTATCCACAATGAAGACATACAAATTGACTGGAACTACTTAAGAAATCTAGCACTATCTAGAGGTTTCAATACCATTATCATAGATAGAGCTTTTATTAAACTCTAAAACCATAAGAAACGCTAACCTTTCCCCTATCAATGGTGTAAAGCATAACAAAGTTATTTCATTTTATTTTTGTGCCAAACATTGCTAATGAGATTACCAATCTATTTAATAACTTGAACATTGATATACAATGCTTTGAATACAAACTATTCAAACCTTCACTTAACATTAACTATCTAATTTGAAATAACCGGTACTAAAGGAACAAAAGTAAAACGTATACAGTTTTTCATGCAAACATAAGAAGAAATATTAGGTTGAGGAATAATTCGTGAGCGTTTTAAATAATTTCATTCAAGCATTACATGCAAGACTATACAATACTTCAATGCATGATCACATTACACCCAAAACATTTATTATGATACTTTATTTCATGTAATACCTTGGTATATAGCATGCATTGTTTTAAACGAAATTGCAAGAAATTAGTCAACAATAAAATCTCCATTGTTGTTGATAACTTCCTCCCATCGTTCAATAAGTTTCTCAATGCCTCGGCGATAAAGTCTTTCGGTCTTGACTCAAAGAATTCGTCCAACCAAGCGCTCAATTCCACGTCATTATTGAACGATACGCCGCGCAATGCATTCGAAAGCGATCGAAAGAGATGAAAATCTGATGGCGCCAAGTCTGGCGAATATGGAGGGTGAGGCAACACTTCCCATTTAAGTTCTTGAATCGCTGCTTTGGTCATATTGGCGATGTGAGGACGAGCGTTGTCGTGCTGCAGAAGAACACTGTTTTGTCGATTTGGTCTTTTTTGCTGAATTGCTTCGTTAAGTCGGTGCAGTTGTTTAACGTAGAGATCCGCATTAACTGTTTGGTTGCGCCAAAGCAGTTCGTGATGGATTATGCCTTCCCAGTCCCACCATACACACAACATAGTCTTTCGAGGATGGAGGTCTTGTTTTGCTCGAGGAGTCGCGTTTCTGTCGGGGCTGAGCCATTCTTCACGCCGCTTCATATTGATGTACAGGCACCATTTTTCATCGCCAGTGACGATGCGGTAAAGAAAGCGCTCCTTGTGACCATGTGTTAAGCGATGTCGAGCAAGCAAGCAAACTGGCGGCAATTGTGATGCGCTGATTTCTATTCTTTTCGCTCAAACAGTGTGGCACCCAAGCGCCGAGTTTCTGAGCCTTGCCCATTGAATGAAGGTGGTTCACCACAGTTTTTTGATCACAATCCATCTGCTCCGCTAATTCTCTAGTCGTGTGACGTGGAGAAGCTCTTCATCAAACACAGTGTGTGACCCGTCCTTCAGATCAAAATTACCATTTTTAAAGCGCGAAAACCAACGGCGGGCGGTACTTTCAGGCATTGCTCCTTTGCCATACACAGAACAGATCTCACGAGCAGCTTCGGCGGCGTTAACACCTCGATTAAATGCGAAAAGCAGATGGTGTCGAAAATGCTCGATTTTGTCCACTTGACATTCCATTTAATGAGCTGAAAATGAAAGCAAAAATTAAAGACATATGAAAATCAAACACACCATCTATCAGAGCAAAACATTATCTACTAAATGACATGAAATATTTTTTAACTTGAAAAAACGCTCACGAATTATTCCTCAACCCAATATACAGTAAAAATTTTATTTGAAATAAGGACCAAAGTCACTAAGATCACATGCACAAAAGTGAGTTCCATACATGTGTTTGGATGTGTCATCAGTTTGAATCAGGTCACACAAAATGCTTTCAGACAAAATTTTTCTCCTACACCAACCCAAAAGGCAAGAGACCCTTTCATTAAACACTGATAATGGTTTGAGCAACATCAATTTTATTTGGCAAAATGACCCAGCATGGCCAGGTGGGTTAAGGCATTTGACTCATAATCTGAGGTTTGAATCCCATTGCATCAAACATGCTTGCACTTTCAGTCGAGAGGGCATTATAATGTGGCAATCAATCCCACTATTTGTTGGTAAAAGAGTAGCCCAAGAGTTGGCAGTGGGTGGTGATGACTAGCTGCCTTCCCTCTAGTCTTACACTGCTAAATAAGGGATGGCTAGCACAGATAGCCCTTGTGTAGCTTAGCGTGAAATTCAAAAACAAACAAATTTGGCAAAATTTATTTACCACTTTTACATTTCACCAGCATTTATCTTTGTCTATAATCCTCTCACCATGTGACATAATTTTTGTTACATTAAATCCATGTGGTTTTAATTTCTGTGCTTATTTACGAACCCTATATTGCTTAGCTAGAGATCATACCTGAAGAGGAGAGTCCAGTATTCTGTCAAAATTTGTAGTATATTCTAAAATAAATCATTTTATTATGCTTATAAATTGTTGTTTGCCATCTTGTTATTATTGCACATCTGTCTGATTATAAGAAACATACATAGAATGCATAGACTTTTCATTGTGTTTGTTTTGGAATTAAAATATTGTTAATATTAATCCTAGTATGTGACAGGTTTTTATAACGACTTAAAAGTTGACAAAAACAGGTGAAATAGTGTAAGTAATGATTATTTATTTGTACAAGTTTCAGCAACACCAAATATTTTATATGATCTGATGTTTTAAATGTTGACATAAAAATTAGTTAAATCAAATAATGTATCATAAATTTAAAGTCTTAGTGCACTAATGTATGCTTTAGGATTGTGATGAAACAAAAACAACGTTACGAGGTTGGACTAGAGAAACTGGCTCGTGCTGCTAGCCAAGGTATCTCTAATGCAGACTGAACTTACTGAACTCCAACCACAACTGGTAATTGCTAGTCAACAAGTTGATGAGATCATGATTGTGGTAGCGAAAGAATCAGCAGAAATTGCTGAAGTGGAGCGGATTGTTAAAGTTGATGAGCAGGCTGAAGCTGCTCAGGCCATTAAAAATGAATGTGATACTGACTTAGCAGAAGCTGTGCCAGTATTAGAAGCTGCTTTGGCAGCACTCAACACTTTAACCCCAGCTGTAAGTCTTTCTTGAATATTTTGCCTATTCAGTTACTTTGTCATAACACATTCATATTAAGTTCTAATATATTATTATATGTAGATTTAATATTATCTAACCATTTGTCAGTATTTCTATTTATGTTATGAACACAACAGATTCTGCATTTTGACAGTTTTATACATGTATTTCATCTGAACTCTTGATTTTAAGTACTCTTTACTTTTAATTATTGTTAATTATAGAGAATTATTCATACATCATGCATTTTGTTTTAAAAAATTATTATATGCTATTAAAGTTAATATATGTTAATGTATTATTTTGTTTATTTTACAAAAACTACTTATTTTCTGTAAATTTTATTTTTACATATTTTTATCATATCATAGTAATGTTGAATACGATCTCTTATCTTAGATTTTATATTCCTTTTAAATTTATTTTATTTTTTGGGATATTACTATTGTGAAAACTATGAAGAGACCTCCTGCAGGGGTTAAGCTTGTCATGGAAGCAATTTGTATCCTCAAAGGTATCAAGCCAGATCGTATTCCTGACCCTTCTGGAAGTGGTATGTGCCAAGAGCAATATATATATATTCTAAGGGATGTATGATCCAAATGCTTTTTTTTAGTCTTGTAGAAATTTCTAATATCTGTAGAATTTTACATCCAAATATGAACGCATGCAACAATACTCGGAACCTTTTGTAAGCAGTATGTGTTTGTTGATCTTTGTAGCCTATAAGTTAATCCAGACCTTCAGAAATAGTATTAAATGAAACATTTTCGTAAATTTTTCTAGAAATAGCAGTTTATTGTCTGAAACTCTGTCCTGAAAGGGACCAATTCAGACTGTATACAAAATAAGTTTTGAAAAATTATAGGTTTGGCAAAATTTTATTGTGTGAAAAATATCAAACCAAATGATATTTTGAAAGTAGAAACATTTGTAGAAGTTGCATTCGTAACAGGTATTATTTAATATTTCTTCTCAAAGTATTTTGAAAATGAACAGTACCTAAAGTAATTTTGTACGAAAAAAATTAGTCTGGACTTTTCTAACAGTTGTAGTTATTTGTTGCACGTTGCAACTGAACATAACTAATGGGTGAAAAATTGCACATATGAGATTTTTGAAAATTCTTTGTATATTGGTATAATAGTTAGGTTAGAAGTATGCTATTTGGGACTTGAAGCCTGATAGCTTAGATAATAGAACACTATTATAGAGTATTATTGTAAGTAAGCATCATGGATTTAAGCCCCAGTCAGGACAGATTTCTTAATATCCAGATAATCCTACCCATGTGGGTAACCTAAACTAATTCTTCATATTTTTATTATGACTTACACTAATTTATTGTTTGTGCTAATTTGGATAAGTAGTCAAATAAGTGTATCCATAAAATTTACTAAATGATATATATAATAGGGAAATGGATAGTGGTCAGGAAGAGAGTTAGCTCAACAGGTCATTAGAACTTTAAATTATGTGCAGCAGTGCCCTTTTTAGGCTACACAGCCACACAACAACCGATCAAGTGCTGATAACTTCATTATTACAGCTCCACACATCCATATTGATAGCCTTAATGATGTTAGCAACTGACAGGCCTAAAGCCCAAATGACCATTCTAAAAATACCCCTCCAACTAAAAAAACTGGTAGTGTAATGCAGATCACATAATAAAAAAGTTTTTCCAGAATCACACATATAAGCAAGTGTTTCAGTACTGTAGGATATTGCTGTACATTAATTCTTCCCTATGCTGTCATGGAGGAATATGCCATCACTACTATTTTGTTTTCATTGTTTTTAAAGATTAGTTTTAGCCATTTTTACATGTATTTCATTTTTTAAAAAGGTTTTTCTGTATTTGTAACCTGATCACTTGATGCTTCATTACAACTCAGCAATCTCCACAATTTTGCAAAATGTATGTTTACTACCAAATTCAATTTAACGCCATGTAATTTATTGAGTTTAATTGAACTTAGATTCACGGAAGAGATAAAAAGCAGTTTATCAGTATTTTTCCATGAGATAATTATATATGTTTAGTTGAATATATTACTTACAATGTTAAAGTCCAGGGTTTTATATCCCATGGTAGACACAGCATGTGGGTTTGTGCTGGAAAAGACAAACAAACTCAGAAATAAACTGATTCAGTACTGATTAGATTTAATTTATTTTTCACTCACGTTTATTTTGTTCACTGGTTATGGCATATAGGATATTCCATAAATAATTTAATATAGGGTTTAATACATTTTGAAAAATAAAAAAAAAATATGTATTATTATAAGAATTTGTTCTTATGATTTATATAAAAATTGAGTTTGGTTACTGAAATATTTCTGCAGCTGTTTTGGTTCATTTGTCAGTTCAGATAGTTTTTGTACTGGTTGTGTGATCTTGTGTATGAGTAATAATTTTTATACCTGTGGTGTTTTTAAACTTTAAAAACAATGTTTGTAGGTATATTGTTATTAGTGTACAGAAAGCATTTTGGTTTATCATTTGTATTATAATGGTAACAGAGATGGTAGGCTATATTAGCCATATTGTTTTGCCTGTTAAAAATTAGTAGTTTCTATATTGCTAGTAAAAATTATGTTTTACTTTATTGGACAACATCTCTGCTAAATCAATCAAAGCTATTAGAGATAAGTACACTTCAAATGCTGACTTTGACCCAGAGAAAATAAAAACAGCTTTCACTGCTGCAGAGGGATTGTGTAGATGGGTGATAGCTATGGAAGCCTATGACAGGTCAGTGAATACAAGGAAAAGCAGTATTAATTACTTCAGAAGGACTACTAAGGTGAGGGTGTAATTTTAAAGTCTTGTAACAAGTTAATTAACAGAAGTAGAAGCTTTCAATTCTACAGAGGGACTGTGAATATGAATGACATCTTTGAAAGCTTATAACAGGTATTTTAAAATAAACAGTTTCACCTGTTCTAAACAAATATTGTACTGATTTGCATAATCATTACTGTTTGGATATATGTCTCTTTGGTTAATTTTTTGGGTGTGGCAGTTTGTTATTTTTACTTATTTTCAGTGTTTATGTTACTTACTTTGAAAGTTCCTCTTTCTTTACTGCTATTCACATCTAATTGTACAGTAGATGTGAGTTCAAACATGTCATTGTTGAGCAGGTACTTTTTTATTCTCATGTTATTCAGTTTAGGTTTTTACTTTTGTGTTGTCTTTTTGGGTTTTTGTGGGTTTGTTTTCATGATTCAGTCTGACAATTCCACTGTCATGAGCTAAGTAAGAGGGAACCATGTCCAGATCTCTGTGTTTTCAGGCTGGGGATATCTTGTACTAAACCAACTACTATGACATGAAAGTTCTAGTGTTTCATATTCCCAAAATTATGAAACCTGTGTCTAGCTATTTATCCCATTCTGACCAGGTTTTTCTTTCAGAGTGGTGGTCTCTTCATCCTCAGGTATTTCTGTAGCTGTGTTCTCAACTGAGAGTACTGTCTCGCTCTATAAATATGTGTGTGTGTGTGTGTATATATATATATATATATATACATTCACCACTCACTTCTTTCTTTTTGATTTCTAGTCCCTCACCTTATAACTTTGGGGGAGGATGCTTTCAGTCACTATTGGAGAGGTCTTCACCTATGTGCCTACCTTATGACCAGAATTCTCTCCAAAGTTATTTCTCTTATCCTGACCACTCCTTGTTATATTCTGCTGGTTGCATCATATTAGCTAGCATGGACATGTTTCCTTCTGCTTTGTCTCTTATTGGAGCAACAGCCTCTGCCCTTCCCTCTGTCCTGAGTGCTCCTCCAGAAACTGCTCTAGGAGGTATTTCATACCAACATCACCAAACTCCATCTCCATGTGTGCCATTTATCTGATATTTTTGCTTTATTCAGGGACTTAATCTCATGTAGCCATCTGCCACCTTCCTTTCTTCTGCTTGATTAGAATCTCAATGTTCACATTTGTGCCGTATCCAGTTCTCCCTTTGAAGTCATTGCAATATGTTCCTTGTACCATCTTTTCATTAAGAGCTATTTTCTCTTTTTCCTGGCATACATTCATCATTTTTCCCAGTATTTATGGCATTAATGTTTTCCACTTTCTTTACTTTTCCTTGTATGTTATCCTCTATCCTGATTAGACCTACCTTCCCAAGACATAGGATGCCCAAGAAGGTTTTTTTCACCTTTTCTCCTATCTCCTTACCTCTCATTTTTCATCTGTTCTCCTCTTCGTATCTGGACTGACTTCTGTGTCCAATTTCTTCTCTTCTGTGTTATGTGGTTTGTACTGCTTCATTTTATGAGTCTTGCAATGGAATTTCTTTGTTTCCTGTGATCTGTCACCTATTATGCTTACTGGTTGGTTTCATTAACTCGTACAACTGGTATATTCTGATGTGTTCATGGAAGATCACTCTTGACATAAAGTTTTTCTCACCAAATTTGTCATTTAACTGGTTCTTTAGCTGCTCAAAACTACTGTCCTTTAGAGAAGATTATTCAGGCTGGTATGCAGACAACTCCCAATACATTTGTCACACATTATTTGCACATCCTAGCTATGTCGTTTTTGGGCATTTATCGTTTTCTTAAGACAATGTATTAATAACTTTTACTTTATTTTGTTGATATACATTATATTTCAGGGCCCAACCTGGTGATAGATGTTGCCTGGTCAAGTATGCTTATAATTATATCAGCACTAAATCTGTATACTCTTATAATGCTCACTGTTAGATGGTGTGTTTTTGTAAGACTACTGTGCACTTGTGTAGTGGTGTGTGTGTATATACATAATTGTTTTAATCACTATTTCACCTATAAAGGACCATCACTAACAGACTCCATGAGCAAAGCAGACTGGTATTTTTGTCCTTCTATACTGATCCATGATTCTTACAATCAGGATCTTTCTGCTTTTCAAAATATATAGGAAATCTCACACACTCATTTCACTGTCTCCAGTGTATCATTCATCCAGACTGCCCAGTGCACATTCCCCTACCCCCTATTCTACTGGAGCATTGAGAGTCCTTTCCACTTCTAGTTCCCAGTAGCTGGAGTCCTGGACCATGGAAGTTTCCTCCTGAATGGGAATTTTTCAATGAAATAAATCAAACTTCACAGCTCACATGTACTCACTTGGTAAGCAGAGGGCTATTGTCAATATAATTATTGATTATTCAGCAACATAATGTTCTGGATCCAAGACACTTCCTCTGACGTGTTTTACCATGCTTGTTTATCTCAAAATCAATTTCTTATGCAAGGCATTTGCACTGGATGTTTCTGCATGGCCAGACCACATTTGGCCTAATACAATGTATCCAAGGTGCTTATTCCTGTAATTTTTAGAAAATGACAGCACTTTGCATAATCTGATGTATCCTGAGGCTTTTTCCCTTAGCCACTTATATCACATTATCAGCCACCTTACTGTGACTAACTGTCACTATGTTCACTGCTAACACTTGTTATATATATAGACAACTTATGCATTATCTATTAACAATTGGCTGATTCTGAATTACTTAACAACTTTTTGTCAAAGTACTTGTACAAGGTGCTTCCCATGGAGTTTTTGTTTTTTGCTGTTTTGATGAGGAAGATTGATTTTGTTGCTCACAATAACAAAGTATTTCTACTTAATGTTTTGCTCAGTTAGACATCAACTGACATGCTCCAGTGTGCCCCAACACTCTACCCTTGGCACATATTTATTTGGGCCCATTATCAATTACAAACAGATATGATGCTTGCCTATTACATATTGCCTCACAGGTATTACTCTGTTCATTACTAGGAGAAGAGCATACCTGTTCTAGAAACAGTTCTATACCCCACA
Organism: Tachypleus tridentatus; assembly: GCF_004210375.1. Taxonomy (NCBI): domain Eukaryota; kingdom Metazoa; phylum Arthropoda; class Merostomata; order Xiphosura; family Limulidae; genus Tachypleus; species Tachypleus tridentatus. The sequence goes on along the minus strand of NW_027467782.1, from coordinate 28,205,091 downwards.
TGTGTGCCTTCTTTTATCATATGTTACACATTCTTTTAAGGCAGTTGCTATCTGCTCAATGACAGTATTCATACTGTCACACCTTTACTAACCTCTCCACCTTTGCAGTATGGAATTCTGTCTTTGGGTGAGTGGAAGTAGTACTTATTCAGAAACTAACATTTTCTTACATTGAAAATGTATTTCCAATATGTACTTTACCTCCTCTTACCCATTTCCAATCTTTCCTTTCAACTGATATGCTGGTTTTTTATTTGTATTTGCCAATTCTCAAAAGGATTGTGCTAGAATAGTTAATCAGGTTTACAAGTCCCATAGTAGTTTTGTGGTAGAAACATAAATCATTTCCTATAAATAGTAGTGATTCATAAATTGGACTGTTTTGTTTTTGTATTTATGTAAAATAATTTAACAAATTAAACTTTGTAAATATAACACATCATAAATATACTATGGTGTTTTGAAATAACTCATAAATTTGACTTTGCAACAACTCTCATGTTATCTCTGTCATTTGCTGTAACACATTTTATTACATTCTTTTATTTTTCTTTTCTGAATTTGTTATATTTGATAACGGCTTTACAGGCTGAATATTAGAAAAGACAGAAACTCAATATGTACTTGAATATGTTTCTGTTGTCAGAATCAATAATTCTGATGTTATGTGACATTTATTTGCTATGTTTCAAACTTCAAGTCCATTTCATAACTTTATATATAGTTAAAAGAATGTATAATCATAAAGATTATACCTAATTTCAAATATTTTGAGCAGCAGGAATGCTGGTTCTTCAGTATCAAACCTGATAGAGAAGATTTATTTCTGAATGTAGAATTAGGATCATTTATGTATACCTGACTTTAGTCCAAATTTCCTTACAACCCAGTCAACCAGTATGAGGAACCAGAAGCCACTCCTACCATTAACAATTTAGTTGTCTTTAACATACTTTGAAAATATATCTTTGTAATTAGTTTTAACTTTATCAGCTAAATAAGCCCATTTGAGCTTCCTATTTTTTTTTTAAGAAAATCTGTAGCTTTTCTCTAGTTCTACAAATTTTTTAACATATCTGTCAATTTAAATATCTTAAAATCACTTAACATCATGGTATTTATCCCTGATTTTCTCTTTTATATCTTTAGTAAACTAGTTAAATTTGATCTTTCCTGTTATTCTTTTGCTTTTTTGGCTTAATCTATTTTTTTCACGAATGATAAATCTTGCATCAAGGTCTCAGAAGAACAAAGATCTCATTTCTTGTTTTTCTCAAAGTATAGCAAAACATTACACTTAACTATTTAGTGATCACTTTTCTCTAAATACTCCTCCACTTCAACTCATAGAAGCATTTCATCTTTAAAGATTAGCAGTTAATAAATCCAAAATAGAATACCTTCTTGCTTGTTTGCTGACTGACTATTGGGTATAGAAAACCATCTTGAATCATTTCAAGAAGTCTCTCTCCTTCATTACTTGACTTTACACGGTCTCAATCAATGTGTCTAAAATTATTCTCCTATTACAATTGCATCAATATTTGTATTAGTAAAATCCTTGATGTTATTATACAGTTTATCATCGACCTCACATACATAAGGTCAGTAATAAACTGTATAATGTTCACTCCCTTGACAATAATCCAATTAAAACCTTCCTGCACTTGCAACCTTTAATTGTAACTTCCATTCTAAAGTTTTCAACTTAACAATCCACAGTTTACTTCTTAGGTAAATAGTCTCTCAACCCCCTTTTCCTTAAAAAGCCTTTCACTGTTAAATAATTTGACCTCTTATCTATTTATGAAGCACTACTTGACAAAAATTTTGTGTCCACTTGTAACTTGTGAATCACTGGACTGATTGTCACCAAATCTGGCCTGTACCTTTAGGGACCTCAAATAGTTAGCATGGGGACCTTATGTCTTTCCTGTACATTTGTTCACTTATGGCTGGCAAACTATTAAACTTTTTGTCACCAAACCTCACAGGTACCCTTAGGGCAGTTGGATCTGATGTACTATTCTACCCCAAGGGATCCCTATTGTCTTCCATATGCTTTGAATTGATACATTACATCAGCTAGTTTCAAAATGATTCCTAATATCAATATTTTCCAAGCTTAACAAAGTTCCCATGTTTCCTCTTATACCACACTCTCCAATTTCAACTACAACTTTGAACTTGTCTATCTTGTTCCTAATATTCCTGATACTAGAATAATAGCAGCTAAGCAAATTGTTGAATTTACTATTTTTATTTTAAACAATGCTTTCAAGGGCCAGGCACTTAGGATTTGGGCTGTATGGTAGACATTAATATGTAACATTATTTCACAATGAGTTAAAACCATATTTTTAGTGTTTTCAGGTTTAACTAAAATTCCAAACAGAATTTTAATGAAAAATTCACAAATTACCAGCACTGTTGCAAGTTTTTGACTCTCATAGTACACAGTATTCAACTTAATTCTTTTTGGTGAATGTCCACCTTGGAAGATGTATGTATAGTATTGTGTTGTTGACTAACTTTCTCAGCCTATTTTCTAAGATCAAGCATAGTTTGTTGTATTCTTCTCTATTTTTTTCTATTTGTTTTCAGAGTAAACAAAGGCCTTCATCTTGGCATTAGTGGGATAATCCTCATCACCTTGGTCAATGGTACTCTATTGCTTTCAGTGCAGTTGGACAAATCATTCTGTAGGTTCTAGCTGAAACCCAGTCTTCAGTCAATGAAAGTGCCATGTAGTTGTTTAAAAAGCTTCTTCTTCAATCTCTCTTTCACTTCTTTGAATGCCCCTGAGTAACATATCAGAGCAAGTATAACTTTTCTCTGGCAGAGAATGTTGCACATCGTTGACAGATGAGAATACTTTTGTATCATCATATATGTTAAAAAATGTCATTTCCTATTATGTACATTAGACCTTAAGCATCTCTTTGAAGTAACATGGTGCATAGAATCCTTATTATAGTCATACAGAATGCAAGCAAATAATTATTCTTGTCAAGAGGTCTGAAACATTCCGTCTATCAAACTTCTTAATTTGGAAGTTTGACATTGCTCTGGATTTGATACCAAAAAAAAAAACTTTCAAAATGAATAGACATCATTCCTGTGCCCTGTTGAAGTACTACAATAATACCTTGCATTTACACGTGAGTTCGTGGATAATCTGCTTCGTTTTTTGGTATCATGAAATCCAAGGGATCTTTAGAAATAATGTTAGAATTTTCATCTTTATCACTCCAGAATGGAATAGTATAATCAATCCTTCCTCTTCTTTCTGCCTTTAATTTTCTCTGCAGCTGTTTCCCACTTTCTTTTGCCATTTTGATCTCCAAGCCTAAACTGTTGCATCCACACTGACATCGAGAACATTTCCTACAAGTATCATACGTATGCCCTTTGCACTTACAAGCCATTTTCTTCTTTTCCTGTATTAATATTGTTTTATCAATACAAGATCAGTACAATATGTGATTTATGGGTGTGACAATTATCTGCTTTTTGTCCAATCAGGTTTTTGTAGGTTTTAGCCAATGAACAAATGATCCAGGATGACTTCAAAAATTAAGTTATGCAAAATGCTGGTTGCCTAGTGCATGGAATCACTGTCAAATTTACTAAATTTGTCTTTAATACGTATTTATCTTGTTATACTTCATGTATACAAATTTCACATTGCCCTAGTTAGCTTATTTGCAACTATACAAAAGGGTCTTGTAGAGTTGAGTCATAGGATGAATAATAGATCAGGTTGGCAGCAGTTCCTGATAGCAGCAACATGTGACTTTGGATATGATAGTAACTGACTGAATATCTTTACAAACATCTTTAGAAGTTCACCAGACATCCTACTAACTAACCTACTTAAGTGAATCTCATCTTTAGCATATAATCTCTCCCTTATTGTAAAAACTAAGTTGGCCTAAGTATCCACTTCCACTTGACAATCTTTTACTTAAACTTTGGATCTTACTCAATAATTTATTTCAGTATCTGGCTTGAAGGAGTATTCCTTAAACCTCAGATGTGTACTTCTATCCTTAAATCTCTTATGGCATTCTTTATACTTTTTAAGCATTTCCTCTCTCTTGTCTAGTTTTCATTATCATTTTTTCCTACATGCACTACAAAAAGAGGATGTTTCTTGGTACCAACAAGTAAATTATCAACATGCTTCATAATGTCTTGTACTTTAGTATCTAGCAAACAAATTCTAAAACATACTCCCTCCACTGACATTTATAGCAGTTATTGGACCTTTAGGATTTCTTCCTTTGCCCATCTAAGCATTGGTCTGAATTTTTTACACTTGCTCCAATCTTTTGTAATGCACTCAATTGCCCATAAAGATATTTGTCTTGTAATACTTTCCAGTTACATCAATGATCCTTCTATTCTGGTAGTGTAAATGAGACCCTCATTCAAATAATGTTATCACTTTTTCTTGACAAAGTATTTAGACATGAGTTTATTCACAGATGTGTTGCAAGAGTTAAAATCCTTGGGTGCAATCTTTGTGCTACATGGTTGATTTTCGTTCAATAATATTTTAAAACATCTGAAAAGAACCTTTCACTTTAAGACATGGTTTTCACATATAAATTCCCTATTTACTATTTCCAGAATAGAAGCTAACTGGACTTCCTATATTCCATTATTGTTATCTAGTGTCATTCTCAAGTGAAGATATATATTTGGTCTGGGAGTTGTTGAAACTCCTTTTGAAACAAGTTTTACCTAATAAGACCTAGATTTCAATTTTTTCAATTGTGTTTTAAAATTTCTGTTGTGTTCTACCATATTTCTAGTGTTCTACTCTATTTGTGTTTTTTTCTATAATAGTTCACTGAGTGCTAATATACGTCTGTTATATTTTACAATGGTTCTGTTGCTGCAGATAAAACTTGCACACTATTTCTCTGCGACAGTACTGCAGATAAAACTTGCACACTATTTCTCCGCGACAGTACTGCAGATAAAACTTGCACACTATTTCTCTGCGACAGTACTGCAGATAAAACTTGCACACTATCTTGACAGTACTGCAGATAAAACTTGCACACTATTTCTCTGTGATAGTATTACAGTTAGATCTACAGTTCCATGCATATTTTTCACGTAATTTTTTACATATTTTAATGTATGTCACTCCACAGTTGTTAAAACCTGTTAGAACTGTTTTATGTATTTGACAACAAATAACTATTCTGTGTTATCTCTAAGTTACATGTGTCTACTATTACAGTTGGCAGTGTACAAGGATGTGTTACATATTTGACTAGTACAGTTGACAGTGTACAAGGATCTGTGTTACATATTTGACAAGTACAGATGACAGTGTACAATAATTTGTTTTACACGTTTGTACTATTACAGTTGACAATGTGCAATGATCTGTGTTACATATTTGTACTTGTGCAATAGTGTACAATGATCTGTGTTTTGACTTGTACTGTTCACACTCACTATAGATGTACACGCTTATAGCTGGAATCAAGTGTTGATTAACGTATTTCCTAATGTACAAGAAATGAAGAAAATTACAAACGTTTGTCTGAAATCAGAAATTCTAAAATTGTGCTGTCGTTTAGTCAGCCATGTTTTCCATGGTTATTAATTACATGTACTTTATTCTCTCTTCATAGGTCTCAATAGTTAGACTTAAAGCTATCCACTCTTTCACATCTTGGGAAGTGGATCAATGTTCTTTGCTAAAGATATATCAGGCTATTACTTGATCAAAACTAGAGTATGGATCACTGGTCTATGGCTCTGCCAGCACCTTGGCCTTCAAGATCATCATCAGGGACTTCAGCTCTGCACCAGGGCTTTCAGCACTTCCCCTGTTCATAGCTTATACGTAGAATCTCATGAATCAAAAATTCAGTCCTTACCATAACATTCCACCTGGGATTATGTTTTCTTTCCACAGTGGGCCATGCTTTTGCAAAATAGACAATCAGCCATTGCTCCTTTTGGCCTTTGTATCCAAGTACAGTTGGATGAATTGGGTCTATCCTTGGATAACATTTGCTGTATCCACTGGTCAGCTCATCCTACCTTGGCTTATTACAGTCCCAAGATGTAACCTTTCTTTAAGTCATCTGAGAAAAGCAGACACTCCTGATTGGAAATACTGTATGTTATTTGCAGAACATCTTTCAAACCACCCTTCCATTCCTATTTATACAGATGGTTCAAATTCAGGTGACTCTGTGGGCTCAGCCATGGTTTGGTGGTTGTGCAGAGAATCCTCTCTACAGTTTCTGTGTTCACTGCTGAACTGTATGTCATTTCTCTTGTCCTGTATCACACAGAAGCTAAGCAGTACTCAAATTGTACTATTTATACTGACTCGCTTAGTTCTCTACTGGTCCTTGAATTGTTTCATCTTAGTTCTTACTGATATTCAAAATCGACTGGCCCATTTCTCTTTAACATCTACTTCTGTCCAGTGTTTTTGGATACTGGGCCACATTGGTATTTGCAGGAACGAGCTTGGTGACACTGCAGATAAATCTGTCTGCTCTGGCTCTATCACTGCTGTTTCTGTTCCATACGTGGACTATGGTCCTGTATTCAAGGCTCAGCTTCATGCCAGTTAGCAGTCGACTTGGAGTGAGCAACGTGAAAACAAGCTTTTCTAAATAAAACGTGCTATTGGACTTTGGCTATCTTGCTTTCTTAAGAACCAGAAATGGAAAGAGGAAATTGTCCTAACTAGACTACACATTGGTCACAGTTTCTTAATTCATCGTTTTCTTTTATCTGGGACTGATGCACCAATGTATTGTCTGTTACATTAAGCCATATTTTACTGTTTTGGTGTCATTACGACTTAATTATGGCACCATTTTAAACATGTTTTGTCCCAAGGTTTATTTGTTAGATATTGTTATTGGCGATGGTGACATTGTCCACCTTTGAAATGTTTTTAGTTGTTTAAAGTCTATTAATCTTTTTTAATGCTATTAAAGTTTTTTTTGTTTTTTTTTACTTTATATATTAGACATTTTTTTGATGTGATTCACTTTTAAGAATCAAAGTACATCTAGTTCGATCTAAAATTAGAAAATGGCCATAACATCCAATAACTTGAAACCAGGAATGGAAAGGCCAACTTCAGGTGACTAATGCTACTTTTTAACTACCTGTTGGTCATTCTGGCAAGTTATGATAATTATAATTATGCTGTAAAAAGTCCTTCACAACTTGTATTACTGTAGTTTTTTTTTCTTACTGCTGTAGACTAGATGTAAAAGTTGGATTTAATGCTATTTGTGTTTTTAATTCAAAAATGTAACTTTGTTTTGCTTTATTTTAATTTCCTTTAATGAATTTTAATAATTTTACTTTACTTTTAACTTTTAACCAGATGTTTGGTGCACATAGCCTGGTTGCTAGAACACCAAATCAACCAGCCATCCATGTAATTGTTTCCATGTCTAGTTGCATGGAAATGTTACATTTGTTTGGGGGTATCATCATATCATCAGATATTATTCTTTTATCTTAGTAACAGTGAATTAGAAGTATGTTTTTTTATTATGCTGCTTTCAGCTGTGTTTTCTTTTTTCATGCTAAAAAATGTTTAAATGGTTTAGAAAGATATTTAACATGATTCTCTATCTCAGTTGTGTTTTTCTTTTGTTAGTTTACTTTTTTTATATATATATACTAGTTTTTCTGTATTCATCAGACACTGAAATGTAGTTTAAGATTTTAGGGAGTATGTGTTTGTTTTTTCTTCCAGACTACACATGTTGACAGATATGGAGAAAGCAGTCTAAGTTTTTACAGGTCTCTGCCCTTCATTTCAAGGAAGCTACTCCTCAGTCAGTAGATTGAACTCCACTCTTAGAAGAGTGGAGAGGAAGAAGAAAATTGGTTCAAGTATGTGTTTCAGGTTTTACTTTTATTACAAATAGAATATATAAAACTGCAGTCTCAAAAGCTAGGAATGATTTTTTTATCTAATGATATTGATAATTTAACTTATAGTTTGTATACATTACTGATTATTTCTTTAAAGCTTTAAAGATACCAAATGAGATGTGAAGAGAAAAATAGAAAGCACTTATCATTCTTGTTTTAAAAAAAAAGTGTCTCATTATATATCGGGAGCAACTACTCTAATGATAAGAACTTCAACATTTATATCTTTGATATTGTACATTTTTAGGTACGAGAACACATTTCTGAGTTTAAAAACATAAATTGTTTAAAGCAGATTATACAATATAAATAATAAAGAATCATTTAATGATCATATACACAAACGTTTTAAAATAATTAGTATACTAATAATCAAAGTCTACATTAAAACAAAGATTAAAATTTTATTAATCTAACCTTGAACAGGCACTTATAGTTCTGTTTGTCTCTCTAGAAATAATTAAAAGTAATATAGAAATGAAATTTACTGAAATACCATGACCCAAACTTAAAGATATACCATTTTAATTATAACAACTGTTTCATTGGTTTTCATATAATATTTGTCTATTTTTACTTAATTCTTTATTTTAAAGGCTAAAATTTAGATGAATTATATTTTATGATTATAAATGTTTGTTAATTGTATTTAACTTCCCTTTAAACAGTACTTAGTAGAGGAGATTTTGAATTAGAAATAATATTTTGTATTCATGAGTGTTTTTTTTTTACTTCTTTGTTTTACAGTCCTCACTTCGTTATCAGGAACCTCTTCTTAATCTGTACCGGGTTCTCCTTACAATAGCCAAGAACCACATTCCTGAGCAGACCAAAAAGATTGATTACGAAATCGTAACTTGCTGGTTACAAAGTGCAAAACTTGCCAGAAAGTAGGTTTTATTACACTGCAAATAAATTCTTGTAATCAGCTCATCTGTACTGTTCCTTTAACTTTTCAGTCAATTATTAATCTGATCTGTTCTTTCATTAATATCATATAGTAACATACATTTCTCTGAAATGTGTATGGAGTATTTCAGAGGCATCAGACCTGAAGGTGTTGTAACATCCCCACTTTTACATATTTTACATGCATAGCAACTGTAAATTATATCAATTTTCTGGTGAGGGCATGCCCTAAATCTTTACAGGCTTAACTGACTTTGACAGCAGGGGGAAACACTTTTAGCAGCTTCTTATACTTTAAATTCCTCGTTGTAAATTTTGCGTGTCTAGTCAAGCACTCCACCTATTTCTCTCCTTCCTGCACCACTAATACTGAAGATATCACATTGAAAAGTTCCTAAACCTGTCAGTGCATGCATGTAGAAGTTATTACTCATTTCTAATTCTTTGTAAGACATTATTGAGCTTTTATGTACATTCTCACAGAGAGAATATTATATAATGTGTTTATGGGGTATCATTTTCTTCTAACACTTTGTTCACATTAACAGAATCATTAATGTTTATTAAATTATTTTAATTTATAATCACAGTAAAGTTATATATTAGTCTCACAATTTATACAAGTAGCACACCTTGGTTGTAAGCTTCTGATGAAAATTTAAACTAAATGCAGTTTTAAAAAAAACAAATTCGTAATCCAGTTTACTGAGTTAAGTTGGGGGAGTATTTCTCATCAAAATCTGACTTTTTGATTCTGTTGTTAGTGTCACATAGTAAAATGTTAAAGAAATAATTTATGATCCATGATGGTGAGAAAACCTGCTACATAGAGTTTTTCTCTGCCCATACCAGCCGTTTTACATATATATTTTAATTATGCATTGTCACTTTAGCCTAAAATTATGTCAAGTTAAAAGACATGTATTATTTATAACCCAGTTATAAGTTTGAAAGAAAACTTCATATTTAAAAGGATTCTATCTTCATAGGTAAGGTCCATAAGTTTTATACAGGAATGATCAAACAAAAGAGGACATTACAAACCAAATCATACTGTTTCAAAAATAATTTTGTTTACCATCTGGCATTGCTTTTATTTCTCTTTTTGTCAACAGTATGATAATGGAGATTTAAATGTGTGCCATTACTCAGAATATTGTAAGAACCATTGAACTTTGTCTAGAATAGATTATTTTTGAAGTTGCTTAATTTTTAGGGATTAGCTTGATACCAGAGTAGCAAAATGTCCAAAATCGTGAGGGTACAGACCTCAAACTTTACAGAAATATGGAGGCCTACTGATGGATGTAATGAAACTAAAGCTTGTTTCAGTTGATCTGATAGATATTTGATTATGTTCTTCTATCTCACATTTTCTGTACATAAGTGAATAAATACAACATACATGTTTCAGGGGACTGTAAGTCTGGCATAAGAGGTGATGAGGATAACATTTTGTGTGTGTGGATTGATATGGTTCTTGTGCAGAACTGGGTTTGAATATGAAAATGATATTGTATTGATAATTTGACAATTACCCCACTAGCAGTTTTCTGAACCTTAAGGTAGAATTATTCTGTGGCATGGTGGGCTTTTATAATAGATTACTTTTACCAGTTACTGTGTATCTCTTATATTTCTGAATTCTAGTGTTTTTAGTCTTGATGTTTCTACAGGATATTGGAATCCACAGAAGATGCTGTATATGATCTCTCTCTGTTAGGTGATTTGATACAAATTAATTACAGTTGTTTTTGGCTTCTAAATGCTTTTCTGACTTAATATTGTGTACATATCCTGTATATGTGTTTTTAGAGAAATCTCTGACATATAGTTTTCTTCTTAGAGTAATGCTAAAATAATAGGACTTGAACCCCATATAACAAAAGGTAATACGAATAAATGTATACATCTGGTTACTACTGATATCATACATAATCTACCTAGGATATCAATCAATCTAAACTTGTATACCCCTATTGAAAATATTCAAACACAGAGAATGAGTCAATGATTTTGTTGGAGTGCTGCAGCTCATGTTGCCACATAGTTGTGCTCTGTCTAACGATTGTACATCTTGACAATATTCTGACAGCACAGTCTCCATTACAGAAGGCTCTTTCATGCAACTGTCATGTAGAAATTACATCTGAAACTTGATAATTAGGCTTTTCAGCTCGTAATCTACAGATTACAGGATTGAACCTCATTACTGAACATGTTTACCCTCTCAGCTGTGGGAACATTATATATTGTGACAGTCTGTCCCACTATTCAGTCTGACAAAGGTTAGTGGTGGATGGTATTGGCTAATTGCTTTCTATATAATTCATCACTCAAAATTAGAGAAGGCTAGTGCAGATGGCTCTTGTGTAGCTTTGCATAAACATTCAACAACGAGTCTCAGGACACCATGCTTTCTATAATTGATTTAATTTATGGGGACATTAGATTCTCAGTGCTTGTTTTGGAAGTTTGTTAGCACAGGAATCTGTAAGTGCTGTATCTAGGTTTTTTTTTTTTATGATAATAAATGCTCTTTGTTTTAACTCGTATATTTTTATAGCCACTTCAATTTCTTGACATGCTTGAAGCTTTCATGTGTTCATCAACTATCTTGTGCATATTATAGCTTGTATTCAAGTTCACTGCTAAAGTCCAGAACTGGTACTAGATTTGAATCATTAGAATAAATATTATATTTGATAGTAATTCATCTGATAACTGTAGAATTAGTACCATACACTAAGTGTAGAATTTATTTAAGAATGAGTTGTAATTAAATTATATCATTAGATTTAACTGTTATTAAAAACTAAGAAGTATCTGTGTAATAATTAATTGCATAATTATATTAATTATGTAATAATTAATTGCACTATTATATTGCATACATTATGATTAGAATCCATTAACTGTACAATGAATCATGTCCATTAATTTTCAGAATAGTATTTTCAACCTGTGTTTTTTAGAAGTGGTCATCAACAGAGGGCTTATAGTTGTCTGCTAGAAGCTTCAGTATTAAACATGCCTGAGACATTTGTGGAAAAATCTAAGTGACACTGGAATAAAGTAAATATAAATCTCAGTGGTAATATTTTTTGTAATTATTAAAGCAGATACTGTTCTTAGTTGTTTGTAAAACTTTTGATGAAATTATTTAAAGTACCTCTTTTAATATTTTGAAATGCCAAAATTGTGAAATTGGAAGCTCCAGGATTTTGCTGTGATTTAAAATTTTGAACTATTATGTTATAATGTAGTAAATTTGAAAATTATTAATTTATAAATGTCACTTTTTTAAACTTTGAAACTGTTAAATTATGAACATTGTATGTTCTAAATGTATACATTTGGAAGTACAAGATTCTGGAACTTAAAAGCATTAAGAATTTAACCTTGGAAGTGAAAAATGTTTATATTTGAGGCAGTAAAAAATGTTCTCTCATCAAACACCATAACATTTGGTATTTCTAAACTGTAATATTTACTTTGAATCTGAGTTTTTGTGAAGATTATAATGATGAATTTGTAATTAACAAAAATGTTACAGCAGTCTATTTATTTTGGCACTTTACTGGCAAATTTTAGTGTTTAGTTATAACAGTTTTCTGTCGACTTGCATTTTTTGAACTAATAGTAAATAAATAAATTTTATTTATGCATATGATTGTTATCTCAAATTAGAACCACATCAGTGCAGTATTAGTATCTTATACCTCTTAAAAAAGAAACAATTAGTTCAATGGTGAGTTGCATTACATCAAAAATAAAATTTCCAAAATATATTTATATCTTCTTACCTTACAGTTATTATTCAGCTGCTATGGTTTCTTTTCCTTTGTCCATCTAAGTATAGGTCTGATTTTTTTCTCCCTTGCTCCAGTGTTTTATTTCACCTTTAAATCTATCTCATTACACTTTTCACCTACATCAATGTGACCTCTGTTTTAAAACTGTATATAAGCATTTCTTAACAGGTGCATGTAGTACAGTTGTTGAAGATATTTTATGCATTTTTTCAGGTTATATATTTGACTTTCATGAAGTAAAAAAAAAAAAATTGTTTGGTATGTACATTTACAGCTTGAATTCATGAATTAATGTATCCAGCATGGAAACAAATTAGGCCTCTCCTATCTCACCTCTGATATATAACATTGCTCCCAAATTGGGAAAGGAGTCGCTCTTAGTTGAGGCTGTCCATGACCTTATCTGTAGTAAGGTGGAAACATAGGTTTGATGTGGTGGTCTCCAGGGGACTGTGATGCTGAACTTTTAGGTGATCCTGGACATTCTGGAGAGAATTTAGATTTGCTTTTTCTTGTGCCTTCCTTTCATCTGTTTGCTTCTAATGAGGCTAATTTTGATCACCTTTTACCAACTTCTTTTCTTTACTTAGTTCATTCAGTGTGTCATGTTTTTGACATTACTTGGTGGGTTTTCCTTGGGGTGGAAAGGTCTGAAGGTGAGTACTTAGTCCTCCCTCCATTCCCTAATACTGAGGCTCATATAGAGATGTTTACTGCTCAGTTTGGTGAGTACTTAGTCCTCCTTCCATTCCCTGATACTGAGGCTCATATAAGAGATGTTTATTGCTCAGTTTTGTGAAGGGACAGCTATGTCTTGTCTGCCATGTTTGTCAGAACAGCATGTTTAACTCATTATCATGAGGTAGATACACGTTTAGACTCTCAGAGAATAGATCAGCTCCTGAAAATGTGAAGTTCCATAAAGAAGTTTATGCTTAATCTGAATATATCACAGTTTTGTAGGATTTGTTTGACCTTAACTAACACTGTAATATTTACTGTATGGACACTTTTTTTTTGTCCTCATTTCAGTTGTCGACTTCAACACTTTCCTGAATTTTGTGGGTGGTATTTCATTGAAACATATTAGAAGGCATTTGTCTACTTACTGACAACCTCCATGTGTTATATGAGTCCTTTTTCTCAAACTCTTGATTTTTGCAGGCATTCCAGACCCTTCATATTCAAGGGCTTATGTCACCCATCTGCATTCGTCTTAGTTGTTGGTTGCTTGACTTTCCTCAGCTCTTACAGGAGGTCTAGTTCCAATGTTGTCCTGACCCTAACAACAACCCCTTGTTTCATCATTACTTACAATATTTTATGCCCTTATCTACAGGGTTCCATGTTCAATTGATTGGAGTATTGCCAGCAGTGTAAATGACTACTGTATTCCTTTGTGTCCTGTGGGGACTCATCTACATTAATTTTTGTACATGTAGAAAACCTTTACCACAGATCCATGGGTACTACAGGCCCTTGCATCAGAATTGATCATTCATTTCTCATATCCACTACCATTTTTTCATCATCTTATAGTATTTCACTTCCTGCAAGTCCTCAAATGTTTTAACTTCATTCCATCCATGGTTATCAGAGATGTGTTGGTCATTGGAGTGATTGAGAGAGTTGTTTCAGTTCTTACTAAGGTTTATTTCTGTATATTTGTTGTGCCCATATTGTAATCAGTCTTTTCATTTAAATCAATTCCTAAATCTTCCACAGTTCACGGTGGAGTCATTCCTGATTCTATATTGGTGTTTTTTTGTTGGGAATGTTGTTGACCATGTTTAATGTTGCTAATGCCTATCTACACATTTCCATGGTGAAGTCATCCTGCTACTATCTATGTTTTGTGCACAAGGGTTTGGTGCTGCAGGTCATCTCTCTGCCATTTAAACTCACACTGGTTCCATATGTTTACAGTTTATAGTTCATGTTATTTTCTTTACCCTATCTTAAAATGGAATCAGTCAATATTAGCTATCTCATAAGCACCAGAAAACAACAACCAAAAAAGCACCCATCTTTTCTTTCCAGAATGACTTCAAATTGTAACATAAACCTACATTCTTTTATCCCAAGAAGTTTTAAGCTCATAGCAGAATAAATCTACTTATAATTAAACCATTATCCCACCATTATAAGATGTTAATCACCTGGGAAACATGCAGCTCACGTTACATTAATAAATTAAATTTACTCGTGAGTTGCTTGCTCATGAAAAAATATTATTATTACTTATTTTGCCTAAACTAAACTAAAAGGATACTTATTTTTACACTTTAGTTACTTTTATAAATATACATAAAAATAAAAAATAAAATGATTAACCATTTTCATTTTTTTCTTGCTATTGACTATTAAAGTTTACAAATCTTTTTTAATTAACCCCATCCTCTGGGCCTGTGCACACACCATTACATGGACATCTTGCTACTAGTAGCAGCATCACAACACAGTCAGATACTATTTCTCTAAAGCAAAAAAGATAGAATTTATTATCAGAGCTAAAACTTCTCATTTTCTTTGGAACACACAACTACCAGCCTTTTGGTCTCTAGTAACCCACCCTTAGGCATTGACAATAGTTTTATTCAGTCATAACTGGACTGGATTGTGCTTATACACCTACCCACTGAATAATCTGTTACCCAGCTTCCTAGCAATGATTTCTTCAATCTCTTGTATTCTGTTGATTGCACGAGATTGGCCTAATCAACCCTTATCTCATATACCATGTACCACTTTTCCCTTAGGGTTTATTTTATGTTGCTTCTGGCCTGTGGACATCACCAGTCAGAGTTATTTGCATTACACTTACAGAGGACACTTTTTCATTCTACCCATGTTTTTCTGTATCCAGATAGGTCCTTCTTACCTTACCACTGGCAGCCAGGGAAAGGGATAAATACTTTCACTGATTCATCTGACCTCTTTATTTTCACACATATAAATGATGGGTTCCCATTGTTTCTTATGTCTAATGAAGGCCTTGAGGTGTTAGGTTGCCTAAACTAAAGGTTTTAGTGGTGCTGGACAATGGCTTTTTATTTATTGTGTCTCTTTAGTTTCCCAGGGCTTACCCCTGGTTACCTCAATGGGATGAGTGGTAGAATTGATCCATATTGATTTTATGGGCTCTCTCTGAAGGCAAGGAAAATTCTACAAGTCTCAACTTATCAGATTCATCACATTTCTATGTTCATCGTGGCCCAGTTGAATTGCTCACTGGAGGACATTCTGAGCTTGTGTGTGAACCTTCCCCAATACTTTTATCTCACATTATTTACATAATCTGGCATTATCTTTCTTTGAGGGTTTTTTTACTACCCCTACATCTATGTTAACCTCATCTGCTAGGTTATACTGAAAGGTGAGTATTTGCATTACTAATCTTCTCTCTTTTTTTTTTAATTTCAAAATTCTACTTTTGGTGAGTGTTGCCCAATCAAGTGTGCTTTTATCAAACCAAATTCACTCTAGCAACTACTGACACAGTATACTTTATCTAGGTTGTTACAGGCTCTGTGGAAATATGGTGTCACATACAACCACACAGAGACAGACTGAGTGGTATTACTCTACTATGCTGGATTACCACTCAGAAAATATAATGAATAAAGCATAAAGGGTTTTCCCCATCTCTGCTGATCAGTGGATTGAATAAATCAGGGTCAGTTTGCTTTTAGAAATTTAGGAAATTTGGTTCACTTACTTTGCTGATTCTAGAGCATTGTTTTTTAGGACTTCTCTAATGTGCACTACCCCTGCCCCAGTTAGAAACCTTTCTACTCAGGATTTTGAGTGTATTTTTTTTTCAGATTTTGGTAGGAGCAGCACCAGCTTAAACAGGAGCTTACTCGTAAGAGTAGTTCAGTTTCGACACTCAGCTATCCAGTTGGGTTTGGTGTGGTCTTTCTTCTTGATTAATGTTGGTTCAGTACATTGTTCATTGTCACTTCATAATTGTGGATGCAGAGTAGTCCCATTCTGTGTTTTTGGTTCATCACAGTTTGTTCCATATCTTTCCAGTAATTCCAGGGACAAATGGAATTTATGCTGCCCACTTGGCTAGGGAGAGAGGATGAGTGTCTGTAATTTCAGGTTGGATAAGTTCTGTTTCCTCAGGTTAAATATTGCATGCAGTGTCATGTTATTCCAAATCTGTGGTTTTGCTTTTGGACTTCTTCAGTTTGAGGAAAGGGCTTGTCCACATTGGTGTTATTTATTTACTTCTTATGATTCCAGATGCATCACTCTGTAGCTATGGGTTTGGATCCATCCTGTCTCACACACACATATATATATATTATGATCCAAATGCCCTATCCACCAACATGGGATTTAGGAACCATGATCCTGTGATTCCAACCCTGAACAGTGATACCTTGGATATGTGGTTGGGGCTTGGCCAGTGATTATAACATATCATTTCAAGTTCCACATCCACTGCACAGTTTAGTTTCTGAGTGTGTAACATGCCTGTTGTGGCTGTGGTGCAGTTCCTCACTATGTTGTTAGTATTATATATTTCTTTTAGTATGTCCACAGTCTATGCAGACATTCATGTCTGAGGGAGGGACTGTGGATTGGGTCTGTCTCGAAAAAATGTCAGTATTGTGCGGAGGTGTTTATGAACACTATCAATATAAGATAGAGGGCACATTGATGTAGGTATTAACTTCAACTTACTTTTACTTGTGAACAAATTCAACACTGTAGGTTTTAGATTACATGAAAGTTAACAATTTCCAAATGAGTGTTGCTCTCTTGAATTGTAAGATTTATAGTTTAAAGTGAGTTTGATTTGTTTTGAGTATTTAATGTTATGTGGTTTGGGTTAAAATAATGAACGGTAAGTTTTCTGTGAAAAATCTTACATTTTAAAATATTATCATATATTTCTGATGTGCTAGCTTTCTATATATTTTTTCCCCTACTGATTGAAAAGTTATATCTGACTTTTAAACTATAACACCTCAAATTGAATGATCATGTGTCACTTTTCTTAACCTAATATTAAATTGTACTTGTGATAATATAGTCTTAGATCACTGTATTAAATGATCCTGTTTCCATTCAACTGTGCCTAATGTTGAACTGTACTTGTGATAGTGTAAACTAAGATCTCTGTATAGAATAATCCTGTTATTCAACTAGGTCTTTTCTTGAACTGTACTTGGGATAAGCTAGTCTTTGATCTATCTGTATAATGTTTTGTTATTACTCATCTAGGCCTAATATTGTATTTTATTCGTGATAATGTAGATTTGTAACCACTGTACTGAATGACCCTGTTACATCTTACTGTGGTCTAGTATTAAAGAAAAATGGAGAATAAAAATTTATACCACAAAAAATGATAAATAGCCTGAACACCCTTCCTCTGGTGATATTAAAATTTAATGAAACAGAAGGGTTGATAACACAGTGTTATCAAGTAAAGAATCTTCAAAACGGATGTTGTACAAGATATTTGTAGAAACATACATGTGAATCAGTAGTAAATCAATTTTATTTTAAAATTATGTCAAAATTGATATGTATATAAAAATTGAGATTTTAAATGTTTTTAAGTTTTCAGTAGATATTGATATCAGTTAAATAGGATGATACACCAAAAGTTATATGATATGCAAACTTGTCATGTTTCTAAAATTTTAATAGCCAGCTAGTACTCTGGTACCTGTATGCTTATTTTGTGACTTGTTATACAGAATGAACAGGAACAAGCTATCAATATTCTTCAGAAAGGAATTCAGGAACATTTTCCAGATGTTTCTCAGTTCAAGAATAACCCATCTCAAAAACAGAAAGAGGCTGCTGCTTGTGCCAAGGTAATAATGGATGCTACTTATACAGAAGTTTTAACACTTATGTTACATTACTTAGATACTTTTTGTTGATGATAATGTAGAAAATATTAATCATGTAGAACAGAGGTATACAACATGTGGCCTGCAGGTCAGATTTGGTTCACCAACTCACTATACAGCTCATGACATGAAATTATAGTGCTTAAATTTGATAGTTTTTGTTTTTTATCTGATGAATTATTTTTCATCTGTTATTAAATTTAAGAGTTTCTCTATCACAATTTAATAGAAATTTGATTAGTTTTATAGTTGGTAGAAAATATAAAGGACTCTTTTTTTGCTTATTTTATAGAAAGAAATGTTATGGCCTGCCAACTCTCACACTTTCAATTGGCCCCAACCAAATAGTCAACATTTTATAGGCTGTAGGTTGGCCTGAATTTAAAATGTGATTGATTGTTTATCTATTTTAATATTGTGTGTTATTCTTTAATGTATAAGATACAAAGTTTAAGTGTCTTACATTCAGAAGTTTATTAAACTACTTCGTGTTTGTGTTATACTAATTACAATAGCATAGCTAATAATCCATATTTTAATAGTGTATAAGTTTTAAATTCTACAATATTTAAAATCATGTATTTCTTCTGTTCAGACACCTTTTCTTCTAGCATGTCATCTTTCATATTTTATCAACCACTATTCAGAAAAGTAAAAAATTCAAAGTAAATTTCTCTCTATAAACTCATCATGACTCAGACAAACCAGATTTTTTTATAGCCTTCAATTCTGTTTGGTTACAGAGCTATCAAAGAGAAAATCAGACCCTTCCTGTCACATCATGCCTTTCATAATTCATCAGTTGTTCTCTCTATGTTTAATGATATGTTACCTATGATCAATAGAAAGTCAAGGTTTTTATGTATCAAATGGCATATTGTACAATGTTCTGAAATGTTGATGTCACTCGGAGTACAAACGTCGTTCTTACAAGAAAGTTAACAACTACGTTGAATG
The DNA here is from genome assembly GCF_004210375.1 of Tachypleus tridentatus. Classification (NCBI taxonomy): domain Eukaryota; kingdom Metazoa; phylum Arthropoda; class Merostomata; order Xiphosura; family Limulidae; genus Tachypleus; species Tachypleus tridentatus. The sequence goes on along the minus strand of NW_027467782.1, from coordinate 28,185,584 downwards.
AATTTGTAACGACTTTTGTCACATAGCTGGAAAGCCAGGGAAAATTTTGAGAAATCTATATTGTTTGGTGCATTATTTAATTAAATACAAATTATTAAATGCATTACTATTAGGAGTCTAGCATAATTAGGATGAAGTCTCTTTAATAGTCAATAGCAAGAAAAATGAAAATGGTTAAGCATTTTATTTTTCATGTTTATTTTATGTATATTTATAAAAGTAACTAAAGTGTAAAAATAAGTATCCTTTTAGTGTTCAGACAAAATAAGTAATATTTTTTCATGAGCAAGCAACTCACAAGTAATGTAATTCATTAATGTAATGTGAGCTGCATGTTTCCCAGGTGATTAACATCTCATAATGGTGGGATAGTGGTTTAGTTATAAGTAGGTTTATGTTACAATTTAAGTCATTCTAGAAAGAAAAGATGGGTACTTTTTTGGTTGTTTTTTTCTGGTGCTTACAAGGTATATAAAATTGACTGATTTCATTTTGAGATAGGGTAAAGAAAATAACATGAACTATAAACTTTTACTGGAACAAAAATTGTTTGAAATGTATTACTTAGGAGATTATAGGGACTACACAAAGGAAATTTGAGATTCTTGAGGTGACAAAAAGTATTTTTTTTTATTTTAATATGAAAATTACTTTGCCTGTGGACTATTCAAAGTAAATGCTCAATAAATTCGTGAAAAATCTCCATTGTATTTTTTTTAATTCTTCACTAAAGATATGATTTTTGTATGTGAATGACTTGGAATGTTAACTGAAAGTATGCCAAATTTTGTGAGGACAGATACACTGTATTGAAAGTTAGAAGTATTAAATATAAAAAGAGTAGAAATGAGTGCAAAGAGGTTTTGTGGTCAGTCAAGTCAACCAAGCCCATGTTGAGAGAGTTAACAATGGTATTTCTTTTTTGGGTATTTTAACAAAAGCAAAAATACATAATAAGTGCTTCAATTTTTAACTTTTCTAATGGTAAGTTATGATTTAAGAAAGCTGAAGTTTTCCATTCTAATTTCAAAATACCTAATATTTTTGTTAAATATATACTGCCTTTGTTACACTGTTAAATCCTCCAGAGTTTTAATAGTTTATTCAACTGTAAAATTTGAAGCTTCAGTCTGATCAAATAATGTAAAATATTATTCCATCACCCTAAACTATTGGTATCTTCTCCTTCCATTTGGGTTATTAGTGTGTAGATATAAAATCATAATGTAGATTGGGTGTTTTGACTAAATTCAAATCTGAATACTGTGGTAGTTCCATCTCTGTATAAATTTTGCTTAGGACCACATGAATAATATAGAGCATATGAAATAATTTAAGATAACTAAGTTCATTTATTGTAATACCGCTTTCTGTTATCTTTATTAGGCAACATTAATGCTTGCCAAATATAGTGAAGAATCGGCTGTCTTGGAGAGTAATGCCCTTATTCTAATGTACCGAGATGTGGTTGCCATTCAGCCTGAATGGGAAGAAGGTCACTTCCATTTAGCCAAATATTATGACCGAGTTATGACTACATTAGAGAAATCAGAAAAGGAAAGGTGTGTGTGCCTAGGTTGTTTATTTCACAAAATATTTTATTGCTAAATTTCTTACACAGTATAAGTATATGTTTTTTCACACTCAGAATTTTTTCTTCATCGAACAAATTCATCATTATATCATATACATCTATGCTGAATGACTTTGCTTGACAATTTCAGGGTTATGTTGCATTTTACAAACACTGTTGAATTAACATCTTCTGATAAATTTTACTATTTTTTCCTTTAAATCTAATTTGTCTTTATATTTTTTTATGTTTAACATTTTCTATACAAGCACCCTTTTCTGCACTTTGCAACCCTTTTACAGAATATCATGATAGTAGTATCAACATCTTCAAATAAAGATGGTCACAAATAAAGTTAATAAATCAAATGTTAAAACATGTAATATTATGTCAGTTTGAGTTCTTAATTTTATACAGTATGAAAATTGTGATGTCTACTCCTAAGTCTCCTCTCTAATTAATTTACTATCCCTTAAAGGAATATGGAACTGATGTAAATTACTTATTATAATATTGTTACTACTCAGGCAAAGCATAATTTTTGTAGTGATTAACCCCATGGAGGCAAATTTTCCTATGGATTGGAGGCAGAGGGCATGTTATCATGTTTGTAGAGTTATATTCAAAATATTATTGAACTACTATTTTATAAATTCATGTCAGTAAATTTGGCATAAAACTATACATTATTTAATTTCTTAATTTGAAAATAAATATCAAAATAAGATTGCTAAATATCAGTTTTTTTTGTCATGTGATGTGTTTGGTCATATTACATTTTATAAAGCTCACAATACAACATCTCTAGTTTCTTATGAGTTACAAACTCAAATTATTAATATTGCAAGCTGGAATATAAAATAAGAACCTCTTATATTTTCTGTGTCCTGAGATATCATTCTGTTCAATGAATCCACCATAATTGCTCTGTCTCCTTTTCCATTTTTTGAAACCATATTTTTACACATAACCCACTGCACTTCATGAGGTATGCATAGCAAATCAAAAGCTCAGACTTCTCCTTCACATTATTTCTCAGCCTTTGCAAGGCTTAAGTACTAAAGAACCACCTTTTTTAAATATAGACAAAATGGAGATTGGATGTATTTTTTAGACCCAAATGCTGCTTAGTTGGTAGCCTTGATACATTGCAGTGAAATTCTATGGCATTTACATAATAATTTATATATTTTTTTGTCATTTCAAAATGCATATATAAAATTTAAAAAGATTATTTTGTTTTATATTTTTCTCGTGCCAAATTTAACAATGTTTACAGTTTATGCCAAGCAAGTATAAACCTTAACATTTGTAGGTAGCAAAGATAATTATTTTCTATATTTGTTCACATAGTTTTCTGTTTTATGAATAATGACTGAAATTTAAAAATTAATTTGAAAATAGTAATAATATACATACATACATAATGTAACTGAAATGTGATTATATTTTACAAAACACTAGGTGCACTATTTGTAAAAAACTAAAACAGTTGTACTTTTTAAAGATCACTGTTGGATGCTGCTCATGTGTCACGTGATTGCAACTTTTGTGGCATTACTGTTATTCAGACACAGCTGAACGCTCAATAAAAGATAATAAATGTAAATAAATGAATAATGTTAAATTTAAATTATGCTTTGTTCATTCTAAAATTACTGTAATATGTTAAAAGGAAACTTCAAATGTTTATTTTAAGTACGGGATGTTCGGAAAGTCACTGCGCAGTTTTATAATCATGTACGTGTTTTGACTGTTTTCTTTGGCTGTGATATGTAATTAAGCAATACAGGGTTTTATATATAAGTAGAAGACAAGGAAAATAAGGGATTAATGTCGAGAAAAATTACACCAGTGACAAGTTTATATAAACTATGTCAAGTGTGTGAGTGGTGAATAAACTTAGCTGAATATGTCTGATGTTACTGGGACCATTATCTCAGTTTAGTGAAAGTACATTTGCTTTGATGACTTCTGTTGTTTATTAACATGCCTTTCCTTTCCAGTTTTGGGTTTTGTTGGAAAACAGTTTTGTTTCCTAGTAAATAATAACAATTCTTCAGAAGGTATGCTCATGGGGTAGGTAATTTTATACACTAATGTCAGTTGCATGTTTGCCAAGTGACTTACTACTTATATGGCAAGATTATTCATTAGGCTTGTTTCAAAATAGCTTTAAGCTATTTAGGATAAACAAATTGTATTGTTATGTAACAATATGCAATCATTCTATAAGGAAAAGTATGATGTAGATTTATTGTCTAGTTATTTATGGTGTCTTCAGGTTGGTAAGCATTTGATACTAATTTAAAAGGTTTTAGAATTGTACAGATGAAGATTTGCAATTTTCAGATAAATAAAAGTATTTTTCATCTTAAGATTGAAATTACTTTTCACTCTTGGAAGTCAGCATTTTGACTTCATGTGTTCATGATGAAGTTTTCAGTAGAAATACTTAATTAAAAGTCATTCTGTTAGATACAAAATAGTGGTAATATTTACTGATACTCTGCAAAACAGCATGAAGATATTCTTACATTATCAGAAGTTATAGTATGACTAATATAGTGGTTACCATGGTGGTTGCAAATGAGATGTATATGGAAAGAGTTGAAAACTAACATGGTTTCCACAATTTTATCCTTTGTAAAACTTTTATAAACTCAGTTTGTTTTTGTTTCAACTTTTAAGTTTGAGACTCATTACAAAAAAATATTTTGGCGAATAAATACTATCTTTTATCTCTAGTAAACCCCCTCATCTTCTTTTTTGTGGAAAGTAAAGAGATAAGAATGTTATTACAATGGTATATTTATTTGATGTCAATATTTCAGTGAAGTTATTGTCCACATGGTTCAGTGCTATGGGCGCTCTCTACAGTATGGATGCAGACATCTTTTTCACTCCATGCCGAGGATGCTGTCACTTTGGTTCGACTTAGGCACACAAGTTGTAGAGCACCAGAAGAGTAAGAAACCTCCTCAGAATCTGGAACAGTGGGAAAGGATGTTAAACGTTATGACAACCAAAGTAAATAAAATCTCTTCTGTTCTTACAATTCATTGTTGTTTTCTGTTTGGTAACAAAAAGTATTATTATTTTATTATTATGTAGAATTACAGGTAAGACAGTAACCATACCTTAAGATTTAATTTCTAGTATACCAGTTTCTATGGATTGTATTTTATTCACAGTTTTAATCATTTTTCAGGTCATTCCAAATTTTGTGGAAAAGCTTCCTCCATATCTATTTTATACAGCATTTTCTCAGCTAATCTCTCTCATATGCCACTCCCATCCTGGAATATCATTACAGCTTCAGGTATGTATAGAAATAGTAAGAAAGGAAGAAAATTGTATATATTTATTCCTAGAGTAGATTAATTTTTCATTCAGGTATATTTTAATCTTTATTATTTTGGCACAATTTATTAAGTAGATGATATGTTCATGGGTACTGAAGGTTAATCATACTTGATGAATTACATACGCTAATGGAGTGATGTGTTGCTACAGATATAAGTGTTAGTGATATGTTTAACAGATTTATATATTGAAGTTCACAGTTCCACACTATTTAATAATACAGTGCTGATATATTATAAGACTTTTAGGTGGAGGAACATATCATAGGCCTTTCATTTCATGTAATGAAATTATTAAATGATATAGTGCCAAAAAAACATTAACATAAGGAAGGCAGTTTTCACTTTTCATCAGTGAAGTATAGAAATTTTGTGACTAAACAATTAGGACAACAACAGACTCAGAAACTACACCCTAAACCAATTGGAACAATGCTATCATCTGCAGAACAGGGATTTTGATTATCAAAAGAACCCTAACCCAGATGATCACTGAAACAAATTTTATTGTACCACTAGCTAGATAATAAAGAAAGTTTGAGGTTGAACAAATCTCATTAGCCAAAAGTTTGCAAATTACCAACTAAATTTCAGAATCATATAATTTTTTTGAAAAAAATGGGTAAATAAACTCGAGTCACACTAATTCCACCTGATCACATATGTATAAAGAGTTCATAAAAGTTTAGAAAGTTAATAAATTTCAAGCCAGAAGCCCTTATTCTGAAAAGTTCTTAAAAAGTAAGGGAAAAAAAATTGCCTTCCAGTATGGTACATTATACCCTCTCAAATGTTGCTCCCCATACAGAAATGTTTTTTTCATATGCAACACGTCTTGAGCATTTACATACCTTATAATCAACTGATTCATATGCATCTCCCCTGTAAATCATCATGCAACATCCCTCTAGCAAACAAAAAGTAGTGTGACACACACTCTAGACACATGTGACACTCCTATTGAATTTTGCCAAATTATCACTTCTCATTTGACAGTACTCATGTCAAGGTGTATTTTGTCATGCTTTTAAATTTGTCCAATTTTATGATTTTTTTAATATTATTCTCAAGAGACTAGGTTGTGGTTGGTATTTCACTTACCAGTGGTATGATCCTCATCTTAACCCTCCCCTTCCACCTGTGTTATCAAAAAAAAAAAAAATAGATATGTAGTATCTAGCTACTTCCATTCTGTGTTTATTGGTATCTAATCTTACTAATGTGTTTACAAATTCAGAGGATATTTCTATGTTAATCAGCCATTGTATAAATAAACATCATTTCAGTTATAGTATAGTCAATGAGGCACAGTATCACCAAAATGATATAAATCAAGAGGTGTGACCCAAATGTAAAGTGGGATTTTTTTCTTTATCAAATTCAGAAAAGTACAAGGCTTTTGAATATTGGTTCTTATGGACTTAATATAGTCCAGAATGTTTACAAAATATGAGATAACTGAATAGAACTATAGCTTTGTCATGCTAGTACTAACTCATTAATAAATAGCCCAGCTATAAGAGAGAGGATGGTTTTACTTTTTTTTATTAAAGTTTGTGGTACATAGAAGTCTTGATAATAATCCTGTCTTGAAAGGACCATACAAATTTGGAATAGGAGACTTTTGTATAATATTTAGGTGTTAAAACCAAAACTGAGTGAGTCCAAATGTAAATGGTTCAAAAAGTTGTTTGTTAACTCATAATTCTGGCTAAAAGGTGATTCTGTAAGTCATTTCCAACTGTTCTGTAACCACTTCTAGTTTTGTATCAATCGACAGGCCTATGTCTGGTTTTTGGCAGTTAAATGATAAAATTTCTAATAGGTAGATTTGTAAAGTCTTGTATACTTTCTGCTGCTGACATATGTATTAAGTTAGTGAATATAAATATAATTAGCAAAAGAAATCACTGCCAACCTTTCTAAGTAAACTAATATATTCAAACTGACCACTATAGCTGAGCAGTTAGTGGTATTTTAATCAATTAATTAATTGGTACATTGTTCTAGAAATAAAATCAAATGGTGGTGGGTGCTAACAAACAGTTGCCTTCTCTCAGATCAGCAGTTCAAAAATAGTAGCACTGAGAAATTGCCATAACAGAGACAGGGCCAACAAGTTTGGTGGAAGTATGAATCAAACTCCAGATGTTTGAAATGTGAAAACTGAACAAGCTTGAAGTAAAATAAAAAAGACGACAACTTATGAAGCAGTAACTACCCATATTACAAATAGTTTGTCCTGCAGATTTGTACTTAGCAGTAAACAAACAAATATAACATTAGTTTTCTCAGTTGGATGTTTGATATTATAAAAAATGGTAATAATTAAAGTTGTTTTGGATTTAATATTCAATTTCCCATAATTCAGCTCCACTGGTTTTAAAAATAATATTCTTTTTTTTTAGTTTGTTTGTATTTTTATCCATTATCATAAACAAAATAATAATTTGATCTAAATAAGGGTTTTTTCTTCTTCCTGATTTGTAAAAACTTATTTGACAGAAAAAAATGAATATTATTTACAATGAATATGCATTCTCATTCTTCCTGATTTTTTTAGTGAAGTGTACATCTTTTAGTCTCAAAACTATGGGATGTGGTTTTTCTTTTATATGTTGCTTCTGGCTATTTTATTTCAATTTTCAGCAATAATCAGCTATCATGCTGATGTTCCACCTTCCCTTAAATCTTGCCCCCCCAGTGGCTCAGCGGTATGTCTGTGGACTTACAACGCTAAAAACCATGTTTCGATACCCATGGTGGGCAGAGGACAGATAGCTCATTGAGTAGCTTTGTGCTTAATTCAAAACAACAACCTTAAATCTTTGTGCCAGCAGTGAAATGGACATGAGATACAAGAAATTAAATTTGAAATTCATATTGCAATCTAACTCTTTGCATTTATTGAACATGTTATAGAAAATATATTCATAATTTGGGTCCTTGTTGCACTCTAACAATTTGTTAATAACCCTTTCTGTACAAATTGTGAAAATTGCCACATGTAGCGTAAAATGATTTTTACCCACCTACCAATAAAATAATTAATTTTTATACACTTTGTTTTTATGAGTGTATTACTTATATAATATGTTCTTGAAAAATATGCGAGTATATTAGTATATAACTTTATTGAATTATAATACTTACGTAAATGGAAGAATCCTATTTATTATGCCATATTTCAAAGTGTCTGTACTGCATTGACCTGGTTTTTCAGAGCATTCATTACAACACTTTCTTGTTTCCTTCCATTTTGGATATCACACTCTGCATCACTTTTTTGGATGCATATTTCAACCACCAGGCAAGGGTGGAATAGAAACTAAAGCATGGACAGTTTTTTTCCAGGCTATTGCTTGCAACCTACATGAGGATTGATAGCAACAAATTTCTTTTTAGTGGCAATTCCATCTGAGTTATGCATTTCCACCAGTTGCTGTGTGACCATTATGACATACCTCTTGAAAGTAACTTTTTTTTTGCAGTATTTTTGTAAACATGAAAACTATTTAGCAGCATACATGTCAGCAAGTGTAGGTCTAGCTTCTTAAACCATGCATGGGGTTTATGACTTGGCTCATAAAGCTTCAGCAACTGTTCTGCTTTATCAACTGCTCCCATGTTTTCATTAAACTTTTCTATATAGCATAGTTTTTTTGTAAAATTGTCTGGTCCCCCCCAAAGTAAGTTTTATCCTTTTCAACAAAATTAGCTGAATATTTTGTGGTTATCACATATACTGCTCTTCTGTCTTCCCATTTTACTATCAGAGCATTGTCATTACGAACGAAAGCTGTGTCATGACTCTCCAGATGCTCATTAGCGAGCTCTTTTGGGATTTCTCTATTAGTGTGAACAGTAGTCATCCTCATTATATTTTGAGTTTTCAAAAAATGTGCCAATCAAGTACTTGTATACCAGTTGACTACAGTTACATGACACCCTTGTTCAAGAACAGATTCTAATAAATGGACAGTTATTTATTTTTTCACTAGATGTAAGCCTATTTACTCCTTCAACATCAAGTAAAGAATATTGATTGTTGGGTATTCTCTGTAGTACGCCCTTAAGCTGTATTCACTCCAATTGTTTTCACTGTTGCACATGACAAATAATTTGATGCCATGTACATTTATTTAGTTTTTATGAATTGGCGAAAGCCTAGTCATCCTTTCCATAGAACTAATGCTTCATCAATTAAAATATGTTCTCCTACATCCACATTTTTCATCAAAAATTTTCTGAAAAGATCACCAATAGCATCCAAGCTTGTATAAGTTACATTTTTTGACATCATTTATTTTAGTAAAGCATAAAAATGTTACAAATGACATGCACATCTCTACTTGTTATGGCAGCCCAGAAAAAAATGAATACCTGTTTCATAGGGCATTCTTGCCCAATACTGGTTCATATTGTTATATTTACATATTCTAGTTTAAAAATGAAGAGTAAAAATTGTAAATATATCAATTTAAACCACATCTTTACACTGGATGCCATTTACAAACAGTGATAGTACGACCCAAGGAAACACTGATGGCAACGCCCTTGAAGGGTGTGTAGAGTAGCATATGTCAGGCAACTATGATGTGACGTCTTTAAGTGACTGAACCTCTGACACTGGAAACATCGGAGAGGGTTTGGAATGTACGGCCATTCCCTGCAATTTAGATAACCTGCCTTGATGGTGACAGGTGCAGGTGGTGATGTAAATGTCAGAATGAGGATATTGTTCGGTATTGTAACTCCATCTTTGTGAGTGGAGATACGCCTCACTGCAGAAACTCGAGTGGAGAACCCAGCTAAAATCTCTGACTCGGGGATGTTCTTCAAATCCCTCTCAACAATAACTGTTGGATGTTTCCACTGATATGTCTCCAGATCAAAGCTTCTTTTCTGACTTTGGAGAGCTAGCAAGTCCCTACAGTCCCTTCTGAATAAAAAAGGAGGACATTTGCCCTCAAGGTTTCTCTGAAAGAGAATGTAGGATAATAAAATGAGGTACAACTGGTGGTACAGATGTTGAACATTGCTGATCAGAATCTTCAAGACGTGATTGTTTTCCTATTGACTGTTTTTTCACTATTTTATTTAAATGTTTGTTTGGAGGATCCATAAGAGAAAAGAAACTTTTGGTGCCCTCTGATCCCACCCACCATAGAGCCCTATAAGGAGACGCACTACAATGTCAAGCAAAGACATTGCAGCAACGACAGGGTTTTGTGAGCACTACACCCAAACACCTGCATCAGACACAAAGTCCACAACACCTGTTAAGAACTTTCAACACTGGTACCTGGTTGACCATAGCCCAAGTGGACCAGCTGATTGATCCAAGGGGGGCCACCCCAAGGCTGCCTGTCTATAGGAATTCAAGGTCAAAATGGTGTGTTATGGTTGGACCCCCAACCAACAGGATCCTCTCCTCCCCTTCACGGTTCACCACACACGGTAAACACGTGGGTGGATGTTTAGATCCCAGAAGAGGTAATCTGAAAGAACAGAACCTTCCTGGGAGTTCCCTTCACCACGTACAGGAGTCCACACTGAGGGGTGAGAATAAGAAGTGCAGTAAAAATTAAAATAAAGAAATAAAGTTGTTGTATGGAATAAAATACAGAATGTGAAATATCAATTTTTCAAATCAATTATATACGAGTGTGCGTGTATAACAAATATTTAAAGAAACACATTAGGGATGCTGCAAACACGAAAATTGTTACCATAGTGATGACTACCAGAGCACAAAACTTTAATGATACAAAGAATTATCACAGAGAATATTAGGTAGGAAAGTAAATAACGTTTTTATGCAAAAAGTTATCATTCGGTTTGAGGAAAAGAACATGCAAATTTATGCCTTTTCTCTATGTCAATATTTTAATATTTGAAGCAATTCAAAGTTGACTCTGTGAGAAATGGCTCAACAGATCCATGTAACAATCATTACCTACATCTACGAAATTGGAAAAGTTTCAAAACTTGGACACTAGGTTTTGGATAATTAACATGTTGAGAGAGTTACTATTTGTTAATTTTTGACAACAAGAAATGCTCATGAACCAATTCTGAAAAGAATTGTAAGTGGCAACGAGAAGTTTTTTTTTTTTTTTGTTATGAGCATACTCAACGTAAGAGACAATTGTTGAATCTCTGTTACACACCTGTACCAACACCGAAGAATGGCTGATATCCAAAAAAAAAAAGTTTTGCCTTGTGTTTGGTGAGATCTGGGAAGTGCAGTTTATCACAAAATTTTTGATCCAAATCACAGCTGAAAGATATTGTCATCAGTTGGAGTGCTAACACCAAGCACTGGTAAGGAAAAGAACTGCATTAATCAATATAGAAGACTAATGTTTTTTCACGACTTAAGATTGTGTTTTGAATCCTACACACTTTATAAATGACCCAAGAAAAACTTCAGGCCTTAAAATGGGAAGTTGTGCCTCATCGATCCTATTCACTAGATACTGCTCCATCTGATTATCATGTTTTAAGATCCTCACAGCATTACTAAGATGAAGAAAGGTTTGTAAAAAACGAGGAACTCAAAACTGACTTAAGATTGTTTTTTGAATCCAAATTCAAGGAATTTTGTTCACGTGGAATCCATAACTTACTTAAAATATGGAATAATGGCATATAAAATGAAGTCAAATACAGTGGTATCTTTTTGAATGACTCCATTTCTGAACTATTTGGTTTTCGAACATATTGTTTGAGAAACAAATGTCTCGGTTGTCGAACATAAACTCGGTTCCCGAACAAAGTTGTTTAGCCTGAACCCCTGCCAGTACAGTAAAAAGGTTGAGAAGGTCTGCAGGTTGGCAAGGTTTGGGAACCCATGAATTAAAGAATTTGGAATAAAAATGCCCATAAACCTAACTAGACATGGGGGAGCATATACACATATAAAAAAATTAGCAGAAAACACATGTACACTTAACAAAACTATTACATCTGTAGGTATGTTGATGCGTATCTTAGCATTTTAAACACATGAAAAAAAATACCAAAGTTATTAAAATAAACACAGGTATGAATTATTTTCCTACAAAAAATTATTTGCAAAATATTTATGCCAAATGTAAGCTGTGTACTGAAGGCATGAGGATACTTGTTACTCTAAGTGGATGCATGTTATCACAATCAGAATTTATATATGTCTGTTAAGAACTTAAAACTTACTGTGCACCAACTTTCAAAAGTAAATTTAATAATTGTTACTGTAATAAAATAGATGAAAACACAACTTCTGTCTTTACTAAAATTTATTTACCTTCCTCCCCACCTGTACAATTGAACAACCAGACAAAAAAGAGCATCAATGTTCATAAGTTTCAAATTTCACCTTTCATTCTTATCAGACTTTTCCAGCTAACAAAGACATTAATTTTTGTTCAAAATTAGTTTTTATACATATATTTTTACTGACTATTATTGTCTGAGAAAATCAATTATGAAGAAAACCAGTGTTCTAACATATGCAAAATCGTTCAGATGCTACATTAAATTAATCAATAAAAGTACACTTTCTAATTGAGATTGTTGTACCTGAAAACAAGTGATAAATAAAATTCCCTGGAATTTTTAACTTATAAAACGTTTGTCCAGGTCTAGTCTACAATTTCTTTTAATAGGTTTCTCATAAAAAGAGCATTTTTTTTAAATGTATTTTCCAGAATTAAAGCTTTCTACATATGTATATATATATATATTTATGTGAACATTACTCTCTTCCACACACACATCTTAATCATTCTAGTTTCTAGAAATACTTCCCATTTCTCTAAAATTGTGTACTAAATAAAAACAAATATAACATATACTGTACACTAATAGAATTTCATATAAATACAGATTGAGAAAACTATTAATCTGTGGGAAGGAACGAGCCAGAATAAAGTTTACAAATGAAAAGCATCAATTAACAGTTACACTTGTTCCTTCTTGAACATCTGTTTACTTCCTGTTGCTGTTGATGGAGAAATGGCATGGCCGCCATAGCTGAAATAAAAGTTTATTATACAATACATACACATACAATGACAATTAATTCACTATTTATTCCACTAAAAAACTGCTTGAAAAAAATCAAATTAAAAAACAAAGTTCAATAAATAGTTATTTAAGTTATGGTGAGATTACTGAAACAACATGGGTGATGGTAAAATGATGCAAACTTCTATTAAAATCATGCAACTTACATTTAAACACCATTCTACATAAAGCTCATGTACTTTCAACAATTGTAATAATGTTAATTAGAGGCATAGAATAGAATATAATAGCCATCCAACAAATTTTTCCATCAAGCTCTCTTCGTATCCAATTTATTATAATGCTATGTACCCCTAAATGCACAGACGTCTTCAGGGACAATCGCTACAATCCTATGCAACTTATGTTTAAATAATATTCAGTGTAATGATGCAACTCTCTTTTCAATAAAATGTTGGTATCTACTTTTCTTCACCATCATGCGACTTGTATTTTTCAAAACTTATTATACAAGATGGCACAAATTCAAAAACTGTCAAGTTTCCTTGTAAGTGGTATTTTAGCCCAATAACATTTTTGTGTAATAATAACAAAAGCTTGTTTGTATTAAACCGATAATAGTTATCAATTACTCGCTTGATGTGATGTGGGTCATTAATGTTACAAAGACAAGACTCCAAAAGGGGCTGCACATGGCCACAGAAACCTTGGTTTTATGTTCTTCTTGGGCCCAGGTTATCTTGGCATTGGGGTAATTTTTAATCTCATCTTTCAGCAGACCAAATGGGAAGGGGCACAGCTGAGGAAAGAAAAATGGTTGCTTTGCAAAATCTAAGACAACTGTAAGTAAAAGTTATGTAAACACTTTATTTAATACAAGTTACACACACACTATAAAAAATATCAGAAATAATACTTCTTATAACAAAATCTATAAAGAGGTACTAAATTAGTTTTATAAGCTAAACTGATTATTAAATCACGACCTGAAAAACAAATTCATTGTAATGAAGTGTCACATACATATACATCTTTTATATATATATATATATGAATCATCTTTTCTTCATTATAAATGTGGAAAAAAATTATAAAAATAAAGAAATATGTGAATCAAGAATCGTAAAAGAAAACAGAACTAAGTCATGTGAAGCAAAAATCAGAGGAAGATGGAAAATATGATATGTTATGTGAATATTAAAACCAGAAATGGGAAAAACATAAATCAGAAGATCGAGGATTATGCAAAGTGAAACTCAGAGGAAATGGATTACTTTATGTGAAACAAAAATCATAGAGACATGGACTATATCATATGTCTGCCAAAATCAAACACAAAATTCATACCATATAAAATCATAAACAAAACAACGTATATTTCAATCATTTTCCATGTAATGATGTCACTTATTTTCAACAGTTTTCTAAGTAACAATGTTCCCTGTACCCAAAAGACTTCCATGTGATGATGTTATTTATATTAAAACATTTTTATACATCATGAAGCAACTTATTTTCAACAGTTTTCTAAATGAAACAAGGTGCATTTAAATGTTTCATACCATGCAAAACAAATCTAATTTAGTTTTATCTGCCCTTACAGATAAAACTATCTCAACTTGCTCCACTCTAGTGATTGCAATATTCGACTGAAGATTCAGTTTCTCCCTTTCTTCAGCCAGATCGTAGTACACTTTACCAGAACAAAGGAGAAGCTTCTTCACTCTTTCTGGAGCTTTGCTTGCCTCACCTTCATCAGGTATAACGTGTTTGAATGTAGTTCCGAGAAAAAAAGAAACCGTGTATTGCTAGATGTAGAAAACTAAGTATTCAGGTGAAATTAATGCATTATGAAAGTATTAAAAAATACTTTCAACCAATCAATCATCATGTTCATACACTAAAGAATTTTTACACAACCAACTCAGCATGTTTGTCCACTGAAGTATTTTTTACATAACCAATTCAGCACATTGTACTAATGAATTAGTGAGTTCTGAAATGTGTTTCAAACCTGTAAGTGACGATGAAGATCTACATGGTAGGTTTGAGACCTTTAATGGGCTTCAATTTTCTGTTGCATGAAAAGGAAACAATATTTCAGCTTCTGTGTCATGACCTCAGTATATAAACAGAAATCTTATCCATTTTGTTTTCACCAATAGGCATTTGTAGTCCATTAAAGTTTTCAAACCATCTATGTCTACCCTTTCTGAAGTTTTCTTCTAAAACAATACACAGATATTATGTACTGAATCATATAAAAAGTCAGCGTTTTTAAATGAGAAAAAAAATGTAAATATTAATGATACTTCTAAGATTAAATGTAAACACAATGATGATGTTATAAGTGTGTTATAAATTAGAAAATTGTAAGTTTCCACAAATAATAATTGCCTTAACTGCTAAACCTTATCTCACACTTTAGTTTGAATTCCACTTTATTTACAAAAACAAACACTTCAAACTTAAAAGTTCCTTAGTCATAAAATGTAAATATATCATACTTCAGTAATGCTTTCACTGGAACACATATGTACTTCAAACATGAGAAAAACTTTAGTCACAAAGTGTAAATACTTTGGATTAAAAAAATGCTTTAACCACAAAAATACAGGAAAATTAACTAAACTGAAATACTAACACAGTGTTTCTAGAGGACAGTGAGAAACAGTGCAGATTCTCCTTTGAACTAAAATATAAATATTAAATATAGTCCTAGAGTATAAGCTGTACAACACTTCATATGCTGTTAGTTTATGAACCAATTTCACATGTCACACATTAAGATGAGGTAAACACATGCTGCAAGATTATGAGTACTGTCAAACTTTTCCAAACATTCACCTGTGTACTAAAGGACAACCACACCATTTGTCCAAAGACACTTAGGACTTGCCTCAAACTTATGACTGTCAATCACAAGTGATATATTACCTATCAAAATAATAACATTCCAAACTGTGGATCTATCTCAACCACGTATTGCAGTATTTGAAAGTTAAAATGGCTGAATGTGAGAGCTACATCTGAGTACTTATTCTGTGTTATGGAGAGGAGTCAAGATGCACATGATATAACATTTTAACTCTGTGGATGGGACATATATTTTCCAATGTTCCCATACTTCCACACTGAACTTGGAATAAATATTTCCACCTTCTGGGTTCATTTTGACTGTAATAATTAGATGGTGAGTTATAATCCTCTTGTCCCATTGCTTCTCTATCATCATGCATTTGAATACAACTTGACTCACTTTCACCACTAAGTTATCCGAGTCAAGAACATCAAACATATTTACACAGTAATTAGGGTTACTACTTACTGCTTTGGTGATACAGGCACAAAACAAATTCAGAATTATAGTTAATATAATTTCTTCAATACAGGTTCAATTCAATGCACCAATTATATGCAAATTCAGTTAGCAAATAAACAACAAAACCTGTTTTAAAATATGCTTACCACCCTAAGAATAAGAGATAAAAACAAAATCTATTTAACATAAAACAAGCAACAAAAATGTTTCAAACTGTGTTTATTCAACACTTAGAGGTAAATAATAAAGTAAACCACTCTAATAATTATCCATTCAAATACACAACGAAATCATCATTTCGCAAGCAACACAATTTTTTTTATTACTATAATAGCTTCATTTAATCTAGAATAAATTAGAAAACAGTATTATTTGTACAAGTTATTTCTCAAAAATATTATTCATCTACTAAAACTAAACCTTACTCTTAAAATGTAAAACTAGGAAACAGAACAAATGTAACTCCAAGTTGAAGAATCTGGAAATAAAGTTAAGACTACTAATAAAACATTGTAGTGGTTCCCAATGAAACAAAGAAATTTATTCTCAGTGGTAAGTCTGATGGCTAAACACTAAATATCTGAATTCAGTACCCAAAATTAGCAAAGCTCAGCCTATTGTATAGCTTTGCATTTAGGAACAAAATAGTGATGTACAAAAAAAAGAATAACTCCTATGGCTGAACTGAATGCACAAATCTAGACGATGTAACTAGTGGAAAGTTAGATGCAAATGTTAGCTTAGTATATGTGGAAAAATCACAAAGTTACTGCACCTTCAATCATGTCATCAAAACTGGATTTTGCATCTGGGTGATGCAGCAAAGATATGGGAGTGAAGATGATAAGCTGTCTAATACGAAAGATATATTATGTAATATAACAGATTATTATTATAAAGTACATTTTAAACACTTTAGATGACCTTTTAACCTTTTTGAGAATCTATGGTCTACTAGAAGACCTTAAGTTTGAACAACTGAGCAAGACTTCTCAGAAACTGTACTTGAGAAATGAGTATTAATAACACACAAATGATTGGTTGGTTTGACTTGTTTTGAATTTTGTGCAAAACTACATGAAGGCTATCTGCCCTAGCCTTCCCTAATTTTGCAGTGTAAGACCAGATAGAAGGCAGGTAGTCATCACCATTCAATGCCAAGTCTCGGACAACTCTTTAACCAACGAATAGTGGGATTGACCATAACTTATAACGCCCTCACGACTTAAATGGCGAGCATATTTGGTGTGATCGGTATTCGAACCCGCGACCCTCGGATTACGAGTCGGACACCTTAACCCACCTGACCATATTGGGCCGTGAGATTTGGTAGTATTGTAACATTTGTGAAAGATGAAGTAAGGATCCGCTGGTATGCAAAACAAACAAACTGTGAGAATAGAATAAAAAAGTAGGCACGTAATCCGAGGGTCGCGGGTTCGAATCCTTATCACACCAAACATGCTCGCCCTTTCATCCATTGAGGTGTTATAACGTGACGGTAAATCCTAGTATTCTTTGGTAAAAGAATAGCCCAAGAGTTGGTGGGTGGTGATAACCAGCTGCCTTTTCTCTAATCTTACATTGCTAAATTAAGAATGGCTAACGCAAATAGCTCTCGTGTGGCTTTGCGCAAAATTAAAAAACAAACAAAGAAAATCACGTTAAGTTACTGTTTTCTGTTAAACCTGCTTTCACAACTTCCTAATGAGTCAGAATAATGTAATAGATCAACAAAGCACTGCCATTGTATATTCTGAATACCTTCAGATGCACCGCAATGTATGACAAATAATTTGTCCAAGGTTTCAACAATGTCTGTGCGTTTTTTTTATATTTAATTAGTGAAGAACTTGGATTAAAAGACATTTAAGTTGCTCTTAAATTTTCGACAAACAATCAAACATATAGTTCAGACTTCTTGTAATCAGACGACTAACTGATATCTGCGTTAAGGTATCTGCTTACCTCAGTTGGCAGGACGATATTTTATGAACCTTTCAGAAACTAACGTTTACTTTACCTCATTTCAGGAACAACGCTGACACCCTATGAGTGAATTACTTCTTTACAAGGGTGAATATGTGGTGATGTTGATCATTCTTTCTGTTCATACTTCTTAGAAGTACCCGGACGTCCTAACCGTTGGTTTAAGACAATAGTTCAGTTTATAAATGTTTGAAACTAGTCTGAAAGGGTTATTTATTAAATGTTTATTCTTGGTGGACACTTACGCATGAACTGCTACACCAAAACTCTCGGCCTGGTATAGCCAAGTGGTTAGTGCGCTCTGTTCGCTGGTTCATTCTTTGTCCCACGCGAGGGAGCTATAATGTGACGGTCAGTTCCACTATTCGTCAGTAAAAGAGTAGCCGAAGAGTTGAAGGTGGACAGTGATGACTAGCTGCCTTCTCTAGTATTTCACTGCTAAATCAGGATCGGATAGCCCTAATACCCTGTGAAGCTTTTCGCGAAATTCAAACAAATCTATGTATTAATCGTGAATTTTTCCTTTAATAGAAAATTACCATACAAAATATTTTGTTGGATGCAATAAAATTTATCTTGCCACGTTTATTCCTGAACAGAACGATTCTACAATTTCAATTCAGTCGATTACATTCTACCATTATTCTTGAGCCGCAGTGCAACATCTCTATGTAACGATCATGGGTTAAAATTATTCATTTCGCTATCAGTGAACTTATTTTTAAAATTTGTCTGTTTTTATATTGTCTTCCTTAAGTAACACTTTACTTTAATAATATTATATGATTTCTTCGTTAAGAACGATAATCTACTGCTGCGGTTGCACCCTTAAAAACCACATTAAACTACCAATCAAGGATGTCAACAGCAAATAACAACAGATCTCAACCTGATGAAAATACATAGAAATGAAACCAAACGTCGTTCAAAGTATTCTTCTCAAGGAAGGTAAACCATTTCTGTAAATTTCTACTTGCTACTATTATCTCTACGTATTTCGTAATAAGAACATGAATTTTTATATTATTAATATTTTAAGTGATTCTGATAACCAATGTTTTCTTCTTATAATCCTTAGATGTTCTGGTGAAGTCCATATTGGCTTTTTAAAGTAATATATCCAACAACTTATTTCTGAATCATCACTTCACTGAGTATAGGGTCCTTAATAGCACACAAGACTAAAACTAAACTAAACTAACGTGGCAGGGGTTCAGTTTAGAGAGAGAGAAATCCGAAGAGTTCTCTCTCCAACTGGGGTGTTCAGGAACTTTGTAGTTCCTCTTCGTCCCCTTTCGTGGATTGTTATTAGGATTAAGTGGTGGGTTTTTTTTTATTATTATTATTTTAATAAATTAATTATCGTTATTATTCTTGACTTTTTGGGTGGGGAATGTCTCACTAAATGGTCTTTTGGGTGGAGGCAAAGGTAGCAGTGGAAAGAAGGAAAGGTCGGGACCTGTCTCGAAAAGAAAAAGTTGGGTAGATGTGAACATGAATGTAATTCATTCAAGTTCAGATCAAATCAAACGGCCCGATTCTGGGTCTGGCAAAAAGGTTGCCTGGGCTGGGATCTAGAAATCCAATGCCTGAAGATTTTGATGTGGGGGGAAACGGGAGTACCCCGAGAAAACCCACTTTCACACGACAGGCGCCGAAAGTTTTGCCTGTCGTGCCCTGTACCTGAAAAAAAAAAGGAATTCATGTTAATAACATAGTTTTTATGTATTTAGACTCTTTGTTGAGTGGATTGTGATTCTTGAAATATGTTGTATGGTGATATGTATTTTGTTGGTGCACTTGATAATTTGTGTAGTGATGCCGTTAGTTTGTTTCTGTTTTCTGCTTTTCGATAATATTTCATAGAAAGTTCTGTTATTCTATCTCTTATAGTTGGTAAATTACTAATTTGGTGTAGATAATTTGTTGGTGTAAAAGATGGTAAACTGAATGCGGATTTTAATATTTTGTTTTGTTGCACTTGGATTTTTTGGAGTGTGTTGTTTGACATGTTGTATGTTACTTGACATCCGTACTCTATTAGTGGACGGATGTAAGCCTTGTATATTTGTATAATGGTGTTCGGTGCGCATTTTGATTGTTTACCAGTTATAGTCTTTAGATATGAAATCCTTTTTCTTATTGATGAGTGTATATTGTTTATGTGTTTTTTCCATGTTAGTTTTGTGTCGAAAGTGACGCCAAGGAATGTGATGTTTTTGCTCATGTTAATGGTTGTGTTTCCAAGTGATAGATTTATTTTTTCTAGATTTTTTCTTTGCTTCTTTAGTTTTCTATAGAAGGTGATTGCTTGTGTTTTTGTCGGATTTAACACGACCCTCCACTTGTTGCTCCATGTTGAGACGTTGTTTAGTGATTCTTGTACGCGAGACATGGCCATTACTGGGTTTCTGGAGGTGCTCCAGATTGCGATGTCATCTGCGTATTGTGAATTGTGTGTGTATGTTAGATTTGGAAAAGGTATGTCACTGACGAAAAGCACACAAGACACAAGAAGTAATATATATATATGTAAGTGTTGATATTACACCCACTAATTGTTGCTTCAATTTTCTAAGCATTTAACACTAGAGAATGAGTCATTTTATCCTACATTTCTGGTGTAACAGACAAAAGTAGGAAATATTAAATAAATTGAAATATATAGGTCTCATCTGTTGTGAATAATATACATAAGAAGCTTGGTAATTTGACGTTTAAAGGACACCACATGAGATCTCACGGTAAACTTTCCACTAAAGCAGACTGTTTGCTCATCAGAGGTAATTTATCTTTACTTGTGTGTATTGTGTGTGTTTTCTTATAGCAAAGCCACATGGGGCTATCTGCTGAGCCAACCGAGGGGAATCGAACTCCTGATTTTAGCGTTGTTAACTTTACTTATTTTGACAAATATTCTAGATTACGATAAATTTTTCTCAAAGTCTTTTCTGAATGGTCAGTCAGTGATGAGAGGATAAGAAAAGTTGTAAGTTTTCAAATGTTTAAATACTGTTTCCCTTTACCCGTGATTTATGTAATATAATCATTAAAACGAAATATAAACCATACTAAAATAAACGCTAGTTTGTGCCAAATCATGTTGTTCCAACTTTAAATGAAGTGAATAAGCCTAATGTTTGTGTCACGATTTTCTTTGAAGATCCTTCTTTCGTATATCTTCCTTGATGATCCTGGTGTCAGAGACTGTTAAGGTTCAGATATATTCACATCTAATTTGGAGCTGCTGACCAAAAGGAATGAAATCAGTCTTCACCTATCTACTCTAAATCAAATAAAAGGATTGATTCCACTCTAAAATTACCCCCATAGCTAAAGATACAAATCGTGTTCAGCGACATATTGTATCTCAAACCTTCGATCTTCTAATATGTACAAAATATACATTTTTTAAAAAATTAGAATGAATTAATATAAATCGCTTGTGTAAGATATCGTAATGTAGGTTCTGCAGCTTGTTTATTACTCTTTGAATATTTGTTTATACATAACAATTTCAGGAAAAACTTTCGAAGAATCTTTTATTCGGAAATTTAACAGTAATCTCCAACTGGGACAGCAGTAAGTCTATGGATTTACAACACTAAAATGAGGTGCTCGATTCCCCTCGACGAACACAAGAGATAGCCCGATGTGGCTTTGCTACAAGAAAAACACGCACGCGTGTGTCTTTTCAAAATAATCTTTTTTCGAGCGACAGACACAAAAAAGACTTTGCATCTACATAGAATGAGGAATAGTAGAATTCCGAAACTGTTTTTTATTTAAATTACATAAATTTTACATTATTTTATTTCTTCTTTAAACGTTTATTCAATTAGTAATTTTAACATCAATATCAATTTTTCACATAGAGCTATGAACTTCAAGGAAGCAGTCATGAAGATTGTACTGTTCTTAAATAACATCAGCAAAAACTATTAATTCTAATAATAATAGCACACGTAAATTTGAAACTGGTAACCATTAAGTTTAATTCAAATTTAAAAAATAAAAACTTATGTTTTCCAAAATTTCAATATCTTAAAAATACGGTGAACTGCATTTTTAATTTTAGTCGTTTTTGGCCTTGGTTGTTCTTCCCAAATGATGCGTTGTCTGTAAAGTAACCATTGGGTTGTAAAATTTTCAGTTGATCTATTGCGCCACTCAGAAGAACACGTGATGGTGTATCCTTGTCTTGACACCGACTGAAACAGAATGCAATTATATAATGCTTTTACAAACTTGTAATACTTTTTAAAACACATGGACACCTTCCATCCAAGATTTATAAATTGTTTGTCAGCCTTTGGTTTCACTTTTGGTAAAATTTCCATCAAACTTTTCTTTGAGCCGTAAATCGTAATAAAGTATCCACGATCAGTAAATTCCGTTTGAAACACTAACGTTTCATCAATACAGCAGATGAAATCATCCTCACGCTCTTTTTGAAATTGAAGAGTGAGATTTTGTGAAACAAGAACTTCTGCCAGTTCAGTTTCATAGTATTTAATTCCTTGAAGGAATGTATTTATACTCTCATCGTCTCCAGGAACAATGAAATGTTTTGTCTTTATATAATGAATAAAGAAAGAGAATATGGTCCCACCTCCTTGAAACTGATATTTCTTATCTTTAGACAGATGCCAAGGTCGTTGATGTGCTGGAGTGGTAAGGGAACTGTCTATTTCACTCTTGGAGAGCTTTTCAACTGGAATCCTGTGTCTGATTCCATTGATACTCAAACGTATTGTTTTTATTTCTTCAGGAAACATGGCAAAATATCAAGCTATAGCAACTTATTTCACTTGAGATTCTTATTTCCCAGATTCCGATTATTTTAATTGCTGTCGTTCATTGACTTGTCACGTAGTCACTATATTTCATAAACGTGTTTGTCTTTCCGTATCTAAGCATTAACTTTTAATTATTGTTACGTCATGCATTGTTTTATCAATAAACGACAACAGCCAATAATACTGAAACATTTACAAATATTATTGTCGAGTGAAATAATAACTATCATTAAATAAATTTTTCTTCCATGTTTCCTCATTTCTTGACCAATCAACACAAAACTTGACACTAAGGGAATGCAAGCGCAAATTGTTCTCACGTAGATTTGCACGAAATTAAGAAATTAAATAAACAAACTGTAGCCTGTCATTTCAAACCGCCCGGCTAAAGCGTTCGACTCGTAATTTGAGCGTCGCGGGTTCGAATCCTCGTCACACCAAACATGCTCGCCCTTTCAGCCGTGGGGCGTTATAATGTACCATCAATCCCACTATTCGTTGGTAAAACAGTAGCCCAAGAGTTGGCGGTGGCTGGTGATGACTAGCTGCCTTCCCTCTAGTCTTACACTGCTAAATTAGGGACGGCTAGCACAGATAGCCCTCGAGTAGCTTTGTGCGAAATTCCAAAACAAACGATTAGCTTTGCATGAAAACTTCTGAAACAAACCAAACTTTGAAAGTAACTTTGTCAGAAAAAATGTGCAATTTTATGTGTATGTAGTGCACTTATCACAGTTTGAAAATGAAAAAATCTATTAATATTAATTGTTTTCAAATCAGTTAAATTTTACAAATAGATTTATTCTAAAGAAACACATTTATTAATTTTGTTTATACTTTAAAATGTAATCTTTGTAGAGTCGTCACAAACGCGACTTCACTGTGATTGGCAAAACCAATTCAAAGGTGAAAGTAGTGAATATATGGCGGCATGCTAGAGTTAGGATGTAATTTGTGAGTGTCGTAATTGAAGTTTGTAGTTAGCGTTAATAATTTGATTCCTGTTAATTAAATTTTTTATGTATCACCACAATAATATATTATTAATCTGCGCTTACAAGAATATCTTCATTATGCGGACATATTTGATACCTAAACTTTGAAGAAAAGATAGATTATGACTCCGAATCATACATCATATGTATGAAAAAGTTGCATTATTTAAGGTACTTGTCTCAGTTTATGATGACAGTATTGCTTGTTTATTTAATATAACCTTCCAGTGTATACAAATAATTTGTGGTCTAGGCAGAAATGACTTGAAGTTTCCCTCTTCACGTTGTTGTAGCATGTATTGTAGTGCCACTTGTATGCCAAACAACTGAGAGAACTGTTTGAAACTGGAAAATTTATTTGGTTACCTTCAGGCAGTATTTACATTGATTAGTTTTGTGCAGTTTAATCAAAACTATGACTTAATCAATTGTCACAATAATAATAAACTAATTGCAAATAGAGAAAACAACTTTCTCTATTTTTGGTAATTTTATTTATCCAAGTAATAAAAAATGTTACTTTTTTTGCTTCTGAGCACAAAACTGCATACCTAACAAATTAAATCATGAACATCAGCAGAGATGCCAACCATTATGATTTGAACGTAATCATTACGATTTTGGTGTATACATTACAACTATATGCTCATACAGACAAATATTACAACTTGTTGCAACTCCCAAATTATTATATATTATTTTGGCCAATACAAAGTGATAAATTGTTCCCCAGGACTTGAAAGGGGTGAAAAGAAAATTTCTAGTAAAATACAAATAAATTTTGATAAGAAGTAAAAGACATAGTCCAAATGGCTACTTGCAATAATCATGTTTGTGCTTGAAATAATAAAAAAATATTTGTATCTCTCATGTCGACCAATAGTTTAAGTGCAGTGCTTCTCCTACTGGGTACGTGGGGGGAATCCATAGTTATGTCATCAGTACTTATCAGCCAATCAGTGCTCGTGTCGATGGGTATTTATCATTTTCTAAGCAGCATAGAAACACCAATGTGATCGTTCACAAGTTGGAAAAAAAGAGGCCTCGTTTACCAGATTGTCTTGTTTATGGCAAATCTAAAAGGACTGAAACTGTAGATGGGTT